>NC_135377.1:2155833-2510000 GCF_049243985.1 Paroedura picta
GCTCCCCGGGAGAGTGGTCTTCTCTTCATCTTCGGTCACCTTCAGCCGTGGGCAGCCGTTGACTTTCACCAGCTAGGGAAGGATGGGAAATTAACCGGATGCGGCTTTTGGCTGGAGTCCCTGGGGGTGCAGTGAGCCAGGCAGGGAAACTGAGGCAGCAGAGAGGGCATATTGCCCCCAAAGGGGGATTTTTGCACGATGGAGATCAAGGGTGGCAAAAGTCAGACTTTCCACAGGATCGTAGAATCATAGAGTTGGAAGGGACCTCCTGGGTCATCTAGTCCTACCCCCTGCACTGTGCATAGCGCAAGGGTTTGGACTAGATGACCCAGAAGGTCCCTTCCAACTCTATGATTCTACGATTCTAACCCTCTCGCTCACCCACTGTCCCCTGCCAGCCCCTTGAGCCTCTCTGTCAGATGGCTCTCCAGCCTCTGTTTATAAGTCTCCAAAGAGGGAGAACCCACCACCTCCCAAGGAAGACTGTTCCACTGAGAGACTTCTCTTCACCCACAAGGGTCTCGGGGAAGAAAATACTCACCTTGTAGACACAGCCCAGGGAGGGTTGCAGAGGGCAGGTCACCAGGTGTGTCCCAACACCAATCATATCAATTTCATTTCCCTGGGGGAGCAACGGCAAGATGTGGGGGGCTTCTGTGTGAGACGGTAGGCTGGATCAGACCCACACTGGCCTGACCCAACAGGGCTCTTCTGAGGTCCTTCTCAGGGGAAGGCCTCGGCCTCTCTGCCCTGTGGCTGGCCCTGCAGAGGAACTGGCTGGCCCCTGGGTGAGACGGGAGGCTGGACTGGAGGGACCCTCCCTGGCCTGACCCAGCAGGGCTCTTCTGAGGGTCTTCTCAGGGGAAGGCCTCGGCCTCTCTGCCCTATGGCTGGCCCTGTAGAGGAACTGGCTGGCCTCTGGGTGAGACGGGAGGCTGGACTGGAGGGACCCTCCCTGGCCTGACCCAGCAGGGCTCTTCTGAGGGTCTTCTCAGGGGAAGGCCTCGGCCTCTCTGCCCTGTGGCTGGCCCTGTAGAGGAACTGGCTGGCCCTTGGGTGACACTGGAGGCTGGACTGGAGGGACCCTCCCTGGCCTGACCCAGCAGGGCTCTCCTGTGTCCTTATGAGGGGAAGGCCTCGGCCTCCCTGCCCTGTGGCTGGCCCTGCAGAGTGACTGGCTGGCCCCTGGGTGAGACGGGAGGCTGGACTGGAGGGACCCTCCCTGGTCCGACCCAGCAGGGCTCTCCTGTGTCCTTATGAGGGGAAGGCCTCGGCCTCCCTGCCCTGTGGCTGGCCCTGCAGAGTGACTGGCTGGCCTCTGGGTGAGACGGGAGGCTGGACTGGAGGGACCCTCCCTGGCCTGATCCAGCAGGGCTCTTCTGAGGTTCTTCTGAGGGGAAGGCCTCGGCCTCCCTGCCCTGTGGCTGGCCCTGCAGAGGAACTGGCTGGCCCTTGGGTGACACTGGAGGCTGGACTGGAGGGACCCTCCCTGGCCTGACCCAGCAGGGCTGCTGTTCTTTATCAGATGGACTTTGCAAAGGTTCATCCTTTGCTTGTGAAAAACACAGGGTACTTTAAGAATCTCTGGGAACCCTTGGCAGAGCAAGCAGAGTATAAAGGTTAACCCCATGTGCTATAAGCCAGGAAGGCCCCCCTGGTCATCCCAGCCCTATATCAGGTAATCCAGCAAGTCAGAGATGCCTGATGCACCTGACGGGGCTGTTGGCAAGGCTGACCTCAATGCCCTTTGAACATCTGACCTGTGCCCTTCCCAAGGTGAGCGGCTGCAAAGGCCCGGGAGGAACAAGGGCCGCCTCCCCTCCTCCCCACGAAAGCGGAAGCCATCTTCACCTCCTGCGCCAGTTCTTCGAGGCTCGACTCGCTCACGTCGTTGCTCACCGCAATGGGGACCCGTTCAAACCAGGGAACCTGGAAGCTGGGCAGGAACGGTCGAAACCATCAAGACCGGAGGGCGTCATGCTCTGTCGCTCTAGCCTAGTCCCGCCCGGCCACACCCTCTGGGCTCAGTGGGTCCTTCCCCAGCACCTGCTCCCTGAGACCCCCTGCAATGGGAGAGGCCGTCTGAGTCTGAGCTACGGAACGGCCTAGGGACACTTTCTGCTCACACTGAGTACCGAAAACAAAACCCAGGCCTTAGGTCATGGACGGCCAAAGGGTGGCTCTCCAGATGCCCATGGACTACAGTTCCCATGAGCCCCTGCCAGCAGCATGGTCATCTGGAGAGCCGCAGTTTGACCACCTTGAGTTTTCAAGCAGAAATTCTCAGAAAGGAAAATTCTGGAAAGGAGGAGGAGGAAGAAGAAGAAAAGAAGAGCAATGCTCAGTTCACGGGACTCGGATTTGTGCCAAACAGGCACACTGGTGTGTCCAAATTTCCAAGATTTCAGGGAACTTGAAACCTCGGGAGGGGGTTGACAATTATTCCATTTTGTCCCCTGCTTGTTTTCCTGAAGGTCCACTGGCCCTACCTCCCCCCCCTCGATCAAAATTCCAGGGCCCCCCCCCCATGGACTGCACTGATGGGAGGACATGGAGAAGTCCCTGCAAGATCCACAGTCGGCTCTACCCGCTGTAGTTGCCACCCTCAAAGATCCACCTTTGATCAAACAGTGCCCAAACTGCCAGCAATTCAGTGCAATCCAGTGAAACATTTTCTACCAGTCCCCCTCCCATATCCAGTCTGGGTCACCACAAACATCCGTCGTCCTGAACTCACTGTGTGCTGCAGGTCCGAAACGCCTGCCGAATTTCCACCGACTGCCGGGCCAGGTCCCCGCTGTCCAGGCGCACCCCGATGGCTCGGTACCCCAGCTCATTCAGCGCCAGGGCCACGGCACAGAAGTTTGGGAGGCCACTTCTGCAGAGAGCGAGAGAACCATCCGGCCACGTTAGCAGCGCCCCACCGGATCAGGCCGCAGAGCCACCTTGTTTGGCGGATGGGTCCCGAGAACGGCACACCACGCACTTGGTATTCAGAGGTGTACTGCCTCTGGAGGGGGAGGTTCCCCTTAATTATCCTGCGTTTCAAGCTTTAATGGAATGGTCTAGGCCAGGGGTAGTCAAACTGCGGCCCTCCAGATGTCCATGGACTACAATTCCCAGGAGCCCCCTGCCAGCAAATGTAGTCCATGGACATCTGGAGGGCCGCAGTTTGACTACCCCTGGTCTAGGCTATCAGCCATGAGATCCAGCAGCTGTGGGAGGAGAAGGCAGGCAGCTATCGTCAAGACTCTGTTTACCTGTGACATGTCCCCATGACCCCCTTCCCTTCTATATGCTAGTGGGCTTTCCTGACCAGAGGCCCATGGGGAGAGGCAGGCCTCTTCTTCCCAGAGCATTTTATATTGCTCTCACCTTGTATATGCATAGACTAGAAACGCTTTAAAAGAGCCTCTTGTGGCGCAGGGTGGTAAGGCAGCAGACATGCAGTCTGAAGCTCTGCCCATGAGTCTGGGAGTTCGATCCCAGCAGCCGGCTCAAGGTCGACTCAGCCTTCCATCCTTCCGAGGTCAGTAAAATGAGTACCCAGCTTGCTGGGGGGTAAACGGTAATGACTGGGGAAGGCACTGGCAAACCACCCCATATTGAGTCTGCCATGAAAACGCTGGAGGGCGTCACCCCAAGGGTCAGACATGACCCGGTGTTTGCACAGGGGATACCTTCACCTTTAGGAATGCTTTGTAAGGTCCAGGATTTAGCAAGCGCTTTTCATGGGAAACTTTCGTGTTTGGTATTTTGTTCAGAATGTCTGTTTTCAAATTGGGGGGGGGGAGTTTCAGGGAAAACAGAAACACTGTGCTTATAAGCTTGCCGTTTAGAAGCAACCTACCACTTTCTTGAATGCAGAGATTCTCTACTTATTGAGAGTTGGGCAGAGGCAGCTGTCTGCTAGGAGAGATTCCTTCATGGCTCACAAAGTGGATCCCAAGGGAGCACTTATCAAGATGCCTGCGCTTGTCTGAGGAACATTCGTCCTCTGCTTTGGATTCAAATTCTCTTGTTATGCGTTCAGTAAATGGCCAAGGGTGGAGCTTCAGAACTCACTTCTGAATTCCTTTTCCAAACTGTGCTGAATTATCTTGAAGCGGAAGCAAAAATAAATCAGCTTCCACCCATGTGATAATGCAGCAGGAAGTTCTTTTGCTCACGTCTAAAAGGCAAACTGATTGCAATTTAAAAAAATAATTTTGTTTAATGCATCTTTCTTTTTTCTCTGTAAACAGCAGTTCCAGACATCCTACAAAGCCAGTAGCAAAACAGTAAGAGCACACGAGGGAAACCAGCAGTACTCTTAGACTGGGGGGACTCCGCGTAGGACTGCATCATGCAGCCCAAAAAGGTTCAAAACGTCAGAGGCCTCGGACGTTGCAAACATAACCCAGCCTGGCTCCTTTCAAGACCCTAGCTGGAGAAGAGGGCCTTGGAGGGCTGGCAGAGCCGGGCAGACTGTTCCAAAGAGCCAGGACTGCTGCCATAAAGGTGTGACCCACAGTGGCAGCCAGGCAAACAGCGCCGAGAGAGAGCTCGGAAAGGAGGAGGAGCCAAGAGTCCCCGGGGTGCTATCCGGCCAGGGTGGGAGAACTTCCTGGCCAGGGCAGGTTGAACCGCCTCCCACGGGGCCTTGGGAATCTCCACACGCTGCTTGCCGGAGCAACCCCCAGTCCCAGGCGCACAGCTGCCTGACCTCAGAACGCAGTAGGTGTCCAGCAGGCCTTGGAAGTTGTGAGGGAAGGTGATGGCATAGGACACGAAGGCCGCCTGCTCCCCTCGGTTCACTCGGGCCAGGGGGACTCGGAGCAGCTGGCAAACCTTGCTGAGCCAAGCCTCCACTAGGGCAGGGAAGTCCACCGGCTCCCCTCCACTCAGGGGCCGCAGAACCTGTGGGAGAAAGAGAGAGATCATGTGCTGGCCTGTGCCACCATCTTGTCATTTGGTGCACCAGCTGCCTCCTGTTCTCAACCACCAGGTCCTTGCTCATTCACCCGTGCCCAAAAAGCTAGATCAGGCTACTGCACTACAATAGATGTGTGACTTTCCTTGGAGACTGTCCAGAAGCTGGAACGAGTCCGAAATGTAGCAGCCAGAGTTTTCATAGGAACGTGCAATAGGGGGACCTTGAGAGCCAGCGTGGTGGTGGGGTTAAAAGTGGCAGGACTCTGATCAAGAGAACCGGGTTTGATTCCTCACACCTCCACAGGCAGCCAGCTGGGTGACCTTGGGCCAGTCACAGTCCTGTTAGGCTGTTCTTACAGTTCTGTTAGAGCTCTTTCAGACTCACCTACCTCACAGGGTGTCTGTTGTGGGGAGAGGAAGGGAAGGCGAAGCCACCTTGGAACTCCTTCAGATAGTGAAAAGTGGGGTGTAAAAAAGCAGGTCTACTTCCCAAGATGGGCTTGCAGGCCTTATTTAAGTTGCCCAAAACAAAAAGGAGAAAATATCCTGGCCCAAATCAAAGTTAAGAACCCCAAAAGGTCTGAGCCTCCGGGGAGGGTGGTATGTATAAATCATTCAATCAATCAATAAAGGGAAATGAACTCAAGCTAAGTAGGGCAGAACACCACGTAAAAAATTAAGAACAGATTCCAGTGGGTAGCTGTGTTGGTCTCAAGTAACATAACAGAAATAGCATCTTTAAGACCATCAAAGATTTATTCAGAGTGTGAGCTTTTGAGTGCAGGCACTCTTCTTCAGATACTTTAAACTTAAGTGCTACTATTTATTAAAATTAAAAACCCAGGGCCTGCTTTGCATGAAGGTTGGCTCCTGCATGGCACTCCCTGGCGCCTGAACATGATCCCCTTGACCCCTGGCCGTAATATCCCTGCTTTGGACACCTTAGAGGCCTCCATTTGTCTTCTCTGGCCTTCTGACCAAGGTCCACGGTTTCCAGAATTGACTAAGGTCCATGGTGTCCAGAGGATACCTTGCATCAGTGTGTACTGAAATTAAATACCAGCCTGCCCCGAAAATAACTTGCTCACATGTTGGGTGGGGCCTCCCAGCAGGACATGTGACGAGGCAACCCTTCAACCGCGTAAACCTCCCAGGGAGCATCGCTGAGGCCATCTCAGGCTCCAGCCTTGGCATGCCAAAGGGTCTCTGCAGCCTGGGGACACTCCAGCTATGCTTGCCAACCTCCAGGATGTACCTGGACATCTCATGGAATTACAACTAATTTCCAGACTACAGCAGTCAGCTCCTGTGGAGGAAGGGCTGCTTCGGAAGAAGGCCTCGTTGGCATTACACCCCAAGACTACATTCCCAGATCTCCAGGAATGTCCCAGTCTGAAGCTGACAAACGTAACTCCACCTCCCTGCACACATACGTCCACCACCCTCACACAGTTGGAAAGGGGAGGAGAATGAGACAAAACAGGCATGCCAATCTTCGGATGGAGGGGCTGGGATACCCCAAAGTGAATTTGCCACTGTAGGGCAGAAAGAGAACCTGAGGCCTACAACTCCAGAAAGGAGCCAATCTGCTTACCTGTAAGCCTCGATGCAGAAAGGTGGACCAGAGCAGCCGTTTTGGTGGGAGGGGGACCCCAACCAGCATCTCCCCGCATCTGGCCTCCTCCAAGGACCTACCCGTGGGTTCACCTCGGCCAGTGAGGTGAAGGAAGAGACGTAGGAATGGGCTACGGTTCCCCGCACTGGAATGCCATAGAGCTGTCCTGCCAAGACGTTGCTGGTGAAGTCAAAGCCTAGGAGGCAGAGGAGAGGGACGGCACAAAGTGAGAGGCCTCCGGGGCAGGCAGATCCAGCACCACTGCGTTTCAGCCCCAGAAGACATCTTTATTTCGTGTGGGAAGCACGGAAGTGTCCTGCATGCTGCCCATTGTGCCAGCCCAGTGGATAGAAACCTGAGCCAGACATGGTCTTGCCGTAATATCCCTGCAGATCCCTCGTTCTCTCCCTCTCAGAATCCCGGACCTCCCTTGACCTGCATTCAGGACAAAGACAAGCTCTTTCCTCCCTGCGCTGCAGCATTTGCTTCCTGAATTCATTCCCACCAGCTACAGCAACCCTCCCTGGGCTTCCTGGAGAGTCGCTTCGTACATTCAAAGGCATCCAAAGGACTGGTGCCACTCCAGAAGGCAGGACGGGGTCCGGAACAAACTGTGCTCTTGCAAACAAAAGGCCCTCCCTGCACCCCCGCATTTGGAAAACTCTCACTTTGGGCAGGGGCCAAGGTGAGCTCTGCTCCCAGCTTTCCATAGGCAAGGAGCTGAGAGAAAGAGATCTTTTGGGGAGGGGGGTGTTTTAATCACAAAGCTCCCATTTGCACTTGACAGTCATGTCTGTAATTAGCAGTTGTGTCTTGGACAGCTTGAAAAATCCTGCCCAAGTCACCTCAGCCCCGCAGCAACCGCAGTTAGAGTGCGCAAATGCATGCTTGACACAAATCTGCATAACATGTGCTCACTCTGCAAAATTTATTCTTTTGCTGCTGGGCAGGAGATGAGGCAAAAATCTGAAGCCCCACCCTTGAACGCTGGAAATCCCAGAGATTTCAGAAATATGAGTATCAGTGGTCTAGGCCAGGGGTAGTCAACCTGTGGTCCTCCAGATGTTCATGGACTACAATTCCCATGAGCCCCTGCCAGCAAACGCTGGCAGAGGCTCATGGGAATTGTAGTCCATGAACATCTGGAGGACCACAGGTTGACTACCCCTGGTCTAGGCTGTTCTTCCTTTGCATGGAACAAACTCTGCTTTTGTGAAAACTCTATGCAGGCAGGGCAGCTGTGTCAAAGGCTTCCACCTGACCTTCCAGGGTCTGAGCCAGCCTCCTTCTCAGGGTCTTTGGGGGTGGGGGAGGGGAGAGGACAGGTCTCAGAGTACAAGCCCAGAATCAAGAGGGCAGGCTCTTGACTGTTTGGCTTGTGAGTTTTGCTCTTAGTAAGTCCCAGTTTCCAGCAGGTTCTGCCCTACACATACCCAGCCTCCTCCCCGTTGCCCATTGGCTCCACCCCTTACCACCAGGCTCCTCCTCCCAACTAGGCATCATCTCTCAGGCACCTGTGCCAACCTGTGCCTTGGAGCACCTGCCAACCCTACCGGGAAGGAGGGAGAGAGAGCTGCCAGCAGTGACTTACCACCCACATAGGAATACTTGGAGGCAGAGAGGCCCCCATCCGGTCCCTGGGCGCGACGCAGCCCCATCTCCATGAGTTTCTTGTCTGGGCCTGCTTTGAGCCGGAACCGGGCTGCATTGGTGGCTACGAGGCTGCAGAAGAAAAACGTCAGTTGAACATTAACTACCTGCAGGTCTTTCTCTGTCCCTGCCGAGTTCCATAGCCAGGAGGCAAGAGGGCGGGTTAAAAAGGTGCATTTATTGCTCCTAGACCCATTTTGGGTGATTTCCCCCCCCCAGGGGAAACTCCTCCTTATTAGAGGACAAAGTTGTTCACCCCAAAATACATTCTCTTCTCGGGGGGGGGGGGGGGGGCAGAATGGAGAAATCAAAAGTTACGTGTAACCAGAAATGAACTTCCAGCTCATGGGAAACAGGGATCTGATGCACTTTAGGGCACAAGGCCTGGCCCACAAGGCGGGCAGAGGGCCTGACAGACTTCCTGCTGCATCACAGTTGGCTTTTAAAGAACCATATCCACTTTCTTACAGACAGGAAGGTTCTCGTACTTTTTAAAGGCTCAAAAGAAAACAGAAATTCAAAAGCCACATGTTCGAGATGCTTGGAGGAGGCAAGCTAACCCACATGGCACACGAAGAAGGGAAAGCCCAAACAGACGAAGACTTAAAAAACCTTGGCTTGGGCTCTGCAGGAAATGTCCACATCTGTAAAGGGAGCGGCTTTCAAAGATTCCCCCCCCTGGTTGTTCTGGAGGGTTCCCCCCCCCAACCCCCCAGGGACGGCACTGCAGGAATTCTTTGGTGCTGCTGCCGGAGGTGAAGAAGGTCCACTCTGCTGACAAAACCAGAGATATATTGCTGGCAGGGGCTCATGGGAATTGTAGTCCATGGACATCTGGAGGGCCGCAGTTTAGCCACCCTCACTCTAGAGGAATTCTGCAGCACACAGACACCCCTAGCCCCAAAAATAGCTGGTGGCGGGGGGGGGGATTCTCCAGCCAGACCTTACCTGGCATAATTCACCAAACAGAGCAGAGTTGTCTCTAGAAGCTGCACCACCAGCAAAGGACCCTTGACCTGGAATATTGGCACCTGCAGGGAAAGAGGGACAAGATCCCATCACGCAAACCCCCTGGCTAAAGGAACCCAGACTGTTCCTAAAAGCCAAACAACGCAGAAGATGCCGCCCCAGTTTCTCAGAGGGGGTGTCTTTAGCCAGAACGTTCCTTCAGGTGTTCAAAAGTACCATCAGCTGTCAAGCAAAAGCCACCAGCCACAGTAAGCTCCTGAACATATTTGGGGGCAAGTAAGAGCTCCAGAGTATGAGCCTCTTGTGGCGCAGAGTGGTAAGGCAGCCGTCTGAAAGCTTTGCCCATGAGGCTGGGAGTTCAATCCCAGCAGCCGGCTCAAGGTTGACTCAGCCTTCCATCCTTCCGAGGTCGGTAAAACGAGTACCCTGCTTGCTGGGGGGTAAACGGTCATGACTGGGGAAGGCACTGGCAAACCACCCCGTATTGAGTCTGCCATGAAAACGCTGGAGGGCGTCACCCCAAGGGTCAGACATGACTCGGTGCTTGCACAGGGGATACCTTTACCTTTACCTTTACGAGCTCCAGATTGTTACGATTTTTTCCCCTTTTCCCGCGTGGCTGGAGAAAGGAGCTTTAGTGTCGTGTCTTTTGCGTACAACTCAAAGTCCCCCGTGACTTTCCCACACTCTCTCCTGGAACCAATGTCAAATTGGTAGCAGGGCCAGTTCTTCGGACAAGCAAACCCAGGGCCAAACAAAATGAGGTGCTATTTTCCAAGTCAGGCCTGGGTCCTGTCCCCCCCCCCCCAACACACAGCCCAGCTCTGATTCCCTTCAGTGAGCTGTGAGCGGCCAGGGACTGATTGCCCCAACCTGCAGGGATCCAGATTGCATCAGGACCGTGGCATGGGGGGGGGGGGGGAAGAGGCTTCCACCTTCCTCCTTGTGTGGTTTTCCCTGACCCAAAACGGAGGCCCCAATTGGCTCCATCAGCTGGGGCGGGGTGTGTGTGTGTGTGCCACGTGGTTTGGATCCCCCCAGTGGCCACGCAGGATGAAACGAAGGGGTCCCCAAATCCTCGACCCTGGTCCCGGAGGCGTCAAATGTCTCCTGGTTTTACCCACCCTGGAGAAGACTACAGAGCCCTCCGGAACTGATGAGATGGAGACTTCAGAGGCATCTACGGTGCGCAAATAATCGAAGAAAGCTTTCTCTGTGGTGACGGGGAGGACGGACTCCAGATACTCAATATCTGGAATGAATTCCAAACAGCAAGAGTGAGGAGGAGGAGGAAGAGAGGGGAGCAGTAAAGGGGTCCCCCCCTTTCAGCAAATCTTTGCTTTAAACTATCTAGGCCAATTTAAATCTAGAGCACCAGCTTCCTTTATCGTCCAATTTTCACACCCAGGCATAGTAATGGGGGAGACGACAGCTCGAATTCTTTCGATTGCTCTCAGTTAAGGTTCTTCCTCAGCTCCTTCACAGCTGCCCTTCCCAGTCTTGATCTCCGCCTCATTTCTCCCTCGGGGTTGAGGGCTGAGCCAAACGTTCACGTGGGCCTCCTTCCCAGCTCTATCGCCCTGCTGACTCACGGACACCTTGCAGATCTGCTTCCTCTCAGCGGGCACCTCCATGGGGCTCTCTCCCTTGTAAGGGGCTTGTGGCTCCTTTGGGTGCAGCCTGACTACCTGATTGCTTTCTTGGCCCAGGCAAGAAGCCCGTAGCCCTCCATGCACCAAGTCCGCATGACACGGGCCGACATGCTTGGTGAGGCCTGCTTGGGCCCAGGCAACTTGGCAGCTCCTCAGCAGCCTTCTAGAACCCTTTTGTGGCTTTAAAAAAGGACTCTCAGCAGCGGAATTTGCAAAGGGAGGGGGGCAGGTGTGTGCTACGCTGCACATTTTGAATCTGGATGAGTTTTTAATTAACAAAAAAGAATGACAAGACCAGGGTGCTGTGATTAATCCGTCCAAAGACAGCACCATAAAATGGTTGAGGGAAGCCCCAGAGACAATTGCTGTGGATTCCTTCATTAGCTCCCCATGAAAATAAAAGGTTTTTAACCAGCCTGAACCTAAATGACTTGAGTCCGATGCTTTCCCCAAAGCTGCCTTACAGGTTTCTCCAAGGTCCCACTTAAAACCGATAAAGAATTGCCTGAACAGATCAGAACAAAAGAGCATCTAGGACAAAATGCTGCTTCTAACAATGGCCAACAAGGCACAGCTGCTAGAGGGTGCACCAGCTGAGGGTTCCCCAGCAACTGGTATGCAGAGGTATGCTGCCACTGTTCATGGAGGTTCCATTTAGCCAGTTCTTTTCCCCCTAGAGCTGTCAGAGATGTGAGAATGTACAGCCCCTGAGACGAACATTCACTAATTGCCCTGAAGTCCTGACACCCCAAAGGGACCCAGGGCTCTCCTCTGGCAACAAATGTTAACTGGGATGTGATGCAACCCGAGGAAATCTCTCTAGATACCTGGGAGGGGAGACTGTGGAGGGCGGCTCTGAGGCCTCCTTGTGCACGTGAGACCACCAGGCCCCCTCTCCCTGTGGCCTATGCAGCAACTAAACTGACTCTCAGTCTTGGATATGATGCAGTAAGGACAAGAGTCAGTCCCGGCTGCGATGCAAGATGGCCCCGGAGGGAAGTCACACAGCACAGGTTGCTGCACAGGTGGGAAACAGCTGCCTTTTATCAAACGAAGCACTGCGTCATTTTGGAAAGGGAGAGGCTGGGCTCAGAGAGCTGGAAATCCCAAGAGTGCTGTGACTGGCCTAAGGGCACCCTTCTGTCTGCATGTGGAAGAGTGGGAAATCAAGGCCAGGTCTCCAGACCAGAGGCTGCCACTCTAACCATTACCCAGGGCTGGTTCTCCCGAGGCTGCGAGGCGGCCCTGCGAAGTGTGGCTCGGGGCCCCGGGAGCAACTCCGAAAGCTTCCAAGGCGCCCGACGGCTGAGCCGGTTCGCGGGTTGCGCTGCCGCTGGGTGGCCGCGGGGGCTGTCGGCCATGTGGGGCTTCCAAGGCGAGATGGGTCCCGTCGCCCCCCCGCGTCCCAACCAGGGCCGGCCCCGCTGGGCTTCCCCTTTGCGCTAACCCGCGGACCCGTTTGGAGCGCCTCAAGAGGCCCCCGAGCAGCATCAGCGGGGAAAGGGCGCGGCGCCCCCAGGCGGCCGCGGTGTAAGGCAGGCTCGGCAAGGGGCCAGGCGGAGCCGCCCGAGGAGAGCGCGAGCCCACTCTCCGCCCCCCGCGCACAACGACCCCGCGAGGAGGGCCGCCTACCTGCCGGGGAGAAGCGGAAGGCGCGCAGGAAGGCGAGGCAGGCGTCGAGGCCAGCGGCGAGGGCGAAGCCGCCCTGGAAGGGGCAGCGGCGGAAGAAGAGCTCGAACTCGGCCGGCTCCCGGTGGCGCCCGGCCCGCCAGTAGGCGCCCGCCATGGAGAACTGGTAGAGGTCCGTCAGCAGCGGCCCCCCGACGGCGCCCCCGCCCGCCCACATCCCCCCGGCCCGTCCGTCCCGCCCGTGCGCCCAGGGGCCGCCAAGGCAGCCAGGGAGGCAGGGAGACGGGAGGGCGGGATCCCCGCAGCTGGCACCGCCTCTCCTCCGGCCCGCTGGGGCGAGCGCTCGACGGCCGCGGAGACGGAGCCAAGGGCAGCCCCTGCCCCCCCCCCGGCCCCGCCTTCCGCGCTGGTCTTCCTTTTGGCGAGCCCAGCAAGCGAGCGAGCCGTCGAGGGTCCCGGCCCTTCCCTTCCCTTCCCCGCCGGCCGGCCGGCCCGCCCGCCCGGAGCTCGCCCAGCTGCGCTTCCGAGAGCACAGCTCTCCGTTCCGCCTGGCCGGGAAGCGCCCAGCAGCTAACGCAGCCCAGGGAGGGCCGCCTCTTGGCTGGAGCCAGGCAGTTAGTTTCCAACACGCCTGAGCGCTTAGAGGGCGGGGATGGCCCCGCAGGAGAACAGGAGGCTGCAGAGGAGGCCCCACCCACCCCTTTGGGCAGAGGGGCAGCTCACTCTGGAAGCCGCTTTCCCCCAACGTCCCCCGGTCACGGAGACCCCTTCTCCCCTGCGGACTGCGCTCCCCCAGCCCCTTGTTCTCAATTGGGTTAAACCCCCCTGACAGGCTCCCAGGGAATTCCCACCTGGGCTTCCCCACGGGGGGGGGGAAGAGGCCCCCAGACACACGTGCTGCACAGGGTGGGAGAGCTCCAACACCCCCTGCCCTGTGCAGCTCACCTGTTCTAGAAGAACAAAGCGATACTTGAATCGCTCCCTCTCAAATGTCCGGCAAATGTCTCAGCACACCTGTTTGCGGTGAAGGCACAATGCCCTGGGGGCATAGGAACCTGGCCCAGGTGCCTGCTTGGCCCCCCCCCCCCATCCCTCTGGCCAAACCCCCAGCACCACTTTTGGCAGCTCCTTCGGAGCATTTGCTGCTGACGCACCATCCAGCCTCTTCAGGGGTCCTGGCCCAGCAGCCAAATACCCGGCACAGGAAGCGTGCGCCCACTCCTCCCAGAGGCCAAACGGTCACGGTAGGGTCTCCTCTAAGCAAGTCCCTTGGTCCTGCCACAGTCTGGCCAAGGATCGCTTCACAGGGTGGCCCTGTGTGGCCGCAGGACAGCAATTTGGCTGGAGTCTCTGGGGACCTTCGGGCCCAGCAGGAGTGGAACAGGGACGAGCTTTTGAGCAGGAGGTCTTCCGCCGTCAGATTCTTCCACTCACTCAAGAGAGCCTGGCCTTGCTGGTGTCTCGGGGTGGGGGTGAGGGTGGGTGGGGGCGTGCTCTACCTGGTTGCCTGACTGGTTACGGCCAAAGCAGCAGGGGCAGGAGAACTGCCAAGAGGATATTCCAGCTGCTGATGTGTGCAGGGGTTCTTCTCCCGGTTTTCCTGGAACGGGGGCTGCCAGCTCACCCCTCTTCTCTTGAAACAATTGGCTTGGGAGATGGGGGCCCAAGATCACTCGGGGAGCTCCACAGCATGGCAGAGATTTCAATCCGACTCCCCTGGTTCTATTCCAGTATGCTAGCTACCATTTCGCAGTGGCTGGGCCGGCTTCAGCCACCAATGGCCTCCCGTAGGGCAGACATGGGCCCTGTTAACCCCCTCCCTCCCCCCAACATTTCTTGACTTGAGCCACTACTTAAGGCCATGCGGCTACCCAAGGACCCAGCAGGGACACCCACACCACCAGGAGACCAAACTTTGACCAAACACAGCTCTCTCCAGCAGGCAGAGAAGACAGCTTTTTATCTACAGACCAACTTCCCATTTCACATCCCCCCCCCCCCCGAGTTTTTAATGCAGCATCGGCTACAAGAGGGAAGACTGCTTTTTGCTGCTCTGACCTAGAACACCCACACTTGAGTTCGGGAACATCATAGAGACCCACAAAAACGTTTGGGAGGCCCTGTATGCCCAGTTTGTTGGACCACAAGAGGAACTGGTTGGTCCCTGTGTGAGCCAGGATGCTGGACTAGAGGGACTCTCCTGGGCCTGATCCAGCAGGGCTCTTCTGATGTTCTCATGAAGATCTCAGCCTCTCTGCCCTGTTGCTGGCCCTGCAGAGGAACTGGCTGGCCCCTGGGTGAGACAGGATGTCAGAGCAGTGGTTCTCACCCTTCCTGATGCCGCGACCCTTTAAGACAGTGCCTCATGTTGTGGTGACCCCCAACCATAAAACTATGCAAGGGTTCTTTCGCAGAAATTAAACCAAAACTGACCGATGGCGTGAAGATCCATTGTTCAGGATTGTATATAAACTGGTTTTTCCCCGGGTTTTCTCAGTTCAGCTCCGCCTCTTGTCCCACCCTGCCGATCTCGCTCTTTTCCGCTGCTCCAGACAGACGAATGCTCTATCTTGATCTACCCTGCAAGGCTGCTGTGTGGATGGTGCCCACCCCAGGCCAAGCTGCTTTGAACTGGAGATGTCTGGGATGGAACCTGTGACGACCCCCCTGCCAGGCAGATTTTCTACCACTGAACCCCAAATTCCTCGCCATTTATCGACATGGGCTGGTTGAGCCCAATTAAACTCAAGTGGCTCTATCAGCGAATGCAAAGGGTTTGTGGTCGCTTGGTTTAGACTCCTCTTTGAGGCCAGATGTAGGGGCCCAATCCAGAAAGGGGGCCTGCACTCCATGCCCTGTGGCTTGACCTGGACTTGGACGTCCCATCCGTGGGCCAAAGAGGCTTCCTTGGAGGACTGGCAGCCCCACCTCTCAGCAGAGGTGAAGGAGTCGTGGCCCCTCTGATCCAAGTGGGGAAAATCAAGCACACAGATCGAGGGAGGGGGAAAGACTCTCAACTCAGCCCTGCTCTCCCACTCTGGACCTTTTATTAGCTTTAGAAAGGGTAAAGGTTTGCTGTTATATCTTGTTGAAGGCCGCTATGTCGACACTTTGCACCTGGAAGAGAAGAAGAGAGAGGCTCCATCAGTGAGGCCCGAGAATCCTAAGTCAGGCTCATGTGAAATGTTCAGTGGCCTGCATTAACTTCTGGCCAAGCGGGTGCTCACATTTTAGCCAGGGCTTCCCCTTAATACCAAAATTGCAACACCTCCAAGCCTTCCAGGTTGTTTTGATGTTTGCCGAAGATCAGAGAGAGACTCCAGTGCAGGAAGCAGGGACACAGGGGCAGGTCCCTGTTCTCTCTGTTTTGGTCCCTTACGCCCCCCCCCCCCCCGCGCAATATATCCAGTTTCCTTCCCCGTCCAGATCTGTAGCCAACTAGCTTCACTGCTTCAAGATAAAGGATGCAGGCATTGAGGGGCAGAAACATCTGCGAGAACCTCTGCATGTGTGGACTTCAATGGAACGTGAGCACCCCTGAATGAAGTGTTACTCTTGGCGGTAGAAAACAGCAAGAGTCCAGGAGCACCTGAAAGATTCACACCACTTGTGGCAGGGGAGGGGCGTTCCTGAAGAAGTGCGCAGTGACTCATGAAACCTCATGTCCTGTCACAGATTTTGTTTGTCTTGAAGGTGCTTCTGGACTCCGGCTCTTTTCTATTAGTGGTGTTTTAAGGCTGCCTGCGAACCCAAGAGGGCAGCAGGAGACACCCTCAGCATAGAAATCACAGCATGCCGTATGGCAGGGCCTCATTTGGCTACTGCGGGGACTCTTCACGGAGTGACAAGAGGAAGGAGAATGCTCCTGGGGAGCCAAAATGCAACACCTTGTGGGTTATGGGAACACATCCTCTGGCACATGAAGGCATCAAAGTAAATGTGCCAGAGCTGAGCCAGAGGCTTTCCAGCGGGGGCCAAGGATGGCCAAACTGTGGTTCTCCAGGTGCCCATGGACTACAATTCCCAGGAGCCCGTTCTTATTCTTCCCTTGAATTCTTCTGTGGCCTGAGATCTGGGCACCTGGGTGAGACTCCCAACGAAAACAGCCCTCCTGGGGAAGAAACTTACATAGTCTTCAAACCGGGTGATCTCCTCCTCCAGTATATCCGTCCCAACCTTGTCGTCCTCCACCACGCACTGGATCTGGAGTTTCTTGATGCCGTAGCCCACCGGGACCAGTTTGGAGGCTCCCCAAACCAGGCCGTCCAGCTGAATGGTTCGGACGCACTCCTCCATCTTGGCCATGTCGGTTTCATCATCCCACTGAGAAGGGCGGGAGAAGAGGAGGGGGGGGGGTTACCTGGGCCAGCAGCAACGTGAAACGCAGAGGCTGAGCTAATCCAGCCAACGCTGGCACGAGACTGCCTGCGGAGAGAGAGGCTTTCTGGGAGATCAGCAGAAGCAGGGAAACAAGCAGGTCCCTTTCTCCTACCCACGTGAGTTAGCTAAGCTGCTCTTACTGAGCAATTCTGTGCAAGGGTGGATTCCCCTGGAAGTCTCCACAAAGGGCCTTCGTGCCAACAGCTCCTCCCCCCATCTTTCCTTGGACAAGGGATTATCCTGTTGTTTGCTAGGCACCTATAAGATCGGAGATCTGCCCACAGACAAGAGTCAGTCAAGATCCCAATTAGGAGCGGAGAAAGGACAAGTGCAGAGAGCAACAGGAGCTAGCAGTGGAGGAGCTTGGTGCAGCTCCACTGGAACTTCTGCAGAGTGGATTTTGCAGGACCATCAATTGCAAACCTTTCTGGCCACAGAACCAGCATCAGCCACTAGGGTGGCAGGGACTCAACGAGTGGCGAGTCAGACGTCACAGGGAGAGACAGCCTTTGAACCCACCTGTCTTTAAAAAGTATCTTTTCCACCGCTTGGTTTATGTAGTCCATAATATACTGCTGTAGAGTAATTACACATTGTGATATTTATATTAGCAGACCCCTACAAATTTGGATATTGTGTGACCAATTTGGGGCTGAACTACATAAACCAAGACATCATCAGAGACCAAGTCATTTTCTATAATTTCACCACCCATAAAAATACAACAAGAGAAGACTGGGTTACTAACAATATTGAGAACATCACTGATGAAGATAACAGAAATGGACTATATCCGGGAATCCCTTTTGAAATTGTTTTGAACGTTGGAATACATTATTTCGCCATCGTCATCCCAACCCAGGCCTGCTTCCCGGCTAGGCAAGAAAGGCTTACGGGCTTGACGTCCAAGAGGATGGAGGACTTGGCAATCAGGCCGGGCTTCTTGGACTTCTTCTCCGTGTACTGCCGGAGCCGCTCTTCCCGGACTCTGGCCGCCTCCTGGTCTTCCTCCTCATCATCACTGCCAAACAGGTCAATGTCATCGTCGTCGTCGTCATCGTCGTCAGCAGCAGCAGCAGCACCAGGGGACTCGACTTGCCTCCCGAGAGAAGACGCAGGCAACTCTACTTTCCTTGACAGAGCAGGGAGCGGCTCGACTTTCCTCATGGGGGTGACGTGCTTTGCGGAGGCAAAAAGGAGACAATGAGGCCTGCTGTGAAGCAAGAGGGAGACGGGCTTCTTCCTAACTGCCCCAGGGGTGAGGAGGCCGACTGCAAAACCACCCAGCTGCGTGAAAGAGGGGTGGGGGCACGCTCCAGCACAGGACATTGTCCTCTGCATATGGGAGGGAACAAGACGTGCCCGTGGGCAGAGCCACCTCCGTTCATTTCAGAAGAGCTCATGCCAGAGAACTTCTTGCAGTGGATCGTGCCCTGAATCAATCTGCAGGATTTGAGGTGCAAAATGACACCTGTTTATACTTACTTATTTACAAAATGTGCATCTTGCCCTTCTGTCCCTACAAGGGCTGCTCCAGGAGTTAAGGAAACAGCCAAGGCACAAAAGCTGAGAGAATGGGTGGTGTTGAATTGGACACATGAAATATGGAAGTGTTACACACCAACCCTTCCCCTTTCCTTAAACACTGAGATGTTCCCACTTTGAAATGGGGCAGAGGCTACCACCAAGAAAGCAAGAGGGGAGAGGAGGGCCAGCCTGGGTAATGCCCCAGGACTGCCCGCGGACTTTGGTCAGAATGACGCTGTATTAAGGATGTGGCCAAGGCCACAAGACCAAGTTATGGGGCTCAACAGAAGCATCTTGTATGCAGGCTGCCCCCGTTTGAAGTAACAGAAGGAAAAGCATCTTCCACAGATTGCCTGCATGTGGAGGTTGGCTTCACCTGTGTGGGGGGCGTCTGGGACAGGTGATGATAGGTCGATGCCTTCTCCAGCACACTCAGGCGAGTTTCCAGTCTGGAGATGGCAAGATGGAGATCCGTAACCACTGCAGATGTGAGAGAGAAGACCACAGATACACACGGATGCCATTAGCCGCAAAGAAACCTGGTCAGGACAAAACACGTTGGCTTCTGTCCCATCCAGCCAGGCAGCACAGGCATCGAGGGCAGAGAAGATCCAGCACTCCCCCCCCCCCGACGATTGGGACTTGTCCCTTACCGCTACGCAGGTTCCGATTCTCCGTCTCCAGGTTTGCAATCCTGGCCACCAGCTCATTCTGGTCTCCAGAGGGCCCTGCTGAAGAGGTAGCGCTCCCACTCTGCAAGGAAGACAGGCAGCATGAAGGGTCGGGGAGTGCCACCTGAACAGCACGACAACACTGGGGGGGGGGGGGGAGAGGCAGGAGAAGAAGAGACGCCACACAGGGGAAACAGTGAGCACAAGGAGGACAAAGTCACAAAAAGCACACAGTCCGTCAAGCACTTGTCTGGAACTTGGTGATGAATTGGTGTGTGGGAATCACTTTCCTTGACTTCTTGAAGGCAATATCTTTGTGGCCTCATCATGTGAAAACATTTGACATGTGAGCATTATGCTGACTGACGGATTAGATCTTTAGCCTGCCAAGGGTTCATCCAGGTGAGTCTTGTCTACTCAAACGGGCTCTCCAGGGGCTCTGGAGGTGTGGGGGTTGAACCTGGGACCTTTTGGGTGCAAACAGAGGCTCTGCCACCGAGCCACAGCCCTTCCCTTCTTACCCGTGTAAAGCCTCCCAGAATTTTAAATGGAAGCCATCATTGCGGGCCACGCAGTGATGGCCACAGGAGCAGGGGGTGGAGAGAGCCCGTAGAAGCAGGGCACATGCTGGGCATGGGTTCAGGTTCAGATCCCAGACCTCTCAGCTGCTGCTGCCAAGCAGAGTAGGATATTCCGGGTAAGAGAGTCTAGTTTTTTAGTCTGGCATACAGCAGCTTCAAATGTGCGCTTTGTAGGAAAGGGGGTGTTCCCTGCCCCGATACTCTTGGGGGCAAGGGTGGAAAGAGCCATCAGGTTTGCTATCAGACTGCAGTATTCAAGGTGGGTGACCTGAACTGCCCCCTGGTTTGGGAACAGGGTGCGTGAGACTGCCACGGATGGCTCCAAGGCTTCTGCAAAGACCTCATCCGGGACGCAAGGAACAGATCGACTGGTTCCGTGAGCCTCCGGGTCAGGCAGCATGTCCTGTGGCAGACCGCTGCTGGAATTGGGGCCATTCTCAAAAGGAATAGGCGGCGGTGTACAGCAGCCTCTCTCAACTTCTTTACCTTTGAGAAACCCCTGAATCATTCGCCAGGCTTCGAGAAACCCCAGAAGTGGCCACAATCATGCAGAAAATGGTTGGGAAGCACAGCTGTGGACACGCCCACTCGGGGCCCCTCCCCTTCCCATCCCCTCCAGGCCCATCATTGGCTATTTTGGGAGGGGGTGGGCGGGCCAACATGATCATGAGAGAGCCAGTTTGGTGTAGTGGTTAGGAGTGCAGACTTCTAATCTGGCATGCCAGGTTCAATCCTGCACTCCCCCACATGCAGCCAGCTGGGTGACCTTGGGCTCGCCACAGCACTGATAAAACTGTTCTGACCGGGCAGTGATATCAGCGCTCTCTCAGCCCCACCCACCTCACAGGGTGTCTGTTGTGGGGAGAGGAATGGGAAGGCGACTGTAAGCCGCTTTGAGCCTCCTTCGGGTAGAGAAAAGCGGCATATAAGAACCAACTCTTCTTCTTCTTCTATACCGGGGTGACTGACGCTCTCTTTTCCCTCTCCAAAAAAATTCCCGGAGGGCAGCTGGTTGCCCTTAGTGTGGCTACCTGGCAAGCAGCCACTTGTTAACTGGTCCCCCGCCTGGCTCAGGAGTCAACGCAATATGAAGACAACAGGGGAAACAGGAAAGAGCAGAAAATGCCCCCCCCCCAAGCCCCATGACAAAGGCAGACAGACAGGCAGGTTAGGCTGAGCTTTCCTCCGCCCCCGACCCCCCCCCCCAAGCGACTTACAGTCGCACGACCTGACTGTTTCTTGCGACGAGCAGGAGGGGCTTCCTGGGGGTTTTGCAAAACTGTCTTGAGCTGGAGAGGGCAAGAGCATTTTGGGTTTGGGTGAAAGAACTCTCAGCGGCAAGATGCACTTGCAAGAAAAGCATGCACAAGTCGGTAGGCATAAACAGAATCAGGAGCCTTCTGCTAAGGCAGCGACCTGGGCGAACGATTCAGACAGAGTAGTTTAGGCCCCCTCGCTCTGGCCAGCCAGGCCCGCGCATGGTCAATCAATGAACCACAAGGTCAGCTGGCAGTAGTTTTTGGCCAGATGACAGAGCTAAACCTGAGCTGGGGAGCCGGCGTAGCAGTTAAAAGTTTTGAACTCGGATCTGGGAGACCCCGGCTGGAGCCTCCTCTTGTGCCCCGGAAACGTGCTTGGCGTTCTTATGAAAGCCTCGGCCTCTCTGCTGTTTTGTTGGCTGTCCAGAGGAACTGGCTGGCCCCCATGTGAGACGGGAGGCTGGACTAGATGGACCTTCTCACTGGTCTGATTCAGCAGCGCTCTTGAGATGTTCTTAGCACTTTTCTTTCTCTTTTTTTACCAAGTCTAAGCAGAAGAATAGCTCAAACATCTAGAACAGGGGTAGTCAAACTGCGGCCCTCCAGATGTCCATGGACTACAATTCCCAGGAGCCCGTGCCAGCATTCGCCAGCGAATGCTGGCAAGGGCTCCTGGGAATTGTAGTCCATGGACATCTGGAGGGCTGCAGTTTGACTACCCCTGATCTAGAACAACAAACATCTAACCAGCACTGAAATTTTAAGAGCAAAGAACTACTGGATGCCTTTCAGGATAACGTGCCTTTCGTCTAACAAGCATGTTAGGAATGGCCCTGCTGACTTCCAACTGGTGAAGAAGTGAAATGGAACAGAGGCTGAAAATACCCCAATCCCCAGAGAACCCCCTACCATCTGGCCCCCCAAAAGCACGCTGTGCAACCACTGTGCAAACACCTGACTGGGCAAGGGACCTCCCTCTGGTGTCTCCTGCTTGCTGGTGCTTACAGGAAGCAAGCTGTGCAGGCCCACACAAGGACAGGCCAGCAGGTGGGCTGGGCAAAATCCACATGTCTGCAGCAGAAACCCGGGTGGGGGTGGGGGGCAAAGGACGAGGGAAGAGACTCCAAGCCCGCTGGGGAACCTTGAGACAATCAAGACGGCCAACCATTATAGGAGAATGTGACAGAAAAGCTAGAAAGATGATAACAATATCATTTTAATAAATAAATAGAACATGGCAAAATGACTGCTGAATTAGTACAGGGATGACCAAATTGTGGCTCTCCAGATGTCCATGGGCTACAATTACCATGAGCCTTTGCCAGCATGTTCGGATACATCTGCAGGAGGCCGGACGGCACATGATCTTAGCCAAAAGGCCCAGTAGCCTCTGATCCTACTTTTAATGGTGTCGAACAGCACTGTATTCTGGGACCTACTCTGTTCGATTTTTGTATTAACTCGATGGTCAAAGGTGTATCTGACCCCAATTTTCAATCCCCCCCAATGGGCCTCTAGACCGCTTCCAACTTTTGCTTTCTCCAGGCACAGGCTTAAGGCCTATGCTGAGGGGGGAGGCTGAGGGCGGACAAGGACCTCAGCTTTTAGCTATGTAAGGACCACACATTTCGTTTCATGAAATCCTGTTCAAGCCACTGCAAAGGAGCCAGGAGCTCAGAAGCCCAAGCCAATAAATTTCAAACTTCTCCCATTTGAGAAGTCACAAGTCACATCAGCTCCAAATCAAACCCCCCCCCCCCCCCCAAATTCATGGATCTCCAACCAGCTTGGCAACAGAGCATTAAGACCAGCATGCTCATTCAAGCACACCACATGCACAATTTCGAGGTGTTCAAAGCGATGAAAGGGAGAAATGGGCAATGATGACGCAAGGCCATGCAGAAGCAAAGCAGAAAGGACATGCATTTTGCTGCCAGCAGCTTTTAATCTCTTCCCTCCTCATCCCGCTTTTCTTTGCCAATTGACTGGGTGTCTGAAGTCCCCCAGGGATTCACAGCAACTCAGGGCTCAAGGCCTAAACAAGCTGGATGCTGCCATACCTCAAGGCTCACTTCAGTCTTATGTGCTGCTAAACGCCACAGAGAGACAGAGAGCCGGTGGGGAAGCAAGCACGGAAGAGACCCTTCGTTTCACAAAGAAGCTATTCCAATGAATAACAATTTATTTCCACCAATAATCCGCCTGTCTCATTCAGACTCAAGGTGGAGTACCAGTAGGATAAAAACTTGGCAGTCAATCGGGAAGCTCTCCAGCTTCAAATATTTACGACTAGCGTGAGTCCCGTGGCAGGTTTCTGAGTCTTACCTATATTCAAGGCATTATTACTTTGAATAATAAATTAAACCAACCTTTGTTGGGCTTGAAGGTGCCTCTGGACTCACACGCTGTCCTGCTGCTTCAGACCCACACGGCGACCTCCCTGACCCTATGAAGCATGGTTTGTTTGGGACACTAACCGTTTTCTTAGCCCTGCCCCTTCAAGTGAGCATCAACAATGACCAAGCGTTCCAAAACCCCTTTGCTTGAAAAAAGTTCATTCCCCCTTCTTTTAGGGCTCTGCTTCCTGCCGCCATCCACATAGTGGAAACTCATCTTAGCAAAAGGCCCAGAAGCTTACGATCCTACGTATGATGCTGTCAAACAGCACTGCATTCTGCAACCTACTCTGACTTTTGTCTGAAGTCGATGGTCAACGGTGTATCTGACCACAGTGTTCAATCCCCTCCGATGGGCCTCTAGGCCGCTTCCAAGTTCTTTCTCCAGGCGGCTCTCTTCTGTTTTCTCTGGAATATATACAAGACCCCCACCAACAGCAGCAGCTCACTTCCTTCGGATTGCGAACCCACTTTGGCTGAGAAGGGGCATCATGCATCATACATTTGAGAGAGCTTCTTAGCTAATTTCCTGCACTGTTGCTACTCCTTCCTTCCCCACGATTAGACTGCTAAACAGCTCTTCCAAAACAAAATTCTGTTCCATGTTCACAACAGTTCAAAGGCAAGAATCTCGCGCTGCACTCTCATTGTGAGGCAGGAATACAAGCTTGCCTTCCACTGAATCAGACTCTGGGTCCATCCAGGTCACAGTCTTGTCCACTCAGGCCGGCAGCCGCTCTCCAAGGTCTCAGGCTGAGGTCTTTCCCATCCCCTCCTGCCTGGCCCTTTCAACTGGAGATGCTGCCTGGGATTGAACCTGCTGGGACCTTCTGCATGCTAAGCAGAGGCTCTGCCACTGAGCTGCGACTCCCCCCCCCCCCCCCAAAAAAAGATCATTGCTCCATCATGGCCGCAGTAGCTCTCCTGGGTCTCAAGCGGAGGTCTTCCAAATCCCCTGCTGCCCATTTCCTTGAGGGGGAGATCTCAGGGACCGATCCTGGGACTTTCTGCAAGCAAAGCACGTGCTCTCTACTACTGAGCTGCACTCCTCAACTGCATTGCCAAGACCACGGACAGAGGACTGTTTTTATCTAGCAGCCTAAAGCTTTTCTTTCATACGCTTTTAATACCAGAGAGACAGACCTTGCAAGAGGAGCACTAGCATGCTCTGGTGTCCAACAATTTCTCTCCCTGGGCACAACAACAACAACAACGATAACAACAACAGCTCAGCACAAACCTGGGACAGTCTCCCACTGCTTTGTGAACAGGGTTCAGCTTGTGGGAAAAAGCAAAGAACATTCCTAGAGCACGTGAGAAGGGTTAACGCTGAAGCAGGGTCCCTGTTCCGAAATAAACAATTAAAGCAATGTATCCAAGGGGCAATCTAAAGGCACACGTTCCTGCAAGTAGCAAGAAGAGCGGCCTGCCTGTCCACCTACGAATACTGCCTCTGTTCCTGAAGTAACAGACCAAAACCCCACCAAAATCCCAGTCCAGCAACTAGAGGCAGCCCAAGGAAGGACCCGACTTCTCTGCACAAGAGTTCATCCTCCTACGGAGGCCTGTGATTTCTCCTGGGATTTTCGGAGATGGTTGCTAAGAGCAAAGAAGCAATAAAAAAAGACCATGTGAGATTCTTCTGCTTTGCTGGGCTTTAACCGTTCCGGGCTGCATGATGAAGACTGTGCCGACACACAAAGCTCCCTTATACTGGGGGGGGGGGAACTCTTCTGTAGCACCTGACCCTTTGGGGATGCTGGCACAACCCGGTGGGCTTAGCCACAACATGGCTGCCGCAGGAGGTGGAGCCAGATTACCTTCAGTCACATCATGAAGACCTTGGTGTTGTGGGAGCCAGCTGCGTATAGTGGTCAAGAGAGGCAGCTTCTAATCTGGCGAGCCAGGTTTGGTTCCCCGCTCTTCCACATGCAGCCAGCTGGGTGACCTTGGGCTCACCACAGCACTGATGAAGCTGTTCTGACCGAGCAGGAATCTCAGGGCTCTCTCAGCCTCACCCACCCCACAGGGTGTCTGTTGTGGGGAGAGGAAAGGGCAGGTGACTGTAAGCCGCTTTGAGCCTCCTTCGGGGAGAGAAAAGCGGCATATAAGAACCAACTCTTCTTCTTCTAAGGGACTCCAGGACTCGGATCTAACCTAACCTTCCATGCTAGTTTCTCTCTGACAGGTGCTGTGTTGAACCTCCAGGCCATTTTTAAAGGAGGGAGCAACATCAACACACAGAATCACTCACCTGCAGCCCCAAATGGTTAAGCCCAGCAAAAAGCGCCTCATGCAACAGCTCCTGTTACCTGTCCTGGCTCCACACCATAAGAGAAAAGGCCGAAGGCTGAAGGGATTAGTCAACTCAGGGCAGCTTAGCTCAAGCAAGCAAGAACACAGCGCATGCCTCTTGGGTGGAGGGCAGCCTCGGAAAGAGACCTCATTCTGCCTCGCCCTTCCCCGCTTCAGTTGTGGCAAGGAAAGCCACCCACGCAGCCTTCTGGAAATCAATCGGGTGGGGTGGGGGGATGTATCTGTGAGATATGCCATAGCAAGGAACAATGGATGCAGTTCAGCCGGCTGGTGAGAGAGCGCCCGGGTACTCACTCCGGCCAGCGACTTCTGGATATTCTCCCTGGCTCTGGCAATGTCGCGGAGGATCGTGCTGGCTCCGTTCTCCTGCAAACAGTGCAGAAAGAACCAAGTGTTGTTTTCTTCTTTAAAAAGGTACACACAGAAGCAGCAGAGGTTACTGAGGGTGGAGCATGCGAGAGGGAGGGAGAAGGTGGAAAGCAAATGCCGTGAAAGGTCAATCCCTTAGTCCCCCTGCGGGAGGCCCTTGGACACTCTCGGGCACACGCCCTAACAGTCTCCCACTCCTCTCTCAGACGGGCGAGTGGAGCTGTTCATGACACAACCATTCCAAGAGCGTCCCTTGGGCTTTGGAGCGGTGTTTCGGAGTGCAGTGGCATGCTATAGCTTTGCGCTGGCACAGCCATTCCGGACCCTGTTTCCGCACACCCGGAGCCCAGGAAACGAGTTCAGTTTAAGTTTGTCAGACAGGGAGCGAGCGGGACCAGCACCAAGAATATTCTCCACTAAGCAGGCCCATGGAAAAATGAAAGTAGGATGACGATGGCGAGGAAAGTAGACTGGGAGTTAAAGGAGACAGAGCTGCCAATGACTGATGCCACTCCTTCCGGCCCCTACCAAGTCTCCCGCACGACCCGCCTCGTCTGACCCTTTGTCAGCTACTGGCCATGTCTCTACACACATCTCCAACTAGGGTTGCCGCTCTGAGGGTGCTCGAGCGCTCAACCCTATCTCCAACCCTTTAAACATGAGAGTTTTCAGGAAGCCAGACTCCATAAACACACCCCTTCAAAGCTCTGAACAGAACCTTTCAAATGCCTGTGAACTTCTGAGTTTTATCTGGTATCCCTCGGCAGAAAGGCTAGGCATGGAAAACCAATCTATGTTCTCAGATTTCTGGCCCCAGCGGTGACAAGTGGAAGGCCCTGGGGCAGACATTCCAGACCTTGATCCTCTGCAAATAAATCCAAAACTAGCAGGCAGCATCAGCACTTACAGTGACATTGTCCGAATTCTAGACACTCCGGTCACAGGATACCCCTCCCACTTAAAATTGGAGGCATGTTTTTATTTTCAAGAAGTAGTTTCTAGTGTTACATGTAGAGGATTTTTTTCTTTTTTTTTCTTTCCAAAATTCACTTTTTGAAGATATGGTCATTGATTCCTCTTGTCCTCTTGCAAAAGAGGAATTTCTCTTTGTAGAGAAATAATGGCACCCTTCTGTAACTTCAGCCCGGAAGCTGCTTTATATTACATGCTGCAGGGTTGTGTCCTCGCAGGAGGAAAGCTAGGGAACGTATTACCTTGCCTCTGATCCTCTGCAGAGTGAAATTCTGCTCAACCTCCCTTCCCACCTCTCCTCTCTTTGAATTTCTGTGTGATCAAAATGCAGTTGATGAAGATGCTGGCTCCAAATTCCCAAATGGAGTTATGGGAAATAATTTCATGAAGAGGCTGGATAATGAGGATCCAGGAGACTTGTCTCTGAGTTGGGTCTCAGAAGGAATTCGCCTTGCTGCTACCGGATAACCCGGGCAATGCTGCTGCTTTGGCAGCTCTTGACCAAGCCAGGCTGCGATTATCTGGGCCCAAGTATGAGGGAAGGGGGCAGGGAACTAAGACAGTGTCCTTTTTTTAAAGCCATATGGAAGTTCCCTAATCTTCTTTCTCTTCTTCTTGCTGGTCAGCCTGATAGCGTGTGATACTTTAACCGCTTGAGCCATGCCTTCTGCAAGCGGGTGGCAGTCAGAAGTGGCATAAGGCTGATCCACGGACTGCCTCCATCCTCTCTGATGCTGGGCATTCCACTTCTTGGGGGGAGGGGATGGGGGACAAAGCTGACCATTGCTGCATGGAGATTTCCCAGTCAAGGTGGGCTGGTTTTGCTTCCACCTCTCACACTGGATAGCTTAAAGAGTACTGGACTGGCAATCCAGGAGTCCCAGATTCGAATTCTCACTCTGCCACAGAAGTGCACTTTGCCCAGTCACACCCTCTCAGCCTGACCTACCTTACAGGGTAGTTGCTAGAATAAAATGGGGGAGAGGAGAACAATAAAAGGCAGGGCACAGAGGCATAACAAAACGGCACAGAGTGCCCCCCCAAGGGAAGGCAAGGTACAAATGAAGTCAATGGAAGGAATCAATAAGTAGCCACACTGCCCTAATACTGCCACTGATTTCCTCTAGAAAATTGTACCTCAGAAAGCATCAGTCTAATCCATGTCAATGAGAAGAAGCAGCAGGGCAGAGTTACAGTCCAGCGGCAGGAGAGACTTTCATGAGCTTGTTCTCTGGCCCACAAGCTGTAGTTCAAGCTCACGGAAGTCTCTCCTGCCACTGGACTCTTAACTCTGCCCTGCTGCTTCAGGTCAACATGGCCACCCACTTGGATTCTATAAACCTGTCAGTCCCAGGGAAAAGATAATGTAATTTGCTCCCAGTAGCTTACTAAGAGGAGCTATCAGGAAACTTTAGAATGAGCCACGGGAACATAATGCTGAAAAGGTGCACACAACGCTCCGTCCCCCCTCTTTGCCACTTTGCAAGGGTGCTCTCTGTCCCTCACTGCCTGCCTCTCTCCAAGACACTCCCTGTTCCTGCAGTAGAACGAGGGACACGATCAACAGAAATGCCCCAGAATAAGGAGATCCAAGCAACAGAAAGGCACTGCTAGAAAGGCATGCAGCCCAGCTCTTGCAAATCTCAGCTGCCATCCAAGGAACCACCTCTTCAGAATCCCCATCACTACATACTCCCCCTTTGCTCACTTGAGGAAAAGGAAAGAAGCAAATGAACAGGTGTCCCCACAGGCACGCTTCATGCAGTTATTAGGTCTTTGCTGTTGCAACCTGGTTTCCACTGAGCTCTGCTAGCTCTTTCCAGAGCCCCTCCTACACGCAGCTAGGGGCACCAGGGTCCAGTAGAGGACAGTGCAACTTTTATTAATGTAATTTTGCAATAAGGAACGTGCTACCTCCACTCAAAAAGAAAGGTACACTTGCTGACGCTTGCAGACTGCTGTAGGTTCAGCACCAGGGCCACCAACTCTGAACAAAGCGACTTTGAGAAATGTTCTGTCCTCCATTATTACCCCCTGCCACGCCTCCTCTTTTCTTCCTTTGCAGCCAGAGCTTCCTAATAGACATGTGTCTTCAAAGAAGTTTGAAAGCCACACTGGACTACGTACAGCCATTCTAGATCTTTTCTGCAGCCCTAGCATGGTAAACTAGACAATCAAGAAGGTAGCTAGTTTTTGGTATTCTTTTGTCATTTTAAGAACAGAAGAAGAGCCTTGCTGGACCAGACCAATAGTCCACCTAGTCCAGCATCCTTTCTTGCACAGGGCCAGCCAGTTCCTCTGCAGGGCCAGCAACAGGGCAGAAAGAACAAGGCCTTCTCCTGATAAGAACATGAAGAGCCCTGCTGGATCAGACCAGTGAGGGTCCAACTAGTCCAGCTTCCCACCTCACACAGGGGCCAGCCAGTTCCTAAAAGCACAGAAATAATTCTGCTTGCACTTTTTACGGGCAGGAGCTATGCTGGTGTTGTCCTTGCAGAGGAACTGCTTGGCCAATGCATGAGACGGGATGCTGGAGTAGATGGACCCCTGGTCTGATCCAGCTGGGCTCTTATGATGTTCCTGTATTCTCAATGGTCTCCCTTCTGTTGGGAGATGGGATGAGAGGGGCTGCCTCCCTCTATCCACAAGCAAAAGGCCAGCCCTTGGCAGGAGAATGGCAGGAAGTTACCATCCTGAAAAACCCCATACTACAGATACACAACTGGAGGAGCACTCTGCTCTGAATATTACATGTGCACATTCTATAACCATTCTCCAACCATCTCAGAGGCAGCATGCCTCTGCACATCAGTTGCTAAACAGGCACAGCTGCCTTCATGCCCTCCCCATTAGCTTCTCAGAGGTGCTTGGCCAGCCGTTGCAGGACTCTACACTACGGGGACTTCTGGATTTATCCAGAACATGGTTCCCTGCATTCAGCAGGAGCTGGGCCAAGAATATGTCTGGGAAAACCTTCAGCATGCAGTGGAGCATAAAACCTCTACTGCCCTTCTGCTTGCACCAGAAGCACACTGACACGCCCACAGGACCGGCGCCTCTGCCCGCCCCTCCCCCCTGGAGGTCGTGGGCAGGAGCCTCACCTGCTGGCACGAAGGGGCGTGGGCAGGACCGTTCATCTGCTCGTAGTACCGCCGCTCGGCATCGTCGTACTTGAACTTATCGAACCAGATCTTCTCGTGCATGAGGAAAGTGGCTGCCATTTTTCTGCAAAGAAGAAGAGACCAAATGAACGCCCGAGAACACTTCAGCCGAGTAGCCAGGAGCCCCCTTCGCCAAGAATGCTGCCTGCTCCTCCTGGCCTTCAAAATACACACGGGTTACCCTCATCCCCACCCCCCCACAAACTGATCCCAGTTACAGAAGCCTCATCGCTCACATGCCAGCCTGTCTACTCGGAGCTGCTTGCTTACTGGACACGGTAAAGTTGAGCCCCTTTCAGCACCTCTTCTAAGCCCATTTTAAGCAGTCTCAGGTAAGCCCTCAAGAATCTACACCAGGGGTAGTCAAACTGCGGCCCTCCAGATGTCCATGGACTACAATTCCCAGGAGCCCCCTGCCAGCGAATGCTGGCAGTGGCTCATGGGAACTGTAGTCCATGGACATCAGGAGGGCCGCAGTTTGACTACCCCTGATCTACACAGACCAGTCAGTGCAACATGGCGAAGGGGCCAGCCACGTGCTGAGAAATGGCTCCATCCCGGCAGCACTGAGCCATTCCAAGAAAGGCAGAGCACACGGTGTGGAGACAGGAAGGCAGATGTGGCCCCTCCCAGCCCCCCCCCCACGGCGCCCGCATCTCTTCCAGAGGGCTCTGCATAAATGGCAAGCAGGGTAACACGCCCTTATCGGCCTCTGACCACAAAGCTGGAACTTGCTCAGAATCAGATTCAGAACCAGGTGTATTTGCCAGGAGTCACCAGCCAGGTTGCATGTTTGGTTGTTTCCAAAAGCAACCCATGGAAGGAGAATCATGGGGCATTCCCCCAAACAGTGTCTTCTCTTCAGCTGGGGAGCTCTGACACGCAACAACAAATGTGAAAATTGTGGGTGCAGTGGTGGAATCTACAGGGCTATGCAGAGCTATGCAGCTGGTGCTTCCCCTTCGTAGGCCTGGGAATGGGGCTGGGGGGAGGTGCGACACTGCTCATGGCAGGAGGCTACACGGGAGCTTTTGGGCACGGGGAGGGGGGACCACGAAGGATCACGGGATGAAAAGAGCACAGGTGGGGAGAGGAAACCAGCACATCAAGGGCTGTTGGGAAGCCCTGGAAGTGGGGACAAATGGCATAAGGTCCAGGTGAGAAAACCACCGTTCTTATTTCATTCTAGGCACGGAACACCCAATGTCCTTCCAGATCACACCAGAGAACCCCAAGCACCCCCCCCCCCCCAAGAAAAAGGCATCTTTTATCATCATTGGGCTTCTAGAAAGAGCAGCCAGAAAAGGGGAACACAGAACGGGTGGAGTCTAAAAACCTCCCCCAGAACTGTCAGGGTGCCCTTTGGGGAAATGCAGCACGGCTGCTCTCCAAGCGAGCTCCCACACGCCTCACCGCAAAAAGCGCTAGGTCTCGGGCATGCTATACGGAGAATGGCACAGATGCTTTGCCATTAAGCGCTCTAGGAAGGATCAGGGCTACTCATCGCCACCCTGCAAATGAAAGTGGATTTCTATTCTAGCCTCCAGGCCCTTGTCCATCCTACCCCCCCCCCCCTCCATACACATATAGAAACTCCTTCCTCTCTACCGGGGCCTGGTTTAGAACAAATTACCCCAGAACAAGCTTTTCCTACTTAGCATTGGACTCTGGAGTGCTGGAAGGCCGGGCTGCAGGCGGGGGGTCCCGCGTGAGGACAGGTCCGGACATCCTGGCGTTCTCTTGCTCGCTGGCCAGTTTCAAGGCCTTGGCCGCATAATACTGTGCTTCGGCGTTGTCGTACATGGGCTTGTGGAGCCACAAAGATTCGCTGTCCTTGTGCATGAAATACCAGGTGGACGGCATGGAAGAAACATCTTGGGGGGTGGGCGTGGAGGCGGGGGCGTTCCCCCTCTTGCCTGTGCTTCGGCTCTTGTCTTTGCGGCTCCTCTTCAGCGACTCTGGCCGCCCACGCTCCTGCAGCCTCACCTTCCCGGGCGGGTGCCCATCGAACATGTTTGTGTAGAAGCTTCTCTCCGCGTCATCGTAGATGGGCTTCTCCAGCCAGACTTCCGAAACCAGGGCCTGTAAGCCAGCCATCTGGGGCTTGCCGTTCACAGTCTGGTCCAGCTCGCCCGGCGTATCAGGAGAGACAAAGGGTGTGCTGGCGCAAGCCACAGCCTCTGTGACCTCGGCTGGTGTCGAAGGAGTAGGCAGGGCGGTCCCGTAGCCTTCGTCGGGAGTTTGCTGTTCGACGGGGTCTTTGTGGCCTTGCCAGGGAACCGAGGAGAGGGGAAGGGCCTGCGGCAGAGCTGTCGACTCGCACTTTTCGACAAAGGTCTTCTCGGCATCATCGAAGTTGACCTTGTTGACCCAAACGTCCTGGACCAGGTGATGACAAGCGATCAGGCTGCCGTGGGAGCACTGCAAGACCGCCAGGCTCCTTCTCGGCTGCAGGCCGCCGAGAGGCTCCGCTTCAGACCAGGGCACCAAGGCGGACTGCTCTGCGGTCCGGGGCGTCTCGGAAGCCGCCTGCAAAAGCGCATCCGCAAGCTTCTTCCGGTAGGCGGCTTCTGCCTGATCAAAGAGAGGCTTGTCGAGCCACACGCGGTCAGCTAAGAGCCCGGCCAGGACGGCATCCACTCGGGGCTCCAAAGGGCCAGCCCTGGGAGGACACTTCCTCTTCTTGCGCTTCTTGCTGCTTCCAGCTCTGCACAGCTCCCCTTTCGGCTCTTCCTCGCCGGGTTCGTCGTGGCAGAAGCCGTTCATGGCCACCAGCTCTTGGCAGGGCCGGGAGGCGGAGGCCGCCAGGGTTGCTTCCCGCTCGTAGTGGAGCCTCTCTGCCTCGTCGTACCTGTGCTTGTCCACCCAGACCTTCTCGGCCGGACCCAGCAGCTTTCTTGTCCTCATCTTCCCAAAGGAAGGCGGCAGCATTAAGAGACAAGCAGAATGGTATAGTTGCAAGAAAGAGACAGTTGCTAGTGGCATGCAAGAAAGCTCCAGCCCTTTCGGGAGCTCGGGCTCAGCTGAGTCAATGGGACCAGTCCATGGGACCAGGCAAGCAGCAGCCTTTGGACTGGATACACCAACTACATCAAATATATTTTGATATTGCTTTGGTATGGTGGCATCCCGAATACACACACACACACACTCGCACAATACAGCCTACACAATAAAAAAAAGTTTAACACTAACTTGGAGGCATGGATCCCCATTAGCAAAAACAAGGGTGGGACACTTTCAGCATGGCCATTGCTGGACCCTTTCTACATGCGAGCTTTTAAAAAGTCTCATCCTGTCCTTACTAAAAAGAGTTAGGAACAGGAAAACATGGACAGCTTTTTGAAACGGTGCATTTCAAGTGATGCAGACAGGACGTGAGGGAAGTTATAGAATCCTAGAGTGGGAAGGGACCTCCTGGATCATCCATTCCAACCCCCTGTACTGTGCAGGACACTCACATCCTTCTTGCTCATCCACTGTCACCTGCCACCCCCTTGAGCCTTCCCAGAATCAGCCTCTCCATCAGATGGCTCTCCAGCCTCTGTTTCAAAATTCTCAAGGGTGGAGAACCCACCCCCTCCCGAGGAAGCCTGTTCCACTGAGAAACCCTCTTGTCCCTTGTGGCGGAGGGCAGGTATGGGGGTCTGTAACAACGCCCCTCCAGATGTCCATGGACTACAATTCCCACGAGCCCCTGCCAGCATTCGCTCGTGGGAATTGTAGTCCATGGACATCTGGAGGGGGGCAGTTTGACTACCCCTGACATAGGCAATCAGGATTCATTGGTGATGTTCACACTGATAGGAAATGCCCCAACCAAATCTTTTTACAAGGATCACTCTTTACGGTGTTTCTGGAGGCTGCCTCAGACGACCCTGGCCTGGCGGTCTAGAGCAGGTTAAGATTTTTAACCTAAGCTGCATGCTCATCCCAGCCGCACGGAGGACGGGCACAGAGAAGGTGAAGTTACTCATGGTCTGTGCCCCAGCATGGACTACGGGTCAAGTTATCACTCCCACAATATACTGTATTTTTAAACGAATGGGTGCGTTTCCAGCACAGTGACATTCTTGGGCTATTGCTAAGACTTTGTACTCATAGCAAAAACACTGAATAAAGCAAAATCTTACTTCTAGAACTGGGTTTCAGAGGGTAGCCATATTAGTCTGCAGTACAACAGCTAGATTTGAGTCCCGGAGATTTCCAGGGTAGAAGCTTTCATGAATCAAATACCCCTTTCCAGTTACAAACTAACAGACAGGAGGCACCCCTCGATTTAACAGATTTTTCAAAAAAGGATTTTAAAACTGACTTTATACATTCTCCCATTTATCTCACTGAAGCTTTTGCTACTTACTATTGATGTCTTGAAAAAGAGTACTTGCTTTACAAACTTGGAAAGGTTTTTTTAAAGTGTTACTCTGACGTCATGTGGAAGCCAATGCCTTTCCAGCCCCTGGCAAGATGTTGAGAAGCTGTGAGTGGGGGGGGCCTGGAACACGGGATTGTGACGGGCAGAAAGGCCGTGATGTCACAATGGCGCCCAAGGTGTAGGGGGAGCCAGCTCCCAGTCATTCTGAAGACCCCCCCCCTCCAGCACACACACATACACACACCAAAAAAGCAGCGCAGGGGGCCTCGAGGTTCCCAGCAAGCCACTGAATTCAACCCCATAACAATTGGAGCCTCCAGGTCCCATTTTCAAAATACTTTCTGCAATGTCCTCGTTCAATAAAGAAAGCAGTCTGTCCACACAGGGCAAAAGAGACACGAAATGAAGTGGAAGGGGAATTGGGAACGAAGCAGCATTTAAGAGAGTAAGGAAGACACGGTTTAGGGACAGGAAGGAGCTCGGGGGAAGGGAGGGGGCAAGGGTCTTCCAAAACAAAGGCTGGTGCAGAATAGGGCCCTTCCATAGCCATTGACCAGGGCAAAAACAAGCTATAATTTGTGAAGGTCCGTGGAGTAGGAAGAAAAATAGTCAACATTTATTTTGTTTATCCGTTTGCACGATGTTTCAAGGGTACAAAACACTCAGGAAGCCAATGGCCCCCATAAGCGGCCAAGTTAATAAGCAGCATTAATGATAAAAGAAATTCATCAATAGCAATATAGGTTTTTTGGGGGGAAGCCACCCCCCCCTCAGGGAGGTAGAATACAACTTGGGGTGGCCAGGAGGGGGAATAAGTAGGCCTAGACACATTTGACAGGCAAAAATCACGAAAAGGAAGCTGTGAGATGGATCTTGTTCTTCTGCTCAGCTAAGTATGGAGTCAGCTCCTTGGACAGGAAGAAGGTTCCACAATTAGCCAAGTAGCATGTCAGGATCTGGCTCTTCACTTTGTCATGTTTCCTGGGGAATTGTAAAGTTGTGCACAATTTCCACTGGGGGTGGGGTGGGGATCAGTGCTCTGACTTAACTCTTCAAATGATCAAAATGGCTCCGATTATTGTAAGAAACACAAAGCCAGTCGTGTGGCATTGCTATATTAACAAGGGGACAGCATGAAATGATCCAAATTATTTTTGCTGACAAGCAGCAACCCCTGTCCTCTGCCCTTAAGAGCTGCGGGGGGGGGGGGAATCCAGAGTCGCTTCTGGACGGCATCACCCAGAGTCCGCAGAGTCCACATTCAAACTAGGTGGGCATCAAGGTCTGAGACGGAATGCCTTCTAGAAGCAAAGTTTTCCTGCTCGTCATCAGCAGGGAGACAGCAGGCGTTCCTCGGGCTAAGAAAAGGCTGGCTCACTCAGCAATTCTTTAAAAAGAAGTCTGGGAAGCCTGGCTTGGCAAAACCCACATTTAGTCCAGCAAGGACAAAAATACAAGGCAACGGCTACCAAGTACTTACATTTTTAGTTCCTAGGAGAGCATTAAGGAAGAAGAAAAACAGGGAAAGTAAGAACATTTTTTGTTTTTAAAAATACATCAACCAGAGTAAAAGTGCCAAGAATTTCAGAAAAGCAGGAAAGACACACCTCACCCAAACAGACAAGAAACTCCACTCTAAAAAGACAGAACCTACATGTGACAGAGTGAAGCAAGCAGAACTGAAGGCATGACGTTGCCTTGCTCCGAAGCAGAGCACTGGTCCATCTAGGTCAGGGTGGCCTATTCTGAGCAGCTGTGACTCTCCAGGGCCTTTCCCTGGAAGATTCTTTCCCAACAGGAGATACCAGCAATTAAACCAGGGATGTTTGCTGATTATAACACTGGAAGCTTTTACTCCTTGAAGAAAAATGTGTTTTAACTCCAGAAGCATCGCTATGTCCACATGTAAGGATGAGTCCACCCTGCAGCGTCAACAGGGCTGAAAACAACTGACAGTAGAACTCTGCACGTCCTGGCTCACAGGACTGAAGCTTCAAGCAGCAAAAAGCTTATCCCCAAGTTTGATGGTTGCAACTGTTGTAAATTAAGCCATGCACCAGTTAGCTGAACCGCACACTTCTCCAAAGTGTCTTTTGGACATTGTCAGGCTTGCACCCAGCAACTGTGGGCCCCAGCTAACTCTGCAACACTTCCCGGGCTCCGTTTTAAGAGAAAACGTCTGGGCTCTGTCGACATTCACATCACCCCCCACACTCCGCCCTAATTTAGAACTTAATGTCAGACTTCAAAGTCAGCACTAACTAGTCCGCGACAGTTTGACTGGCCCTAATAAGAATAAAACAACCCTCCTGTTTTTCACCCATCAGCATGGCTGGCTGCCACTTATATTACTGGTTAGACACAGGACAAGATGGGCAGCCTGTTACCTGAACGGTTTGTCAGGAGACACGTGTGAAGTGGGGAGTGGCTTGAGAGGGGTCAGGTAACGTTTAGCAAAGGATCAAATGGCCTACGTTTACCAGGTAACTGAACCCTTAGGACAGGGTTAGTCAAACGCTGGCAGGGGCTCATGGGAATTGTAGTCCATGGACATCTGGAGGGCCGCAATTTGACTACCCCTGTCTTAGGAGCTTGAAAAAAACAGACAGTAAAATAAAATAAGAAGTCTTTATTTAAAGTAATAAAATAAAAACAAACTTGGACAAATATATACCAGACACATTAACAGGCTACCTGAGATAGAATCACAGAATTGGAAGGTAGGGTCCTCCTGGGTCATCTAAGTCCAACCCCCTGCACTGTGCAGGACACTCACAACCCTATTGCTCACCCACTGTAACGACTGTAAGATGGGGGAAATGAATAGAGTTCGAGGAAGCAGGTCAATAGAAGGAGATATTTACCAATCTTGAAGAAGGCGGGGAAGCAGAGCAACCAGCGAAGGGCAATCTGGATGGGTCCTAAGTCCACAGGGGCATTCCAAATGCAATTTTGGCTTGCTAAGGCAGGGATTCTTATACCCTGTTTGAGAGGTGGATGTGCCTGAAGCTGCACATACACAAAGTGGCCTGTCTCTGGGTTGAGACCCTAGGGGGATAGGCGTTGATGGGCTAGATGATGGCTATTAATGGTTCTGCTGAAAAGAAACCACTGACATACCAAAGGGAAGGTTCCAGGGACTTCTAGAGACTATTTGTCTGGGTGGGGGAAAGGATTTCCCTTGGCAGATCAGCCAAAGTGATTTACTTGAGTGGAGACACAACTGGGTCAGGAAAAAGAGATTCAGATTCTGCTGGCCAGCTGATCAGCAATACAATGGAGTTGGGGGGGGGAGGAAAGGAATGCAGGACGTGTTGTGGTTGCAGCGTGGCTTTGGGTTATGCTGAAAAGAAAATGGGGTCTGGCCAAGATCGTGCTCCGCACTAGAAAAATTCAACCAATTGGCTAATAAAAAAGATGTAATCTTTTTTGTTTATAATTATTCCAATTTATTCTGTAGACATTGCCTTCATATCTGTAGCGTGCAAATATAAACCAGAACGGGTTCCGGATAAACAATATCTTTTTTTCTTTTTCTATAGCCCGTTTTCAAAGTTTTCTTCCTCGGTGATTTTTATCATATAAATAGTCCCACGGGCTCAGTTAGTCATGGAAATTTCTTTACTGCTCTATGGCTATGCAAACCCATACAGCTGTGCTCTGGCTGACCAGGGCTGGGAACTTAGAGAGGTCACCACCAAATGAAGTCTCTCCAATAATAACATCCAGGAGATCCAGAGTTTAGGAAAGTCCAAAAGATGCATTTATTTAGAGAATTCCAAGCAGGCACTGACATCACAAAAAGCTCTCAGAACAAACTCCTTGACGGAGACAAAGGCCCCCTGGACTACAAGGGGGTTTTATACCTGGGGATACCCAAGAGGGGATTGAGTTAACGGGCCAACAATGGGACAGAAAGACTGAGGTATTCCGATTATAAGAGTACAAGAAGAGCCCTGCTGGGTCGGACCAGGGAGGGCCCCTCCAGTCCAGCATCCTGTCTCTCAAAGGGGCCAGCCAGTTCCTCTGCAGGGCCAGCCACAGGGCAGAGAGGCTGAGGCCTTCCCCTGAGAAGACCCTCAGAGGAGCCCTGCTGGGTCAGGCCAGGGAGGTCCCTCCAGTCCAGCCTCCCGTCTCACCCAGGGGCCGGCCAGTTCCTCTACAGGGTCAGCCACAGGGCAGAGAAACCAAGGTCTTCCCCTGAGAAGACCCTCAGAAGAGCCCTGCTGGGTCAGGCCAGGGAGGGTCCATCCAGTCCAGCCTCCCGTCTCACCCAGGGGCCGGCCAGTTCCTCTACAAGGTCAGCCACAGGGCAGAGAAACCAAGGTCTTCCCCTGAGAAGACCCTCAGAAGAGCCCTGCTGGGTCAGGCCAGGGAGGGTCCCTCCAGTCCAGCCTCCCGTCTCACCCAGGGGCCAGCCAGTTCCTCTGCAGGGCCAGCCACGGGGCAGAGAGGCCGAGGCCTTCCCCTGAGAAGACCATCAGAAGAGCCCTGCTGAGTCAGGTCAGGGAGGATCCCTCTAGTCCAGCCTCCCGTCTCACCCAGGGGCCAGCCAGTTCCTCTGCAGGGCCAGCCACAGGGCAGAGAGGCCGAGGCCTTCCCCTGAGAAGACCCTCAGAAGAGCCCTGCTGGGCCAGGCCAGGGAGGGTCCCTCCAGTCCAGCCTCCCGTCTCACCCAGGGGCCAGCCAGTTCCTCTGCAGGGCCAGCCACGGGGCAGAGAGGCTGAGGCCTTCCCCTGATAAGACCCTCAGAAGAGCCCTGCTGGGTCAGGCCAGGGAGGGTCCCTCCAGTCCAGCCTCCCGTCTCACCCAGGGGCCAGCCAGTTCCTCTGCAGGGCCAGCCCCAGGGCAGAGAGGCCGAGGCCTTCCCCTGATAAGACCCTCAGAAGAGCCCTGCTGGGTCAGGCCAGGGAGGGTCCATCCAGTCCAGCCTCCCGTCTCACCCAGGGGCCAGCCAGTTCCTCTGCAGGGCCAGCCCCAGGGCAGAGAGGCCGAGGCCTTCCCCTGATAAGACCCTCAGAAGAGCCCTGCTGGGTCAGGCCAGGGAGGGTCCATCCAGTCCAGTCTCCCGTCTCACAGGGGCCAGACAGTTCCTCTGCAGGGCCAGCCACAGGGCAGAGAGGCCGAGGCCTTCCCCTGAGAGGACCCTCAGAATAGCCCTGCTGGGTCAGACTAGGGAGGATCCATCCAGTCCAGCCTCCCATCTCACCCAGAGGCCAGCCAGTTCCTCTGGAGGGTCATCAACAGGTCAGAGAGGCTGAGTCCTTCCCCTGATGTTGCCTCCTGGCTGTAGGCTTCCGAGATATGGGGAACAAACTGGCACTCGCTGCACTGAGATAAATAATTCAGGGAGGCTGAGATCAGTACTGGCAACCTTCCCGATCACAGCTTAGCTTTTAACTGTGTCACATCACGGTTGAACTGACGTACCTTACCTCACAGAGCTGCTAGTAAGAACAAAAAGGATGGCCAGGGAGAAAGAGAAAAGAATGAAGCCACTTGGAAGGAAGAATCACCAGCATAAATTCATCACTGTGAGAATGTAAGGCTCATTACTGACTTGACTGATGGTGCATTCAGTCCAGCAGCCTGTGCCAGGAACAGCCCTAGAGACCCCCTTCCCAGAGGCAGCACACAAGCCTCCAAGACCAGGCGGCCTCTCAGCCTGTAGACCCCGTTTTGCAAACATGGCTAACAGAGGAAGTATCACACCTTCATAAGTCAATCCAAGCCCCCTTTAAAGCTATCTAGGCCACCGGTTCGTCTTGTGGCAGCAAGTTCCACAAGGCAACCAGTGGAAAGTAAATGCTAGCTAGTTGCGACCACCGGATATTTTTTACAGGCGAGAGAGAAGTTTTTCTATCCACTTTCTCCCCCCGGAGCACCACTGGGTAGCCCCCTCTCCCATGTCAGCCTTTCCCACCTGCACAGCAGAGCCCCTTGCCTGCAATGCAGAGGGAACTGCACTAGCCTGTCTACCCGCCCGGAGCCTAAGAAGGGTAGGCTACAAAAATGAAATCGTAATAACAACTATTATTATAAATATATATATGCGTAGCACCTGTATTAATATGTAGCAAAAAGACGTAAAGCGTAATATTACATTATAATAATATGTATAAGAAAAATAAACACACTTTTATTCTCAGGGGTGGGGCAGAAACTCATATTGCTGCATAGGGGCTGCAGCTCCAGGTTGGGCCTGGTGATCCTTGGTGGGGGGTGGGGGGAACTGGGGAGGGGAGAATTTAGGGAGGAAAAAAGACCCCAGTCAGATATAATGCCGCGGAGCCCACCCGCCAAAGAAGTCATTTTCTCCAGGGTGGCGCTCAGCACGAATTCCGGGAGATCTCCCGGCCCCGCCTGGAGATAGGAAACCGACCACCATACACCTTAACGGCAATAGGAATGTCCCCCCCCCGACAATCAATTAAGGGGGGAATCAGGAGGGATTCTAATTAGACCCCTGTTCTCTCCCCAAACCGGAGCGACACCGGAGCCAGCACCGCGAGGAGCCGGAGAGGGCAAGCCCCCTCGCGCGGTGCATCCTGGGAAGCCCGGGCGCAACGGCCCCATCCGCCTCCCTCCCTCCCTCCGCGTTACTTAGCAGCGTCCCCCGCGAAGGCCCAGTCGAGGCGGGGGCGACTCACACGGCGCCGGCCAAGGAGGCTCGTCCAGGCGGGACCCCGGGAAAGACAAGCCCGCAGCAGCAGCAGCACCTCCGACCCGCTCGGCCCGGCCTCCGCCTGAGGAAAGGGAGGGGGCGGGCCCCGCGCGCGGCATTCTGGGAGAGCGGCCTCCGGGGCAAACCAACTCTGTCTCTGGAGGGGGGGATTAAGGATGAAGCGCGCGGGGAAAGAGAAGGCGCTGCGCCTATTTGACTTTCCCTGGGGTCGAGTTGATCATGTCAGGTCGTGAAAAGCCGGGGTTTAGCACTCGGATAGTTCAAAAGCCTCGTTTGCCTTTCATGCTCCCTCCCCCCGTTTATGTAAGGATGGAATAGCCCCAGCTAAGGCTAGGAACGACAACGGTAGAGCGCACAGGCGGAAAAGGGGGGGGGAGAAGGGTGAAGCGCTTTTGCGGAAGGGAACCACCCCATTGGCGGTGGCTGCTTCTATCCCAGTTGAAACAGTGGAGACGTGTGAAAGGAGCCCGCAGTGGGACGGGCAGAAACGCAGAAGCCCCCTAACCAACGTCTTATTTCCTCCTCCCCTCCTCGCGTCTGTGCCAAGTGGAGCAGCCCGGGGGAAGGCGAGAGAGAGAACAGAAGCGTCCAATGGGAAAGAGGGGAGGGCGAGGGAGAAGGGCCAGCGTGGAGCGCATGCGCCCTGCCCACAGTCCAGCCTGGCCAGGCAAAGGAGAGGGCACGTGGGATTCCTTCCTCTCCCCCCCCCCCCCCAGCTTGGCCTTATGCTGCTCTGGCCTGCAGAGTAACTCCTCCTAATTTGCTGCATTGGAAGGGGTGGCAGCGCTGTGGGGCAGGATGCTCTGCTCCCACTTCAGCAACATTCTGCCCCTGGACCCCTTTTGCACCATTACAGCCCCTTACATCTGTTACAGTTATTCATGTTCATTATTATTACTGTTGTAGTTATTTACACCTTATGCAAAAACTTAAGTTCCATGCATCAACTTTTATGTTCCGCGTAAACCTCCCTGAGCCTCAGGGGAGGGCGGTATATAAATATAAATAAATAATAACATAGCTTGGAAGGGGAGCCAACTCTGTTCTTTTGCTTCACGCCCACATGGCTACCCACCTGATTCTACGTCAGAGGGTGGTTTGTGAGGAAAATCAGAAGAATGTTGTAGAACTGCTTGCTTCCCCACTGGGAAGGAAAAGTGGGATATAAATTAAATAAGGTATGAACTACAGCAGACCGCTTGTTCTCTGGGGAAAAAGCAGGCAGACACAATTGCGCAGTGATCAGCAGCTAATGGCTACAGCCAATGTTTATTAGGCATGAACTCTCCAACGAGGGAGCTTGGAATGACCAGTCCAGTTCCCCGCTGCCTCAGGACCAGAGCTCCCAACCCTGGCCCCTTCCACTCTTCTTTCAGCATCAGTTACGACCCAAGAAGGTAATTCCTCCTCCTGAGCACTTCCTCCCTTAGTCAGGAAAGAGCAGTTCCTACTCCTGCAGACTGCAGGGGAGACCCCAACACCCCTGTCGTCTTCTATCTCTTGCCCAGCTCCCGGGCTCGGTTGGTGCCTGCCTCAACTGCGTTCATCACCGTCGACCGCAGGGCTCCCTTCTCCAGCTCATGCAACGCGTGGATGGTGGTGCCCCCTGGGGTGCAGACGGCATTCCTCAGGACTGCTGGGTGCTCGCCTGTTTCGAGGATCATCCTTGCTGCTCCCTGCAAGAAACGGAGGTGTGCATGTTGGGAAGGGCCGTGTTGGTGGCTGGGGTGTGTGAGAATCCCAACCCACGGCCCACTTCAGCCTGAAAATCAATGGGAAGCTGTTCAGACCAGTTGCCCCACTGGGGTAGACATGTTCAAGGGAGTTGGCAGAGGTTAAACATGCAAAAGAGAGAAGAATCAGCTGCTTAAAGAATATATAGTTTTATTCAGAAGAGAAATGACTGGAGAGAGAAAGAGAGAGAGAGAGACCTAACTATCTAACTGTTCTTCTAGAGGCATGCAGGAAGGAAGTGTCCTCAAAGGAAGTCCCCAATTCAATCAATCAGGAGATTACTTGAAAAATACCAGCAAGTTAATCTTAATATGCTAACTACCCATATCTCCGATGCTCACTAGAGGATGTTCTTCCCATGCACACCACAGTTCTTGCATATTCCAACAAAGAAAACATTAAAAGCTGGCACTCCAGAGCACTTTATGTCACAAAAATTCACCAGCAAAGGTAAACCCCTCCACAGCCAATCAAGAGAGGGGCTTTGAACCGGAGCAAACAGGAAAAGGGAGACTGATCAGAAAGCTCCGTTCACAGCACTGTGAGGAGGCCTGGTTCATCTTAACAGTGCCTGGAATTAAAGCTCCACTTGGCCACACCCACTTTCTAAAAGCACGTGGTGGCCACCATGTCGGCTACCCCTGGCTCAGCATGAAAGACAAATGATCAAACCAGAAAAGGATTCCAAGTTGGGGGTGGAGACGACACAAACGTGACTGCAGCCCACGGAGGGGCCTCTGATCTTACCAAGAGTGTCTGGGCCGCAATCTTACTGGCCAAGGCCCCCGGCATGCCCATTTTCACGGCACCTTCAGCCAGCGCTTCCGCAAACGTGTAGACCTGGGGGACGACACGGGGAATAAAAGCAACGGGAATGCTCAGGGCAAAACATTGTAACCTGAATCGAGCCCTTGGGGAGGGGAAGGCAATAAATTTAAATGATAATAAAAAAGGAAGCCACTTTAATTCAGCCTCTAGGGTGGTTAAGGATGAGGTCCAGAACCCCATGCTGGCACCACCTCTGCTCACCCCCATACCTGCATGTCCCTAAAGGCTCAGCTTGGGATGCTGAAACAGGGCTAGGAGTCAGCCACTGGTCTGTTTAGCTCAGAACCATCCACATGGATGAGCAGCCAACTTCCAAAGGAAAATAGTTTCCCTACCCTGTAGTCCCATCTTCTTTGCCTGCAAGTGGGCTCTGTCCTTGTGCTCTGGCGCATGTGAAGCTGGTCAGCCTATGGCTGGCATATGGACCCTCTGCTCCTCATTTACTGACTCATTTAAGACATCTAGTATTCAGAGTAGTGCTCCAAAGAGCTAGAAGAAGAAGAAGAAGAAGAGTTGATTCTTAGATGCTGCTTTTCTTTCCCCAAAGGAGTCTCAAAGCGGCTTCCAGTCACCTTCCCTTTCCTCTCCCCACAACAGGCACCCTGTGAGGTGGGCGAGGCTGAGAGAGCCCTGATACTACTGAAGAAGAAGAGTTGGTTCTTATATGTTGCTTTTCTCTACCAGGAGTCTTAAAGTGGCTTCCAGTTGCCTTCCCTTTCTCTCCCCACAACAGGCACCCTGTGAGGTAGATGAGGGTGAGAGAGCTCTGTGAGAACATCTCTAACAGGCCTGCGACTGGCCCAAGATCACCCAGCTGGCTGCATATGGAGAAGCGGGGAATCAAACCCGGCTCGCCAGGTTAGAATCCGCCACTTTTAACCACGACACCAAGCCAGCGTAGGACAAAGGGCACTCACGTAGGCAACTCCACTGCCACTCAGTCCGGTGTGAATGTCGATGTGAGACTCAGGCGCCTCTTCGCACAGCCCGCAAGGAGACAGCAACCGCTTCAGCAAGGCTACATCCGGATCACCTGCACAGCTTCCCCGGGCCAGCAGGATAGCGCCCGACTGGATCACGCAGGGAAGATTGGGCATCATCCGGAGCACCTTCGTCCCGGCAGGGAGCAGCTGGGAGGAGCAGATGGAGACTCTGAGTCGGTGCAGACATACACGTCTCAGAACAACTCACAACCATCCGGGTCAAACTAGCATAATTCATGGATCTGTTCCGAGCTTGCGAGGGGTCCTCTGCTCCTGAAGGACCCCGGTTCCAGCTGCAGGAAGACTTGGCAGTAATTAAGGAAGTTAATGGACTCAGCCGCAAGCTAGGGCCTGGCCTCTTCCATTGCTCCCCTTGCCCTTCCAAGCATGAGTGAGCAATCTTATGGTCACTGCGCCTGGCTTAAGCCGCCTCCTGTCTCTCCACCCCGCAGTCCTCCTGAAGCCTGCCTGTTAACGGGGGTGGTGATATCACTTCTGGGGGCATGGCAGGGAGGCGTGGTCAGCTGGCATCACCTCTGGGACTCCTCGAAACCTGGGGGCGGCTTTGCTTCCTGTGGCAGCCATTTTATGGCAGCCATTTTCTTGCTGGGCCCAGAATTCCAAACCTACCCAGAGGTGCAAAAAGGTTCTAAATCCCTGGGCAAGGGCGTCACGAGACTTCAGAGATGGAGATTTCTCAAAGCCACGCACCGAAGCAGTACAAGGGGCAAGAGAGTGGTCCCAGCTCCCTGCAGACGCCTGCCACAAACTCTGTTTAGCACCCTCGTGTTTCAGACTGAGCTCACCCATTTAAAAACTTTTCTCTGCTGTTATAGAGACTAGAAGCTTATGAACGTAGAAGCAAAATAGCTCGGCCAGCTTTAGAACAGGACCAGCCGAACTGACTGAGAATAGACCCATCACCCACAACAGCTCTGCATAACCTCCATGCTCAGAGGCAGTATACCAGAGGACAAATGAAAAACCTTCATACTTTGTTTGTCTTAAAGTTGGTCTTAAAGGTGCCCCTGAACTCCCAACTTCGTTCTGCTGCTTCAGACCAACACTGCAATCCACCTGAATCTACTGTTCAGACTCAGAAAGCTAAAAATCTAATTCCAACACAATTCATCCTCCTGGGTTCCTTTAAACTGCCATGGGCCAAACTGAGCAGAGACTGCCTTCTAGCCTTCCCCGCCCCAGATACAGACCCCGCTGTGGGTCAGAGGGAAAGCTGCTGAGCACCTAGCTCAGAACACCCTCCACGACTCACCTCCTCTAAGGTCTGCAGCGTGATTCCGGCAGCCATGGAAACAACAATGTGATTTGGGGTCACCGCAGGAGCGATTTCCGGAAGCACCACCGGGATGACGTGGGGCTTGGTCGCCAGGAACACCAAAGTACAGTTTTTTGTCACCTCTAAGTTCGAGTGAGTGGTTCTGCAGCCAAACCCCTTTCGTCAAAAAGACAGAGAAAGCGAAGCACGGGGTAAGCGACTCACATTGCAACTGACTGCTGCTTGGTCTAGTCCAGGGGTAGTCAACCTGTGGTCCTCCAGATGTCCATGGACTACAAATCCCATGAGCCCCTGCCAGCAAGTGCTGGCAGGGGCTCATGGGAATTGTAGTCCATGGACATCTGGAGGACCACAGGTTGACTACCCCTGGTCTAGTACCACAGGCACAGTGTCTCCCACCAAAACCTTTCTCAGGGCTCACCCAGCATTTATAGGAAGTGGAAGGCACCAAGAAAGGCTTTTGTCCTGCAAGGCTTCTGATTGGCCACAGGATATTTCGTTGGATGCACGGATTTTCTTAAAACGCTGGTTCAGCAGCAGCCGACATCACAGCACAAAGATCGTCCCTGGGTGAAGGCAAACTACAAGAGGCACTTTGTGGCGGGCCGCACTTTCTCTGGCAGCCATGTTGGTTCCGCCTCTCATGGCAGCCATTTTGTTGCTCCACCCCCTCTGGCTATGACTGAAGGCAAGCTATGGCAGCCGTTTTGTGGAATCATAACGTTGGAGGGGGCCACACAGGCCATCTAGTCCAACCCCTGCTCCGTGCTGGATCAGCCTCAAGCATCCAGGATAAACAATTTTTACTCAAGGTATGAGTACTCAAGTTTTACTCAAGGTATGAGCTTTTGTGTGCACACATTTTTCCTCCAATACAGTGTCAGAGAATTGCTCTTAAAGGTTCCACTTGATGCAGTTTGTTCTGCTGCTTCAGATCAACGCAGGTACCCATTCTATCATCCAGGAGAAGGATCTGTCCAGCCACTGCTTGGAGGGGGAGCTCCCCACCTCCTTAGGCAGCCCATCCTACTGCTGAACTACTCAGGACTGTGAACGTTTCCCCCCTCCCCTGATATTTAGCTGGTCCCGTTTTTCACAGTTTAAACTTCAGGTCCTCTCCTCTGCTGCCAACAGGATCTGCGCCCTGCCCTCCTCCAAGTGAGAACCTTTCAAATACTTCAGGAGCCATCCTGTCCCTGTTAAGATCCTGTTCGCAAGTTCTTGCCATATAGCGGTTATCATGAATTGCTGTTTTACTAGCCTGGAGGCCTTAGCCTGTTTTTCTGGTCTGTGTCTTTGGTTCAGTCATGTGCATCTTTTGTCCTCTTGGCCCCAATTAACTGTGCTGTAAATTCTCAAAGAGCTTTCCCCTTATGAGACCTCCCTGCCCGGACCAGGGGTGGCTGAACTAGTCCACTTGCAATGTTGTTATCGTCTAGCACTGCTTACAGGGGCCTTAGTGTGGGGATGTGGCTGGGAAGGTCTTTTGCCTGCCAGGATTCAAATTGGGGGGGGTGAAGGGGCTGTGGGTAGCCATATAGGCATGCTAACTTAATTGCAAATCCGTTTCAGCAAGGAACTCCTTTATCCTGTCCACCTCATTCCTTTGAAAAAGATATTTCTTTTGCACCCAAGAGTCTGCTTATTAGAAACTCGATGGGGTACGACAGCCACCTCTCACTGATGCTGAACTTTCCCAAGTAGAATCATAGTATCATAGAACAATAGAGTTGGAAGGGACATCCTGGACTATGCAGGACACTCACAACCCTCTCGCTCACCCACTGTCACCTGCCACCCATTGAGCCTTCACAGAATCAGCCTCTCTGTCAGATGGCTCTCCAGCCTCTGCTTAAAAATGTCCAAAGATGGAGAACCCACCACCTCCCGAGGAAGACCTCCAGGCATCTGAGCACAGGGACAGGAGGGCAAAATGAGTGACCCCTAGCATTCCTTTCCCTTCATGCCCACTGCCCAACCATCACTGTTGTGTCCTCACTTACCTGGAACTTGTCCAGATTGTTGTTTGATGGCGCACTGGCAAAGATGTTTCCTGGCTGAACTTCTCCTGTTAAGGAAATAAGGAGAAAGGGGGGTGGAAATGCGTATTGAGCCTAGAGCAAAAATTGCATTGCCCAAACATAAGAGCCACAAGAGGCATCAGAATAACTTTGAACACTGCTGCCCAAATTATCCACCCTTAAACGCACATATGCTTTGACCGTGAATCTTCCAAGCAGCATGCAATAAAAAGGTCAAAAATATGCATGATAGAATTCTAAGCATTTCATATTCAGAACTGACCACCTGCAGTTCTGCAGAACCATTGTCAAGAAATATTTTCTTGCACAAAAATTGGCATGCCTGTAAGGCAGCCTCTCATGGGGGGAGTTGGGTAGCCAAGGGGCTGTGCGTCAGGAAGAACAAACAGCGCCTGCGAGAGTGTTTTTCCAGGATGGAAGGAACTGTCCACAATGCAGCCATAAAAAGCTCAGCAACAAGAACTTCGGCTGTCGCATGTGACTCAGGGAATCCTGTCCGGCCTCACACAGGACACCTGCCAGCTGAAGAGACTGTGGCAAGAGATTAAGGGGATCTATTCCACTGCCTATTCTCTGGCCCTGATTGAGGCTAGTTTTAGGGCCAGAGATCCTTCTTCCTCTATGCAGCCACGTATTCCCCCTCTAAAGCTGTTCCTCCCTGTGGCCATCGCGGCATCCTCTGGCAGGCGACTCACGCTCTGAGCACCGCAGGATTTCCTTCGGTCTGGACGCCCTCGAGCCGGAGCATTTTGTGAGCGAGGAGGTCCTCTGGGTCAGCTCTGCACAAACCTCCCCCTCGTCCCCCTCCACCGCAGTCCTGGGAAGCCCCGGTCTCCGCGGACTCTCCTCCGGGGGAAGGGGCTCCAACCTGCCCCCCTCCGGCCTTGCCCAGCTCCGCCCTGCCCGTCGGGCCCCAGAAGCGGAGGCGGCGCTGCAAACGAGGCCCGGCGCCCACCTGGGCAGGGCGCTGCAAGGGACCTGCCTGCCTACCTGCGCGCAGCATCCCCCGGGCCACGGCGCCCGCCATGCGCCCCGCGCCCACGAAGCCCACCGAGCCCGCGCGCACCTCCCGCGGCGCCCCCAGCCCGGCCGAGGCGCCCTCGCGCTCCATTCATGCCCTTCGTCCTGGTGGCCGGGAGCGCCGCCAATCGGGACGCGGCTCGCCGCGCGGGGCAGCCAATCGCAGGGCCGGAGTCCGATCCCCCCCCCCCGCGCGGGATTGGCCGCGCCCCCTCGCCGGCCGCATTAAGGGGGATCCGGCGCGTTTTCCCCGCCAGCGCCGGAGGGGACAGGGGCGCGGCCGTCGGGAGGCGCCGGCACGTGGAGGCGGGGCCGGGAGAGGACGGGGCGGGTCTGGCGGGGCCGCTTTGCTAAGCGCGAGGTTGCTCTGGGCGCGGCTGGCGGGGCAGGAGGCGCCGGGGGGTGCCGGGCAGCGGCTGTGAAGGACCCCGCTCTCTCCGGGAAGGGAGCTCCTTCCCAGATGCGAGCCTCCTCCTTGGGGCGCGGCAGAGCCAGGCAGCCAGAGGAGCCCCGGGAAGGAGCAGCTGCAAAAAGAGAGAGAGACCCAGGCGGAGGGGAGGGGGGGGGTCGACGTGATGGCTCTTGGACGGAGGCGCCTTTAATCTGTTCCTTTGGAATCTTCTCCGTTTGTTTGGATGCAAAAGGAAAGGGGCTCCGGATATTTCACACGCCCCTTTTCAAAAGTGGCCAATGCCTATCTCAGTAGCGTTTTCACTTATTTTGCATTTGCCTCTTAGTATAAATTGGCCGTTGGCGGAGAATGTTATGGCGGAATCAGTAGAAGATCGCAAGGAGGGGAATTGCCCCTTTGATGCCTTGATGCAAAATAAGTGAAAATGCCACTGAGGAAAGAGACCACTTTTGAAAACGGGTGTGTGGAATATCCGGAACCCATTTTGGCTGTATTTCTTTTTATATATAAACATATAGAGAATGCTTCAGATGAATGGATTAAATCTATCTTTTTACTCGGTTTCTTTGGCCTTCTTTAGCTCTTAAAAGGGGATAAGACTGACTTATAGAGGATTTATAGAGGAAAGGTCTATTAGTAGATTGTGCTGGTGGCTGAGAGGAGCCTCCCCATTCAGAGGTACTAAAGCTCTGAATCCCTGAGCCAGGAGGCAACCTCAGGGGAAGGCCTTGGCCTCTATGCTTTGATGTTGGCCCTCCAGAGGAAATACCTGGGCACTTTGTGAGACAGGAGGCTGGACTGGAGGGACCCTTCCTGGTCTGGTCCAACAGAACTCTTCTGATGACCTTATTAGAGAATGACCTCGGCCTCTCTGCCCTGTTGCTGGCCCTGCAGAGGAACTGGTTGGTCACCCTGTGAGATGGGCTGATGGACTGGAGGGACCCTCCCTGGTCTGATCTGGTGGTCTTATCTTCTTATGAAGGCATCAACCTCTATGACCTGTTGTAGGACATTCAGAAGAACTGACTGGCCCCTGTGTGAGACGGGATACTAGACTAGATGGACCGCTAGTCTGATCCAGCAGGGCTCTTCCGATGTTTCTTACAATGATGGAGAGATTTGGGCCCAGGTGAGGGATACCAGTGACTCCAGCCCTCTAAAGTGTCTCTGTTTCCTTCTCACAGGAAATTGTCAAAAAATGCTTTTTCGCTGGATCTGTTTTCTGCTGCCCCTCCTGCTTTTGATCTCCAAGCCCTCTGCTGGGTTTTTCAGCTGGCTGATCCACAGAGCAGCCCCAGAGAATCGCCGTGCTCCCGTCCCGGAGAAACTTTCACCCGTTCCTTTTGAGATGACTACGGGCGATGAGAGGTTCGTAGCCGAGACTCGTCACTTGGAGCTGACGCCTCTGGACTCATGTCACTACCAGGTTCGCCTGCTCTTGATCAAGGAGGTGCATCATCCCCTGTGCCAGAGGGTCATGTTTAGAGAGGAGATGGGGAGGAGCTGTGGCTTAGCGGTAGATTGGCTGGCCACTGGACAGACAGGCAAGCCGGTTGGAGGAGGAGGCACACGGGGCGGGACAGCCCCCCTGAGTGGGTATTAAGCGCTGAGTGGCACTTAAGCCATGAGACCAGCTCCTCCTCCAAGGCCTTACCAGAAATATTAAGCGGAACAGATAAGCTTTCCTGTGAGCAAACACTTCTTCAGAAACTATTTAAGTTATCAAAAGAAATGTGCATCCACACCAAAGTTTATGCCTAGAATAAATCTTTAAATAAATAAAGTAGCTTCTTATGCATTAGAGGTTCTCATGCATTAGAGGTATCTTTGCTCCAAGCCGAGGGTTCTTTCTTTTTGCCCCTTTCTCTAAGCAAGGGATAATGAATAAACACAGAATAAGCCTGGTCTTTGGAATATCTTTAGTTGTAGCTCTCTGGGGAAGAATCACGAGGGGAAAGGCTCTGAGTGGCCTCAATCCTAGCCTTATTTATCCGTTGTCGAGACTTATTGCCTGCCACTCCCAATCTGGCTCATGTCCGTATTAAAAACCCCATTAAAACAATTCTGGACATCCATCCATGTACAATAAACAGACTCCTAAAAACTTTTTAAAACCATGGCAACCCACAAACCCCCCCCCCACTGAAATCTAGTACAGGAGTAGAAGCTTCTTTTGCACTCCAGATGAATTGTGGGAAATTTAAGACTGCTGCTCCCTATGCGATTCTGTCATTGCTTTTTTGCCACTAGGTTATTTCGCAGCTTCAATCCTCCTGCACAGACCTGTCCGAAGAGGAGCTGGCCAAACTGGGCGTCTCCTTGTTCAACTGTCAGGCCAGCGTTGAAGGACGCCAGACGTACCCGTGCACAGTGGCCATGGTGAGTGGTTTTAGTGAAAGAATCCCCCTTCCATATTCACACCTGAAGTTGCCTTCCACTGAATCAGACCCTGGGCCCATCACGGTCAGTACTGTCTACTCAGAATGGCAGTGTCCCTCCAGGGTCTCAGGCCAAAGTTTTTCACCTCACCTACTGCCTAGTCCTGTTAAAGTGGAGATGCTGGGGACTGAACCTGCTGAGACCTTCAGCATGCCAAGGAGATGCTCTCTGAGCCCCAGCCCCTCCCCAAAGCCTTTCCTCTCCTTTGCTTCCAAATGGTATGATCTGCGCTTGGGTTCTGGCGCATTGGGGATGGTGGTTGTGCTTCGACTCCCTCGTCTGTCCTCTCCCCCCAGACCCTGGCCGAATGCACGGCAGAGATGGACCCAGACACGTGGAATGCCTACCACATTGTGAGCAACCGGGCCCGGGCTGTCTGCTACACGACGCGCCAGATGCAGTTCAAGCGCCAGACGGAGCGCACGGTCAACGCCCTCGTCTCCACGGCGGTCAGTCAGCTGGAGGCAATGAAGATGCTGAAGGTTTGTAAGGCAGGGGCCTAAGCTGGTGGGCTTTGAGCGTCTGGGATGCAGCAGCTCCTGCAAAGCCGCGTTCCTTCGGCGGGGCATGTGGACCTCTCCGCCTTGGTTGTGGCACGTAGAGCGACAAGTATAAGTTCTGCTTCTGGTCAGAGTTCCGCAACTGGAAAGGAAAGACGTATTCCTGAAGCAAGTGGTGATTGTAGCATGTGCTGGGGGCTCTGGCACATTTGAAGGGGGCCCACAGATTGAAAAATGTGAGTGGGGAGCCCAAAGGGTTTGGGGGGGAACCCTACTAACTGAACTGGTGAAATAGCATTTTTGTCAAGTATGACATCATTTCTTGCTAGAAAGTTCAACCTTTATCACGGGAAAGAAAAATAAATAATCTAATCCTTTTTCCCCTGCGTGCTTGAATTAATGCATTCCAGAAAAGCATGAATGCACATGCTTCTCTTGGTCAAGTGTTCTAGAAATCTTTCTTGTGCATATATAAGACAAGCCACATTGAGTGTAGCTTACTCTGAGCTTGGGCCTTTTTTATCCTGGCTGATGGATTGAGTGGGCAGCCTGATGCAGGGGCCCTGGAACTGTAGAAGACCTCCCAAAAGGCCCATGGCCTAGAAAGGATTGAGAAGGACTGTTATAGATGATGCCATACATAGTGCAGTCTCAACAGGTTTTAGGGGATGAGTAGTGGGCATTGTAACAGCCCTCGTGGTCCTGATCTCGTTGGAGCTTGGAAGCCATGTGGGGTCGGCCATGATCAGTACTTTGATGGCAAACCCCCAAGGAGGGCTGGGGTGCTACGCAGAGGAAGGCCAGGGAAAACCAGGTTTTCATGGAATTGCCATGAGTCGGCTGTGACTTAGCACACTTTCCATTATCGTGAGCATTACTTCCGGAAACATGGGTGGAAAGCATGTCAGTGAGTCAGAGCCTTGCGAGCATCTCTGGAACTCTGATGGAGTGGTGAGCAGAGCCACAAAATGGCTGCCGCAGGAGATGGGCCCAGCCACAAAATGGCTGCCCCAGCTTCCCTTCAGTCACACGGTGAAGATCCTTGTGCTGTGGGGGCAGCTGCTGCCAAAGCAACGTTTTTAAAATCTGAAAAGCCGGTCGGAAACCTGACAGCGTAAAAGCCCTGCCTGGCCACACCCACTCTCTAAAAAGACTAGGCAGGTTTGGGGAAAGATGTCTGCAAATGCCATGTTGGAGACCCTTGGTTTAAGAGTCCCGTGTCTTTTAGGTTCATTGGTGGACTCCTGGAAGAGGCATCTGGTTCTTGGTCCTCCCCTACTTATTCTTTGGGGCCTGCAAACGAGACCACACCCTTTCCCTTTGTTGCTCCCCCCCCCAGTCTCCCCCTCCTTTTATTCTCACCACAAACCCTTCCTTGGTGCTCTACTCATATTTAACCCTCTTCCTTTTGTTTTCCATCCCTTTCCCCTGGCACTTCCCCCTTCTCCCTTCCTTGTTTCCCTGCCTGTGTCTCTGGTGCTTTCACTCCTTGACAGAACGGCCAGGAGGAGCTGAAGGAGCTGACTTCCGAGTCCCTCCAGAACGTGGTGAGCAGCCAGGAGGAGCTGCTGGCCCAGCAAGCCCGGCTCCAAGGCAGCCAAGACCAGATGGAGGAGTCCTTCCACAGCAACTTGGACCAGCTGGCCCAGGAGAAGGCTCTGATTGCCAGTGGGCACCAGCAGGTGGCTCAGCTGATCGAGGGCATCACCAAGAGAATGGGTGAGGCCACAAGCATCTTCTCGGGCGGTGGGGAGTTTCCCAGGGATCCTGAGAGGACCTCAGAGCTTTCCAGCACGTGGGTGTCACAGGGGCAGTCAAACTGTGGCCCTCCAGATGTCCATGGACTACAATTCCCAGAAGCCCCTGCCAGCGAATGCTGGCAGGGGCTTCTGGGAATTGTAGTCCATGGACATCTGGAGAGCCGCAGTTTGACTACCCCTGGAACACATCTAATGCTGCTAGATTTGTAAAGTTCACTGGGGCTGTGGCAGGAGTGGGGCTGAGGTGACTTCCAGGAATGGCATGATGTTTTGACAACACCCGGAAGTGACACTGGCGTGTTGGAGATGTGTCAGGCAGTGACGCTCTGGGTTTTGGACAACACTCTATGGTACAATCTGCTTCTAACCATAGAGTTTTGCCCAAGAACCAGAGCCTCATCTCCGTATTCTCCAGAAGAAGCAGTTCAGGATATATCTGGTGGGGGGCACACTTCCGTCTGGCCCTCCCTTCAAGAAGTACCGGTTGGTGTGCCTCATTCTCCTCTCCTCCTGTCGCCCTCACAAGAGCCCTGTGAGGTAGGTCAAGCTGAGAGAGTGTCCCATGGTCACCTGCTGAACTTCACAGTTGAACGTGGATTTGAGCCCACATCTCTTTCTCCTCGCCTGGCATTGTAACCACTGTCTGCTCAGTGGTGTGTGAGTGTCCTGCATAGTGCAGGGGGTTGAACTTGATGACCCTGGAGGTCCCTTCCAACTCCATGATTCTATGACTCCCCTCCCGTCCTGTCTGCATCACTTGAAATGCACCGTTTCAAAGAGCTGTCCATGTTTTCCTGTTCCTAACTCTTTTCTGCAAGGACAGGATGAGACTTTTAAAAGGCTCTTGCACGTAGAAAGGGCCCAGCAACAGCCTTGCTGGAAGTCTCCTGCTTGCAGAGTGGCTTTACTGGATGCAGAGGCCGAGGGGCAGCCTGGACCAGAATCTGTGTGGGAGCTGGAGACATGCAGGTTTTTGAACCCAGCCTGAGCCTTTCGGAACCGTAAGAAGCCACCTGTCTGTCTCTTCCCCCAGAAAACGTAAGCAGGCATCTGGACCACCAAGATGTGGATCTGCAAGAAGGGCACAAGGCCATCCTGAAGGACCTGACCCAGGTCCAGGAACGAGCCCAGGAGGTCTACTCCAAACTAGGTAGGGGGACGCTTGGAGAGGGAGGTTGGCGTTTAGTCCACCGTACCTGTGAAGGAGTTCCCGACTGGGCCCGGCATCTTTAAAAATATATATGCATTTTATTGTCAGAAAAGTGGGTTGTTTGATTGCGCCATCCCCCCCCCCTCGCACACGCGCACACACGCAGCCTGTCTCTGATCTCACTAAACCAAGAAGAAAGGAAAGGTGCCAACCAAACATGGCGGGTTTATTTATTTTGGGGGGCTGTTGCCAGGGTCAGTGATGGAAGTGACGCTTGTGGGGGGGGGGGAGCAATGCTCCAACTGGGGATGGCCCAAGTTCTCCCCCTTAAGCCCTGACATATACAGTGTAGGATCCCCCTATAAAAAAAAAGGGGATGCAGATTTCTCCACATTTCCTTGTGGGCAACTGAGGGCCAGAGTCGGGCCAGGCCTGGGACCACCCTGGACCAGGCCTGATTCCATGAGAAAGCAGGAATTAGACCAGTGTGCAAAAAGCAGTGATTGCAGACTAATCCATCATACAGAAGATGTCTCCTTGATATTTAGTGGAAATAACAGTTTCCCACGGTAGCCGTGTTATGGTTGGCTCCGCCTCCTACGGTAGCCATTTTGTTGTTGGGTTCACCATTTTATGTCAGAGTACCCAAGATCCCCACAGGCTCCAAGAGGTTGGGGACCCCTGCTGCACCCCCCGCTGAGCCATCCTGCCTCTTTCCCAAGTCCTGATTGTGTCCTTCCTTCCTTCCCAGAGACCAACTTGGGTCTGTTCCTGGCCTATCAGAACCAGACGGCTGCCTACTATGAAGAGCTGATGGGGAAGCTGCAGAAGATGAACCAGAGCTTGGGGCTGGTCCTCTTCGCCACGGAGCAGATGCAGAGCAGCGTGGAGGGGCGGCTCCAGCATCTCCAGAGGTTCATCAACTGGGCAGGTTAGCCGGCTTGGCAGGTCCCCCTGGGCCTTCCGAGGAAACCTCTAACGGGACTTCCTCTGTTTGTGATGAAAGGGCATCTTAGGATTCACACGAAAAAACTGCAAGAGAGGAGGGAACCCATTAAATTCAAACGCGAATGAATAATTGTGGAGATCGTGAGAGGGAGGGGGGACAATGCTCGGCTCTCTTGGCCCTTTCTTATATGACCAGGGTGGATCGCCACTTGGGGGTCCCTAAGGCATTTTCCTCCAGGCCAGATTGGCTCAGGGATCCTGGGTTGTTTTCCTTCCTCTGGGCATAGAGCAGGGGTCACTAGGGGATGGGGTAGGGAGGCAGCTGTGAATTTCCTGCATTGTGCAGGGGGCTGGACTACATGACCCTTGGGATCCCTTCCCACTCCGTTTCTGCCTTGATTGGAAGGACGTGGAAAACACCAGCAGGTGTGCATGCATAGGTCATGGTTCTCCCACAAAGCTATTTGAAATGAAGCAGCAGGATGACTCCTTAGCAGCCTGAATAGCCCAGGCCCAAGGGAAGCTAAGCAAGGTGGGCTATGGGAACTATTTAGGTGGGACACCTCACAGGAAGGCCAGGGTCACAATGCAGAGCTGGAGGATGGCAAATTACCACTGCTCACCTCTAGCCTTGAGAATCAAAAGAGAGGTTCCTGTAATGTCAGCAGCGACTTGAGAGCATTTAATTATCTCTGCTATTCATCGCTGGTCACACACTGATGGTGACCTGCCGTTCTCGCGTCTGCCTTGCAGGGCTCAGCCTCAGCTCCATCTACACCTGCATCTCCCACGGCAGCTACTTCTTGCTGGCCGCCCTGCTCATGACCTTCCTGCAGATCCCCGGCCTCCCTCGGGCCGTGCTCCTGGTCCTGGTCGTGGCCAACGCCCTCTCGGAGCTCAACCAGGCCGCCTCCCTGGGGTTTAAGGCGCTCACGAGCCTTTTGGTGGTGGCCGTTACAGGCAAGTACGCTCAACACTTCCGACTAGCCAAGCTTTCGTCTGGGTGTGGGCTTCCGTGTGCATGCGCACCCTGTCATATACATGATTTGATTGAGTCAAGCCATCTCATGCGGGTCTTCCTCTTTTCCAGCTGCCTTCCCCTTTCCCTAATATTCTGGTCTTTTCCAGCGAGTCTTACCTTCTCATTCTGTGGCCAGAGTTTTCACTGTACAGACCATAAACTGGGGGGGGGGGGGTGTTGCCATGCTGAGCCACATGGAGGGGCCAGGCTAGCGGCACAAAGGCCGTGGATGACGCTCCCTGTTTCCGGTTCCCGTCTTCCTGCAGGCAACTGGATCTTGGAACAGCTCTGCAGCTGCGCCTTGCGAGGGGGGCTGCGGGGAGTCAGGGGTGCATTTCCCCCCTGGAGAGCGCTTGAATCCCTCACAGCACGAGTGGAGCTGAAGGCTTCCAGCCCCGGTCGCATCACCTCTACTCCGGAAAGGTAGGGAGGACTTCTTGGAGCGCACAGGTTGGGGCCTCCTTTGGAATGTGCGTAACAATAAGCTGGCTTGCCAATCTCCCGAAATGTGTGACGCCCTGGATTCTCAAATCTTTAGAAACGACCTTGTTTCAAATCAGGGTGGGGGTGGGGGGGGTTCTGTTGGTCATACAAACTTGCCAGAAAGGGATCAACTGTCCATAGCTGAAACTTGCTCCTGCTTCCCCTTGATCGACTCCTGGAGGAACGGAACATAAGAGTCCTTCTGGGTCAGGCCAGTGACAGTCCGTCTAGTCCAGTCCGTCTAGTCCTTAGACAGCGGCCAGAGGCTGCGGTGTTAGATAAGAGCAGGGGTAGTCAAACTGCGGCCCTCCAGATGTCCATGGACTACCATTCCCAGAAGCCCCTGCCAGCATTCGCTGGCAGGGGCTCCTGGGAATGGTAGTCCATGGACATCTGGAGGGCCGCAGTTTGACTACCCCTGGATAAGTGCGTAAAGAGAGCCCTGATGGGCCAGACCAGTGGGCCTTCCAGTCCGGCATCCTGTCTGACCTAGTGGCCAGCTGGTTCCTCTGGAGATCCGACAACAGGGCATCTTTCCTGGCTTGGGGGGGGGTTTCTTGACAGCCCTGGAAGGGTTTCCTGAACGAGTGGAAAGTTAATTGGTTTTTAATATATATTTTTAATTTGTAAAACATTTATTGGGTGAAATGACCATATAGGCATGTTGACACCTCCCCCATAGTCAATCCCTGGTATCTGCAGGCAAAGTTTAGAAAGTGGATGGTGGGCAGACCCTGAAGAGCAGCTGCCAGTCTGAGTTGGAAGTTCAATGGTTTGATCTAGTATGAAGCAGCCTGAGTATGTGTTTTGGGGTGTGGCCGTGGCCCAGCGGCAGAGTGCCTTCTTTGCACGCAGAAGGTCCCAGGTTCAGTCCCCAAAACCTCCAGTTAAGGTGATGAGAAAGACTCTCTACTTGAGACATTGGAGAGCGGCTGCCAGTCCGAGCAGGCAATGTTGACCTTGACGGACCAAGGGGAGCTTGAAGGCAGCTTCATGGGCTTCCCGGTCTTCTGGTTGTCCTACAAAAACAAGTCTGGCCTGACTGAGAGAACCAATTCCAATCTTGTCCGGGGTTCCCTTGAAAGGAGCCACCTTGAGTCTCTCTTGCTGAGCACTGCAGGGTACGGCGCAGTTCTCGGTTTGGGCCCTTCCAGTGAGCTCGGCTCCTGCCGCTGCCCGTACCACCTGCTTTGTTTGCTCTCCCCCCAGAGACTGTCATGTGGACCTCTTGAAAGAAGAGCTGAAGAAGCTGGATGAGCTGAGCTACTTGTCAGGTGAGCACAGCTTGGCCAGTCTGGGGTTGAATTACGGCCTCTTCTTTGGCTGACACCGAGCAGAAGCAGGGTTTTGTGGGGAATCAGGCTTGGTGGTAAGGCCCGGTGTTGTCTTGCTCTGCTTGGCAATGTTTAAATCTTCCCCACAGCCTATGACCCTTTTTTGGCAAGTTGTCAAGCTTATGTTGCTTGATTCACCTCCACAGACAAAGAAAAAACTGCGTGGCTCAATAAAACCTACAAGTTTCCAAAGAATTTGTTTTGACTGCAGTAATACAGTCTTGTATTTCAACTGGAGGTCAATACGAAGCCGAACAAGAAGTATCTTGTCTTCAATACCTTTAATAGTAACCATCAAACACAGCCAGGGCTAGAATCCTAGGTATAAAACTGGCTTAGTTGAACTTCTTCAGTTGTACGTTAATGGCACACAAACCAAAACAAATTCAGGCAAAGCCTCTTGAGCAGGGGTAGTCAAACTGCGGCCCTCCAGATGTCCATGGACTACAATTCCCAGGAGCCCCTGCCAGCATTCGCTGGCAGGGGCTCCTGGGAATTGTAGTCCATGGACATCTGGAGGGCCGCAGTTTGACTACCCCTGCTCTTGAGTGGCAGAAAAGAGGCCATCATGGCCCCTTATGACCATATTCTCCTCCTCCCATGACATGGATTTAGATCAATGTCCCCCAGCCCAGGATGTATCTGTGTGTGTGTGTTGAATTCTTTCCTGTGTCTGCCACTGTGGGCTACATTCTCTCCTCCGTGTTTCCAGGGAGAGTTGGCTGCTGGGTCTCCCTTCCTGTTGCCAATGGCCAGTGCTTCCTCTTCCAGGTCAAGACCACGTGGGAAGTGAATCCTCGGTGCTTGCAGAAGACTTCTTTCCAAACAAGGGCTCGGTGCTGCGGTCCACAGAGTGGACTTCTCAGCGGGGTCAACCCCTCCATGCCATGAGTCTGCGCCGTGTCAGTTTGACCCGTTCCACAAGACACGAGGTTAGAGGGGCCACTTGGTGGAGGGAGAACTCTGGGTTTGGAGCACTTTGCTCACAGCTCTGGTTCCCGGTACTCCCTTTGCAGGCTGTGTCATAAAACGCCGGAAATAGGAAGACCTCATTGAAACAGTCGTTAAGCTGGCTTGAAACTGCTTCTCTTATTCTTTTTGGAAGCCATACTTTCAGTGTACTATATTTCTCTCTCTGTGTTTTGTGGCAGCAAGCTGCTTCTGTTGTATGGTAACCCTATGCATGGATGACCTCCAAAACCATCCTCTCGGTTAACAACCTAGCTCCAGCCTTGCACATGGAGGGCCTTCGTGGCTCCAGTGACTGAGTCAGTCTAACTTTTCCTGCCGTTATTTCCCTCCCACTGACCCTTGTCTTTTCATGATGTGACCGAAGTACGATAGCCTCAGTTTAGTCATCCTAGCTTCTAGGGGGATTGGTGTAGGCAGGAATTTGGAGCTGCACTTCAATTTTCCAGCCATGCATCCACCAAATATTTAGAGAATGATGGAAATCAGTATCCTGGAATTGCAGTGTGAGATCTGATCGTTAATTCATGTGTCTAGAATGTGCCATGACAACACCTGCGTGTGTTTCCCTTGTGCATGTATGCCCCCTGAAGATCCATACAGAGGGGGAGTAAATCCATAGAAGAGCCTCTTGTGGCGCAGAGTGGTAAGGCAGCAGACATGCAGTCTGAAAGCTCTACCCACGAGGCTGGGAGTTCAATCCCAGCAGCTGGCTCAAGGTTGACTCAGCCTTCCATCCTTCTGAGGTTGGTAAAATGAGTACCCAGCTTGCTGGGGGGTAAACGGTAATGACTGGGGAAGGCACTGGCAAACCACCCCGTATTGAGTCTGCCATGAAAACGCTGGAGGGCGTCACCCCAAGGGTCAGACATGACTCGGTGCTTGCACAGGGGATACCTTTACCTTTAAATCCATAGAACTGGGAATCGGACAGCAGGAATGCAAAAAATGTAATTTTTTGAATTGTATACATGTTCTTTTGAAATGGCATACTTGGCATTTGTGCTTTAAAAAACAGAGCCTGAGTGAAATTCAGGTGGGTAGTTGTGTTGGTTCAAAGCAACAAAATAAAGTATGAGTCCAGTGGCACCTTTTATGACCAACTAAGTTTTTCTCCTTGTATAAGCTGTGAGTTTCCTGCATTCTGCAGGGACCCTGGAGGTCCCTTCCAGTTCTATGATTCTATGTACACGCACACAAAAACTTTACACCAGGAATAAAATTTAGTTGTTCAAGGTGCCACTGGAATAAAACTTTGTAGAGCCCCAGATAGGAATTTTTCTTTTTCACTTGACTGAATCTGTTTTGTTTCTTTGTGTAAATCATTTTTCTAGGTCAGTAGAAAATCCTTTTTCCTCTTTCCTGAGAGGCTCAGGGAAAGAAGCAAGGATTTGGGAGAGGAAAGGACACTGAACAGTCCAAATGGGATACGCACTGTGTGGCAAAGTCTGTCACCTGGTTGGGAACAAAACCATGCTTCACAATTCTCCATCGTACAAGCGGCTCTTGGCATAAAGGCCCCCCTGCCCTCTTTAACGCCAGGCTGGCTTTCTTCTCCAACTAGGCCACCCTGGAAAGGTTCCCGCAGCATCACCTGAACGTGGATGGCAGCCCCTATGCCAGTTCGAGGAGTTGTGCCCCAAACGAGTCTCTGATCAGTGACATGTAAGTATGGAGTCTCAAGAGCTGAGCATGCTCTGTACACACATCATATGTGCTAGCTAAAATTCAGTTCTTACGTTAGCTATGGAACCTCCGCATTCAGAGGCAGTATATCTCTCTATACCCAGGTGCAGAAGAGAAAACAATAGAAAAGGGCTGTTTCGTGCAGTTTGGACTGCCCACTGCTGGGAACTGGGTGTTGGAGGAGAAGGGAACTTTTGGTCTGATCCAGCAGGGCAGCTCATGTTCTTGGGCATGGGGGGGTTGTGGCTAATCCCCATTCTTTTCCACAACTGTGAGCACCTCTGGATTCGCCTGCATGTTGGAACCCTTTTTGGTTTTTAACTTCCTATTCCACATCCATTCCGTCTGCCGATGAACATAGGAGAACCAGCGTGGTGTCAGGGTTAAGAGCAGACACCTCTAATCTGGAAAACTGGGTTGATTCTCCCCTCCTCCTCCTCCTCCTCCTCATGCCAGTCCCAGTTCTCTCAAAGCTCTCTTAACTCCACCTGCCTCCCATGGTGTCTGTTGTGGGGAACTTTGTAAGCCACTTTGTAAGCCACTTTTGGACTCCTTTGGGCAGTAAAAAGTAGAGTATAAACAGCTCTCCTCATCTACCACAGCAGTCCAGTGGGTTTCAGAGGATTCTGGATTTAGGTTTTGGAGTGCACATTCAGTTCCCATGCAGCACTGGTAAGGCCTCTTAGAACCATAGAGTGGGAAGGGGCCATCCAATCCCACCCCCTGCTCAGTGCAGGATCAGCCTCAAACACCCAGGAAAAGGATCTGTCCAGCCGCTGCTTGAAGACCACCAGTAAGGGGGAGCTCCCCACCTCCTTAGGCAGCCCCTTCCACTGCTGAACTACTCTGACTGTGACAGTTTTTTCCCCTGACAGCTTAAATCCATAGCTTTTGCTCCTTTCTCCTTTCAGATCCAACTGTTCCATGTCTCCACGGATGCTCTGCCAGGGAGTCACCAAAACTGGGCAGCAGTGCAGGAAAAGGGCGCTCCTCGGCCACGTCTTCTGCCGGGTCCACGTCTCTGGCCAGGCCTCTTACACCTCCTGAAGAGCCGGTGGAAAACTGCTTTTTTCCTTCCCCACGGAGACCGCCACGAGGGGTCAAGGTTCCTGACGCTCCTCTTTGAGAAGACATTTTATTAAAACCTGGTTTTTATATTGTCTACTTCTGGCCAGAGAATTGCCCACTCCGACTTCAGCGTCCTGCCATCCTTAAAGAGAACAGTCATCTTGAAACGGACTGTAAGCAAACTCTTCTCTTGCTCTTCTGGGGCTGGAAATAATTTGAGAAAGGCCTGTGGATGACAGTGTTTGCCAGGGAATCAGCTTTGGACTGTTTTCCCCTCCTATGGGGAGAATCTCTGCGCAGTGGTTTCTTGAGCCGGCACTTGAATTTCCCCAGTTCTCGGTAAACCCCACAAGTGAAAACTGACTTGCTAACTTTCGCTCTGCTGGGTGTCTCTTGCCAGGGACGGGGGCTGGCGTTTGTGCCCTGCTCCCAAAAGGAGATGCTGCTTTCCAAATAGTTTTTATACGGACTGGCTTTTAAAATGCAAAATGTGCTACGTGTACGTTTGGTTAATAAATATTGGTTATGATGGGGAATTTCTGGAGCCCCCTCCTCATCTGCGCTCCCTTTCCCAGCCCTGTGACATCCTTTTGGCAGCTCTCACACTGACAGTGAACTTTTGCTCCCCCTCCCAAAGTACTGAAACTTGAAAGCATCCAGTGAAGCCAATGAGCAACAGACACAGAGAGAGTGACTAAAATGTGGAATGGGCTACCAGAGGAAGTAGCTATGGCCACAGGGGCAAACAGCTTGGGAAAGGAATTGGATTCATGGTGACAGAAGAGGAACCTCCATGTTCAGAGGCACTAAGCCTCTGAATCCCAGAGCATGAAGAGTCGAGGGCCTGGCAAAAAGTCAGCAATAACAAAAAGGGTGTAAACCCAGCGTACTCAAAAGTAATTTTTACTTAAATTAATTTAATGTGTTTTATTATATTCACCAAAAAAGTACACAGAATTTACATTTTTTCCCCCAAACGAAACACAATTTCATAGGTTTTAACCGCAATTTATACGGCACCTTGACGTTAGGGAGTATCTCTTTCTCTCCAAAAATATCTTCAGATAAATATTTCCTTCTGCCATTGAGGGGCTCGGTAAAGGAACTGGCAAAAACGGGTACGATCAACTTCCTACTGCTGGAGCTTCCCATGGGGGACTGACTAATGTGCACCATGGTGAAAATCTTTAATGTGATTTTGCATAATTCGTTGTATAAATTGAGGTTAAAACCTACGAGACTATGCTTAGTTTTAAAAAAATGCACATTTTGTGCACTCCGTGTTGTTTGTGAACATAAACAACAGGACACAAAAAATTTAAGTAATTTTTTTTCTTTATTGCACTGGGTTTTGGCTATTTTTGTGTCGCCTGGGTGCTGTCCCCTTGGTTGTTTGGTAACATATAGTGAGTGGCTCTTAAGAAGCAGCCCAGCTTCCTCTCTTTTTTAAAACTGGAGGGCAATTTGGGCTGTAGAAAGCACAACTCCAAAGAGAAGCCGAGCTAGCAATGTTCCCCCAAGAGGACAACAACACTGTCAGTGTGCAGAGGGACCGGAGTTGTGACTTCTGGGAACTGGGGGAGAAAAGAAGCTCAAAGCCTGAGCACAACTGATTCACACCTCCCCTCCACCTCTGAAAGCACCACGTGGCAAAGGACTGATCCCCGAGGGTAGACCTCGCTCAAGATCGGCCGCCCTTGCCCTTCCAAAGCCCCCAAATGCCCATTTTTATTCTAGTTCTCTGATACAGTGAAAGAAACCCCTGAGTTTGCAGACAGTACAAGGACAATGGTGGTGCCGGTCCCTGGTTTTGGCCCCCCCCTCACTTCCTGGCGGAGTCATAATTGGAGCAGAACCAGTCGCACGTGTCCTTCACGGCTGCAGAAGGGGAAGGGGGGAAAGTCACAGAGTTAGTGCTGCTGGAGGAACCTGGAAATCAGCGATGCTTCTACTCCCCCACCTGCCCCTTCCCCCTGAAAGACCAAAAAGGTGGAGCTGGTTCCCAGAGGATAAGGTGATGGTCACAGGACTCAGCAGCTTGATAAGAGCATTGGGTAGCTTCAGGGAGGAAAAGTCTATTGGTGGCTATGAGCCATGTTGGCTGAGGGGAGCCTCCACATTCAGCGGCAGTCAGCCTTTGAACCCCAGAGCCAGGAGGCAGTATCCGGGCAAGGTCTTGGCCTCTCTGCCCTGTTGCTGGCTGGCCAGAGGAACCGGCTGACCCAGTGTGATTTGAGATGCTGGGCTAGACGGACCACTGGCCAGGGCTCTTATGTGATACCACAGCCTCGGTGCCCTGTTGTGGGGCCTTCAGCGGAACTGGTTGGCCATTGTGTGAGACAGGAGGCTGGACCAGATGGACCCTCCTCACTGGGCTGTTCTGATGTTCTTAGGACATAGTTTGGTGAATGGCCTTTGTGTTTTTCTTCATTACAGTATAAAGACCGTTTGCTAAGCTAGTTGAAACCCAGGACTGCCCACCTGTAGCAGGTGCTGAGACAATATCTTCGGTGTGCCCAGGAGTCATGCATCCTGCATCCAATTGGAGACCACTGCAGATCTCTCAGATCCCAAGGTCATCTTTATGGTGCTCAGACAGCTTCTGGAGATAGGTCTGCCATGGGCTGGATCCTATATCACCAAGAAGATGATTCTTGGGTCTGAGAAACCTGTCCCTGCAGGGAGAAGGGGCTGAAATCCCCCTTCCTGCTCCAAAAGGCCGAAGAGACAACTTGGAGAGACTCCAGTTCAAATTTATCATGGAGGCCAGACACACTCTCTGCCTATCCTACCTCACCGGGTCGTTGTGAGGATAAAAAAGAGGGAAACTGAGGAAGCTAACTCATGTCCCTGACGGGGAGAATGTGAGATAGAACTGAATAATAATAAAAACAAAACCCAACTCCCAATGAAGAGGAGACTAAAGACTCTCACCTTGAGGGAACGGGGTGAACTGGAAGTCCGGCAGGTAGTTTTTCAGCTTGGCATTGCTCGCCGTCTTCTTGAACTGCCCGTCTGACTTGGTTGCGTCAAACTGGGAAGAAGGCAACAGTTAAAGGAAAACCCCGATCCTGGCTGGAGCCTGGAGGGAAAGCTGGGTCCTTGCTCAGGCGCTCTTGCGAGGGTGAAGTTCCCCAAAGCTCAGTGGGCCACAAATAGAACTAGCAAAGCTGTCTGTGAAACGGAGCCGCTTCGTGTCTGTAAAGTGCTGCCCAGTCGCAGACATCTTAGGGTGACCCTATAGAGCAGGGGTGGCCAAACTGTGGCTCTCCAGATGACCACGGACTACAATTTCCCTGAGCCCCGGCCAGCTTGCAACATTTTTGGACACCTGTGTGACTTTAAAGAGGCAGTTGGTTCTGACCAAAGTCCGGGAGGGGGGAGGCAACCAATCTCCAACAGTAGCCGGCCACCCAGTTTGAGAGGGTCAGTATTGTCTGCTCAGGCTGGCAGCTGTAGAAAGGTAGTCTTTCTCATCACCTCTTGCCTGGTCTTTTTAACTGGAGACGCAGCCGGGGACTGAACTGGGGACCTCCTGCACTCCAGGCCGACACACTACCATGGAGCCACCATTAATTGCACAAAGTGCTTCCTTATATCTGTCCTCTAGTAACCGGTTTTCCTTGAAACCAAAAAATACTTTTCTTTCTGGGAAGAAACGGTAACGACGTCCGCATTTGGCTGCCTCTTTCCCCAGCCGTTCTAGGAAGATGCTTCCTGGGACACAGAGGTGGTGTGTCTTTTTGTACCCAAACTTGTCAACTGCAACACACCGGGATTGTGTCATTGCCGCCAAAATTATTGCAAGGATACATGGAGCTCCCCTGTGAAGTTCATGGCTCCCACCACGGACTCTGCTGCTTCCCGTATGGAGACTTCGTCCTCTTCTCCAACTAAACAGACAAATGCACCACTGCCAAATTTTGCTACATAAGATGAAAAGATGATGCACAATCCCTGGGGTGAGTTTAACCCACCCACCCTCCATTTTTCTGGCACCCTGCTATGCAGTAAACTGATGGATCCCAGGGCCAAGAGGCAACATCAGGAGAAGGCCTCGGCCTCTCTGCCCTGTTGTTGGCCCTGCATAGCAACTGGGTGTGACAGGAGGCTGCACTAGATGGATCCTCACTGGTCTGACCCAGCAGGGCTCTCCTGATGTCATGAAGAAGCTTTCGGAGTCCAGAAATTGGGGGGGGGGGGAGAAGGAATTATTGATAGGAGAAAGGCACTTCAGACATGCCCAGTGGCCTCCTTCCCAATTTCTCCGAGGCTGTCTCAAAGTTCCTTAGTGCTTCGTGTCCTGGCACCAGAAAAACACACCCACGGGGAAGGGAGCTGAGCCGAGTTCTTGGGCAGGGGGGCTCCTACCAGATAAGATGATGGGCTCCACTTCGTCATACTCCCTCAAGACCCAGAGGAACAGCCGGGCGAGATCCTGCAGGAAGGAGAGAGCAGCACCCGTCACCCTTCTTGCTCACCGAGGGGCTCTTTTTTGAGAATCCTGTGGGCTGAAGACATGGTCTCTCCTCTGCAGACCCCTCATCGACATTTCCTTTCTGGCCCCAGACCCTTCCACTGGTTGCTAAAACTTTGCTGGTTTCCTGAACTTCTTCCTCTCCCTCCGTGTCACAGGATATTACATGGGGAAACCTCTGAGCCTTTAATACAGGGGTCCCCAATATTTGTGAGCCTGGGGGCACTTTTGGAATTCTGCACTTGGGCTTTCTGTGCGTGTGGCTCTGCCTCGTGTGGAGGCCATTTTGTGGTTGGCTCCGCCTCCTATGGCCACCATGGGGAATTGCGCTGATTGGGCCCCCCAGTGTTGAGTGATGGCAGGGGTGAGCGGTGTGGAGTGACGGCCTTATGTTAACTGTGCCCCCTTTTCCCCATTCCATCTATTAATTTTGGGCAAAGAACAGGAGGTGATTTATACAGCTGTGTTTTTGGGGAGCTGTCTGTTCTTTGTATGATATTTATGTCCTAGTGCATTTTACAGGGTTTTACGTGGGTTTTATGGTGGACTTAATTTACCCTGCCACAAGCTGGTTTCGGGAGTGGTAGGAAATAAATATAATAATAATAATATTGACAAGATAAGCAGGATATGAATGATGATGTTCCCTCTTTCATGTGATCCTCAAATCTACCCTGCAAGGTTAGCTATTCTGGGGAAAATGACGAGGTAAAGGACCCCCAATCCCTTCAAGGCTCGTGAGGGATTCAAAGCCAAGTTTCTCCAGCCCTAGTCTCAGGCCCTAACCAGTTTACTGCAGTGAGTAGTACAATTAGGATCTCTTGTCTTTATGCTCCTCTGGAAAGGGCATTATAAGTAAATCCTTAGGCAATGTGCATAGCCGGTGCGTTCTTGTTTCTTCTCTGCCTCTTTGGTGGTGCTGCAGGTTAATGACTTATTAATTTGCCCCAAGGCTTACCAGCGAGTATATGAACTGCCTCCGGGGCTTTCCCGTCCCCCAGACGGTCAAGGGGGTGCCGTTTTCTGTAGGGCGACAGAGAGAGTGTCAGAAAACAGCCTGATCTTCTCTCAGCACAGATGATCTGTTTTGCTGCAAACTCTTCAGGTGTTCAAAGTTGCATCTTCTCACACCAAGCACAGCATGAGAGAGCGTTTCAGAGAGGATCCGGGCTGGTCTGCCGCAGAAGAGCTGGATTCAAATCCAGCACCTCCTCAGAGAGCAATAGGATTTGGGAGGGTTCGAGCTTTGGCAAGCCAAAGCTCCTTTCCTCAGATAATGACCTCAAATCTAACATGAGCCCCAATTGCGGCAACGTTACACCAAGCATGCGTCCCATCATGCCATGCTCTAGTTTGGCTAAGAGGGCGAGAACAGGCTTCTGCCCAACTGGTTTGTGGCATTTTGGGAACAGGTCGTTAGAGCTGCCTCATCAAACCTTCCTTTGAGCTAGGACTAGCTAAGCTTCAACGCCAGGGCTTTTGGTCCTGCAAGGCCAGTATTGTCTCCTCCAGGGGTGGCCAAACTGCAGCTCCCCAGATGTCCATAGACTACAATTCCCATGAGCCCCTGCCAGCACACCCTTTGGCCACCCTTTGACTGGCTGTGGCTCTGCAGGGTCTCAGGCTGAGGTCTTTCCCATCCCCTCCTGCCTGGGCCTTTTAACTGGAGGTGCTGCTGGTGATTGAACCTGCTGGGACCTTCACAGGCAACACAGAGACCCTCCCTGTTGGCCCCTCCCAATAGAAACGAGGAGAAACACACACATGAAGCTGCCTTCTGCGTCAGAACCAGGGTACCAATCCCTGCTTGGTTCTACAACCTGCTGCAATTGCGATGACTCAGGTCTGCATGCCATGCAAAAATACTTCAGGCGAGCAGTCTGCAGGGCATGTAAAATGTGCTCAGCCTCTACACCGGAGGTCCTTCAAGAAGGCGCCCGCCAACACCTCTCCTGGCACCTTCTCCATTTCTTAAGAAGTGGGTGGGCCCAGCAAAGCATCTGCCCAGAAAGGCTTCTGATTGACCACTGGAGAGGCAGTGGCCTGTGCAGATTTTTAAAAGTGTTGCTTTGGCAGCACTGCACCAGAATCTTCATGGTATGATGGCAGGTAAGCTGCAGCTGCCATTTTGTGGCTGGCTCCATCTCCTGTGGCAGCCATTTTGTGGCTGGCTCCATCTCCTGTGGCAGCCATTTTGTGGCTGGCTCCATCTCCTATGGCAGCCATATTTGGGCTGGCTCCGCTACCTGTGGCAGCCATTTTGTGGTTGGCTCTGTCTCCTGTGGCGGCCATCTTGTGGAAGCCCTGACTGTGCTGCGTCAGAATTCCAAAGCTGCCCACAGTTCTTAAAAAGGCTGGGGACCTGTGCTCTACACTGTATAATTAAAATTAATCCTTCACATCTAGAAATAAGGAATGGGCCTCCAGAACCAGAGCACGCAGCCAAACTGGTGATTCTCAGAAGTATCTGCACTCTCTCTCTCCTCTTTCTTTCTCTCTGCCTTCAGGCAATGATGCAGACCCTCTTCGCCACACTCACTTTTTGCCAAGTACGCTTTGTGGATGAGGCCTGGCAGGACGTGCCCGTCCTCAATGTTGAAGTTGTCGTGAGGCCCAAAGACATTGGTGGGGATGGCCGCTGTGAAGCGACACCCATACTGGGCAAAATAGGCCCTGGGGGAGAGAGAGAAAGCCGATCAAGAAACGAATGGCGGTTCTGCTCTGCCCAGTATGCAAAGCCTGGGGCATCGACCCATGGGGACGAGAGAAGAGCCCTGCTGGGTCAGACCCTCTAGACCAGCATCCCTCTCCCTACGTTCTTCTAGCACCCTGACCTGGATACTCCAGGCAAGCCCAGGCTATTGTTAATTTTAGCATGTTATCCTGTTTTACTTGTTTTATTGATTGTTTCATCTTACTATTGTGAACTACCCTGAGTCCGTTCATGGAGAGGGGCAGGATAACAGTGAAACCATTAAAAAAAAAAGCCCAATCCCCTCAGATCTCAGAAGCTAAGCAGGGCCAACTCTGGCTAGTATTTGGATGGGAGAACTCCAAGGATTTAGGTGGTTGTTCTTCCGAGGAACACGAGGGGTCATGACGCAGAGGCAAGCAATGGCAAACCACCTCCGAACATCCCTTCCTCGGATCTCCTAGCTACTCTGCGCCCGTGCCATGTGAAAAGTAAATAGTTACTCTAGCAGGCCAACAAGAAGAAAAAGGGCTGGTTTTTTCTACTGTGCTTTTTATTCCCCGAAGAAAGCGTCTTCCCATCTCCTTCCCTCCCTCTCCCCACGACAGGCGCCCTGGGAGACAGGGAGCAGCAGGGAGCAGCTTACCTGTTTTGCACGTCGATCATCCTCTTTGCATAAGAATATCCAAAATTGGAGTTGTGCGGGGGCCCGTTGTGGATCTGGAAAAATGAATTTGAGTAAGGAGGTAAGAAAGATCACAGACTCAGCATCTGGTCCCTGGTATGTCCATTTTAAGGTTTACACCAAGCATGTTTGGCAAAAGGCCTCTCTCTCTCTGCTAGAAATGTACATGCTATAGAAGATTTCTTGGAAAATATTTATATACGGTAACACTCTATAAAAATATATAGATAGAAGCCGGGAGGGGGGGGGGGACCCTGCCCTGATCACAAGCACAGCAGAGAATGGAGAGAGCTGGCCTTACCATGGTCTCGTCAATAGGGTAGGTGGTCTTGTCTGGGAATATGCAAGTAGAGAGGCAAGAGACCACCTTCTGAACACCAAACTCGTACGCCGTATGCAGGATGTTGTCGTTAATGTGGACATTATTTCTCTGGGCAAGAACAGGCAGATGGGTGTTAGGCACACAATAAACTGTCACACTTGAAAACACAAGAACATCAGAAGAGCCCTGCTGGATCAGACCAGGGGTCGGTTTAATCCAGCCTCCCGTCTCACAATGTGGCCAATCAGTTCCTCTGGAGGGCCAACAGCAGGGCAGCGGGGCCTCGGCCTTCTCCTGAGACTGGCTTCTGCCTCTGGGATTCAGAGGTTTAGTGTCTCTGAACATGGAGGTTCCCTTTATTCACCATGACCTCCTCACTGAATCTATCAAATCTATGAAAACTGTTTGTTCCTGTGGCCATCACTACATCTTCTGGCAGCACAGTCCACATTTTAATCTCTCTGTGTAAAGTAGTATTTCCTTCTGTCCATCCTGAACCTACTGCCCATCAGCTCATTGGATGCCCTCGAGTTCTAGCATTTTGGAAGAGGGGAAAAAACTTTGCCAACTCTCTCCACCCCAGTTATAATTTGGTAAGCTTCTCTCATCTCACAGAATCATAGGGTTGGAAGGGACCTCCTGGGTTATCTAGTCCAGCCCCCTGCACTATGCAGGACACCAGTTTGGTGTAGTGGTTAGGAGTGCGGACCTCTAATCTGGCATGCCGGGTTCGATTCTGCGCTCCCCCACATGCAGCCAGCTGGGTGACCTTGGGCTCTCCACGGTGCTGATAAATTGTTCTGACCGAGCAGTGATATCAGGGCTCTCTCAGCCTCACCCACCTCACAGGGTGTCTATTGTGGGGAGAGGAATGGGAAGGCGACCCTGAGCCTCCGGGGAGGGCGGTATGGAAGTATGATAAATAAATAAATAAATAAATAAGCCGCTTTGAGCCTCCTTCGGGTAGGGAAAAGCGGCATATAAGAACCAACTCTTCTTCTTCTTCTTCTCCCCCCCCTCAGTCGTCTTTCTCCTAACCTGAAAAGACGCAGATTCTTTAGCCTTTCCTCCTAGTGAAGGGGCTCCAACCCCCTCCTCATCTGAGTTCGCAGCTCTACAGTGGCCTTTTGCAGATATTTATTTATTTATTCACATTTATATACTGCCCTCCCCGAAGGCTCAGCATATGGTGGCCAGCATTCCAAATGAGGCTGCACCATAGACCCTGTCCTCATGGAAGATCAAAATTGGGGGAACACCCACCCCCCGCAGTATTTTGATGCAGGAAAACAGCTGGTGGGGGGGATAAAGCAATCATTTTTGGAGAACGTCAGAGTAAACTCGTAAGGAAGGCACCTTCTTTATGAGTTTACTTTATGTTCTCTAACATGTGAACATTGAATGATTCCACAAAGATGATTAAATCAGCACGGAATAAAAGGGGATTCTGTTATTTCGACTAAAAGGCATTGAATTTCAATGCTTGGGGAAGCTCACACCGGAATGGAGAGCAAAGTAGGTTTGGTACTTCCCGCAGCACGAATATCTGGACTTTGCTCCTCTGGATGCTCTGGTTTAAACAGAAGGACTGTTGTTGTTTTTTTTACAGTAGTTACTCTATTCCTGCACATTTGGTATTACATTGCAATCTTATGCCTGTTTGCTTGCATTTAAATAGATTGCATAGCTGTGCGCTGTATAATCCTGTGTTCTGGATTAGACTTTTGATTTGTGCTGCTGCACAGGTTGGCCTTGGCTTCTTTTTTGGCTGCAGCTGGCTGAATCCCTGAAGTGTCCTGGGAGCGGCAGGTCGGGTGCAGCAGGGAACGCCTGGAGTTGCCGTTTCCCCTCTTGACCTCTGGGTCAGGGATGACGCTGGGGCTGCCGATTCTGGCGCCACGTGGCTCGCCTGCGAGCAAACAAGCCTCCTGCCACAGCGGTGCAACATGACCACGTGGAGGGTGCGTGCGTGTCCGTCCTGAAACTGGAAGAAACAAGGAAAGAAACGAAGGAGGGGCAAGGAGGGGCTGTCCTCCTCACCCAGAACCAGGATCTACTCGAGCTGTGACGTTATGAGAGCAAAGCTGGGGCAGACTTTTGCAAGGCGTTTATGCCAACCAGGTTTTAATTTTCTGTCTCTTTCCTAGCACGGCAATTTGCTGCCTCCACGGCCATGGGACTTCAGCTGGGTGTTTGTTGCCAGAATTCCCCAGAAAGTCTCTCCGCTGCACAGGCAACCCGTTCAACAGCAAGAACTTTCATTTATACTCCCCAAGGGGTGGCCCCTGCCCAATTAGGCACCGACTCCATCAAGGTGGGCAAGTTAAGCAGTTGGACACTGTGCCAGCCGCTCTCCCCCCCCCCCGCCAAGCCACAGCAGCTGAAATGCAGCCCCATCCTTCTGAAGACAGGCTCTGGGTTACGACAAACTCTGGGGGAGGACGACAAACTCTGAACGTCCCTGGAGCAGCACCCAGCCTGCCTTGGCTGCTAGGAAGACACGTGCCCAGGCTGAGTTTGTGAGCCACGACCCTTACCTAGATTGATTGATTTATCATATGGCAGAGTTGCACACAGGAAGCATATTATAATATAAAACACATAGCAAAGTAGGAATTAAGGCTTGCAAACATGAACTCATTTGCACTCAACAACCAGAGCCTGATACAACGCAGAGTTGTGAATTTCCTGCATTCTGCAGGAGGTTGGGCTAGATAACCCTGGAGGGCCCTTCAAACTCTATGACTATTAATGGCCTGCAGGATTTGACTTGCCATGGAAGTTACTTAAACGGGCAAAATACCAGGCTCCAAACGCAACTGCTGGGCAGTTCACCAAACTCCCTCCCATCTGACATGGGAACATGCGCATCGTGCTTTCCTTACCCAGAAATCCAGGTTGTATTTGATGTTCCTAAAGAGGCCGCCCACCATGGCTGCCAGATGAATAATGTGGGTGGGTTTGTGCATCTCAAAGAGGGCTTTGGTCTGTCCCGCATCCCTGAAGGGCAGAAACGGCAAAAGGGAAGAGGGGTCAACATTCCCCCGGGGCAAAATGCACCTCCTGGTCCCATCATGGTCTCAGCTACACAGGAATGTGGGGGATATAGTAACACCCATGGGACTGGAGGGACAGCCGGTGGAGGGCATAGAGGAAGGGGCCCCTTGACAGCCCCACTGTAAAACACCCCCCCCCCGCCCGGGTGGATCTCCCCAGAGCCGTCACCACTCAAACGCCACCATGCTGGCTCAGTGGCCAAGGAAATCCTTTGCATCCAAAAGCACCACATGTTCAATCCTCAGCATCTCTGCTTTTTGGGGTTTCAAGAAGCATTTGCTAGAAGGGCCCTTCCCGGGAGAGTCCATGCCAGTCAGAGACAATAATCCAGTATGAGGGGTCAATGGCCTCCCTCCATATGTGGCAGCATTGTGTGCTCATGCGCAAGCCCTAATGGGTGAGGACTCACGTTAAATCGCCGTCTTTGGAGGATAAGAAGATCCACGCCTCATCGCTCCGGCCTGCCCCTCCTTCTGTTACCAGCTTCTCAATGGCTTTCCCCACCAGCCCTGATCCGCCGGTGACCAAAATGCGCTTCGAACATCTCGGCTCAGCCATGACAAAAACTTCCGAAAGCTGGATGGGAAAAAGAGGGGAGGGCTTAGAATCATAGCGTGACATCTCCAAAGGGCCCACGGCATCACCCACATCCTCAGAGCATAGAGCACTTACCTGGCACATGTTAATGCTAAGTGTGAATAATTAAAAGTGCCTTAACAACAGCCTTGGAAAGTAGGCCTTGTCATATTCCCTGTATTATTTATTTACTCAGTTTAGAAGAAGAGTTGGTTTTTATCCCCTGCCTTTCACTACCAAAATAAGACTCAGTGTGGCTTTCAGCCGCTTTTCAGTTCCCACAAGAGACACCCTGGGAGGTAGGGGAGGCTGAGAGAGCTCTGAGAGAACTGCTCTGTAAGAATGGCTTTCACAAAACTGTGACTGGCCCAAAGTCACCCAGCCGGCTGCATGTGCAAGAGGAGTGGGGAATCAAGCCTGGCTCTCCACTGCTCTTAACCACGCTGGCTCTCCTGCCTCTCTCCCCAGTGGGGAGCCAAAGCAGCTTAACACCATTCTCCTTTCTTCCATTTCATCCTCACGCCAACCCTGTGAAGTAGGCTAGGCTAAGAGTGTGTAACTCTGCAGCGGCAGGACTCCAAGCTACACGGGTAGCCAAGATGACACCTGAACTCAGGTCTTTTTCTAAAGTGGCCTCCCGTAAGGGATGATGGGATGGAACCCACTGCTCTTTGCAGTGCAACCCCGGGGGGCAAAGCCCACCCTGCCTGCATACTAATTTCAACAGGGGCCAGCCAGCTGCTTTGGCAGCAGCACCCAAGGGAGACATCTAGCATTCAAAGGAATACTGCCTCTCTCCATGGAAGCTCCACCTAGGCGCCGACCCAGCAATCCTCCCACGACTCTGTCCCATCCCCCTTCGCCAAGCCTGGACCATCTCGAGATGACCGCGTTGCCAACAGTGGGTTGGGAAATCCCTGGGGGGTCCACCCCGCAAAGCAGCCACGTGGCCCAGGAGCACTGCTCGCTGCCATCCCGGGAGGTCACCTGGAGGCTGGCAATTCGCCAAGGCTGTGAGTCGGGACCAGATGGCAACCGGGAGCGCGCCTTGCCGGCCTGCGCCACGAAACAGCAATCCGGCCGGGGAAGCGGAGCTGGGCGGAGAGCTGCCCCTGTCGGATTTCCGCCTTCCAAAAGGCGCGAGGGAAGGAAGCTGCAAGGCGGAGGCGGAGACCCCCGCGGGGTGCAGGAGCAACGCGACCCCCGGCACCCCCCGCCTAGGGGAAGGGCGCAGCTGAGCGGCGGAGGCCGGCTGGGTGGTTGGGTGGGTGCCCTGGGAGCCCAGCCCCTCCCCCCCCCTCACTCCGGGCTCCCCCGGCTACCTGTCCGGCGCGCTCCGCCTCTGCGCTTCCTGCAAACGCCCCATCGGGGCCGGGCCAAGGCGGGCCCTCCCTCGTCCCTCCCTCCGCCGGCGGCGCGCCGGGAAATGCAGTCCGAGCGCGGCTCTGGCGCCGGGGCTCCTGCAGCGGGCACCGACTGGCCAGTGCCTGTGCCGCCCCGCACTCACGCGCCCCAAGCCCGACCCGGCGTTGGAAGGTGCTTTGCGCATTAAGGACAGGCTTGCCAACCCGGGGGGGGGGGGGGCTTCCTGGGGGTTTGGGGGTGGAGACTTGGGCGGGCGTGCTTTGAGAGGGGAGAGCCCATCTGCCAAAACCGCCGCGCCGCTGCAAGGAAGCGAATCTTTGTCGCCTGGCCAGGTGTCCTTCTGGGAACTCCCACCTGCAGGTTGGCATCCCTGGCAAAGCCACGCCAATGACTGACTCAGTTCTCCCAAAGGGCCTCGCAGAGCTGGGAAAGGACAGAGGAGGGGAACGCAGGTGAGGAGGGCTTTGGAGGAAAGGCTCAAGGATAGAATGATGACCACAGCTTTAAAAAGGAAGTTAGCAAGATTCATGGAGAAGTGGCTACTAGCCATGGTGGCTGAGGGGAACCTCCACATTCAGAGGCACTAAACCTCTGAATCTCAGGGCTAGAAAGCAACCTGAGAGGAAGGCCTCGGATTCTCTGCCCTGTTGTCGGCTGTCCAGAGGACCCAGTTGGCCTGTGCATGGGACAAGATGCTGGACTAGGTGGACCCCCCTCACTGGGGGGGCTCTTCTGAGGTCCCTGTGCACTGCTTAATCCAGAATGCACCTTCCCAAGTCATTTCCCGAGGGAAGCTTTCATCCTATTTGACAAGTTGGCCTGTTTGGGATTTTTTTTTTAAGTTATGGGAATCGAATTCTCACATGACTAGAAGACTCTGGAGGCCCCTTCCAACTCTATGATTCTATGAGCGCCGCAGCTGGCAGGGTCTCATGGGAACTGTAGTCCACGGACATCCGGAGAGCCGCAGTTTGGCCACCCCTGTGTAGCTTCCCAGGAGTCTCCTGCGCTCTTCTGGGAAACGCAAGGCTGGAATCGATGCCTCTTTGTCCTGACCCAGCAGGGCACTCCCTTCCATTAATAAGGGACAATCTGCAGGCAGCTTCTTGCTGTCTCCTGGAGTTGATGTGCTCCAGGGCCTCTTGTTTATCGACCTTCCTTATGCCTCTTGTCATGTGCTGTGAGGAGCCGTGCCGGGAGATGGCGGCCCAGAGCTAGCTGGCTAGCAAGCCACCTGCCGGAGCTGTTTGAAGGAATTTCCATCGGTTCAATCAGGCCATTTATTCAGTTTGCTCATGCCCTGCATTTGGGGATCTCGGAACCGTTTACACCTCTTACTGCCTGCCTCGCCAGTTTTATCCTCCGCTCAGCTCCACGAGGTCAATTAGGCTGGGGATTAAAAGGGGAACCGATAGATAGATCCATGGGAGATAAGCCTATCAATAGCTACTCACCAAGAGCAAGAGCCAAGGTGACTGAGAGGAACCTCCACATTCAGTAGCACTAATCCCCTGAATCCCTAGCTGTGCATTGGTCAATTATAGTGCATTGGTCAATTGCAGCGCGTTGGTCCTCAGCAGAGCTGCAGACACAACAGGAACTGATCTTTGTTGCCTGGAGATGAGCTGTACCTCCAGGGGATCTGGCATCGCTGCTCTAACCATTATGCCAGCTTGCCTCCTCTAGGAAAGACATCTGGCCTCTGGCAAGGAGAGACCAAACCTGCGGATCCCATGCATCCGTGCCCCCCTCCTTTCATTTAGCATGGCTCTCTGGAAACGGATTCAATTGTGACGAGATTTAACCGTCTTTAATACACTTAATCTGGGATTAAGCAGAGGGAGCGGAATTGGGCAACCCCCGGAGAATTCAAGGCAGCTTTTTCTTACAGCCCACCCCAGGATTTCTGCAAGAAAAGCCAGAGCCGTGCTCGCTGCCCAAATTAATATGTTAAAATGGCTCTGGGCGGGAATCTCCCCTGCAGGACCTCCCCCTCTCTGGCTAAGAAAGGCCACCTCCATTGTTGCCAGCCCATAATGGGATTTCCAGACGGTCACCCTGGGCTCTTGCCAGAGACTAGAAAGAAAGTGCTAGAGAGTTAATACGGAGGTGTGAGAAACTGGGAAGGGGGGGGGGTAACCTGAGAAAAAGACCTCTTTCCCCCCTGGGTGTGGAATGGCCATTTGTGAGAAAAGGGAAGGTCCACATGGGTCAACTCTTCAGCAAGGACTGTGATCTAGTAGTGTGCACGAGGCTTGCCAACTCCAGGTAGGGAGATTTGGGGATGGGGCCTGGGGAGAGTGAGGTTTGAGGACAGGAGGGTGCCCAAGCCAGAGACTCAGATGGGTATAATGTTGCAGACTCCCCCCTCCTCCAGGGGAACGAGGGTTGCCAGCTTCCAGATAGGGGCTGGAGATTCCAGTTGCTCTCCTGATGGCACAGACCTGTTCCCTGTAGAAAATGGCTGCTCTGGACTCATTCTACCCTGCGGGGGTCACTTCCAGCCTCAAACCTCCCCCTACCAAGGCTCCACCCCCCAAAATCTTCAGGAGTTTCCCGGCCTGGAGCTAGCAAACCTCGTGCTCATGGAAGTATGAAGCATATATCTAGGCCAGAGGTGGGCAAACTGTGGCCCTCCAGATGTCTGTGGACTACAATTCCCATGAGCCCCTGCCAGCATTCGCTGGCAGGGGCTCATGGGAATTGTAATCCACAGACATCTGGAGGGCCGCAGTTTGCCCACCCCTGATCTAGGCTCTGTCACTTCAGACTGCCAGTGGAAATGGTCAAATTATTCTCTTTCGAAGGGGTCCCCTATGTGGTGTCCGTGGGCACCGTGGCACCTGCCACAACCTTTCCTGGAGCCCGTCAAGTGATTTCAGAAAGTGGGTGGGGCCAGGTAGGGGTCCTGCCCAGTAGGGCCTCTGATTGGCTGTGTAGATTGGTTTCAGTGACCTTTGGGCTGTCTATACTCTCTCACTCGAAAGCTCACTCCTTGAATAAACCTTTGTGCTCCTGGACTCTGATTTTATGGCGCTACTTCAGGACAACACGGCTACTCATTTGAATTTTTTCCAGCCTATTGTTGAAAAATCGCCCCTCTTGTCCCTTGCGCTTGGACTTCCCCTGTGCCTATGGGAGTGGGGCTCCGCCTCCCACGGTGGCCATTTTGTGGTTGGACCCACCCCCTGTGCCGGACCCTGGCTGAATCTCCTCCCTCTTCCCCGCCCTCTCCTCCCAGCTGCTCTTTATTTCTCCTGGTTCGGTCTCGGTGGCCAGGAACAGCACGTCTGCCTTTGCTCTGGCACTGGGCTGTAATCGCAGGAGACCTCACCCAAAGTCCACCGGAGTGTATCAAGCTGACAGGCGGCCACAAATTGTATTGACAGGCCTTCACTGGACATAATTACTCAGCAGGGGAACATCCTGAATCCATTCATCACAGCTAAGCTAGCCCGGATTCCCTCCGCTGGGAAGACAACCGGCCAAACAGATAGCGGGACATGCAAATTTAACTCTGTCCTGGCCAAACGCAAAGGAAGTTCGGGGTTAGAACAATTATATGTTATATGCAATGATTCCTGTAATTTTTCAGTTCCGTGTAAACCACCCTGAGCCTTCGGGGAGGGCGGTATATAAATACGAATAAATAAATGAATAAGTTGGAGTCCAGTGGCACCTTTAAAACCGACGAGGTTTCATTTTAAGTGTAATGCCTATGCCCAGAATCAGCCTCTGTTGCCCTTAAAGGAGCCACTGGACACCAACTGGAGCCTGTTGCCTCCGACCAACACAGCTACTTGCCTGGTATTACGGGTCATGATGGATCGTGGCCAGGGGCTCCAAAGGATCTCCAAAGCAACCATGTGAGAGAGCCAGGTTTTTTTACAAGGAGATCTTTAGTAACGCATCAGAGTTACAGAAGATGCAGGCTAAGCCGGCCTCGAGCGTGCCCATGCCCAGCGAAACTTCGCCAGACCTCGTGTGCATGACTAGAACGAGACATCAAATAGCCTAAATGCTGCCTGCGAGTCAAAGGACAGTTTAGCCATCCCAGGCACTTGGATGGGCCCAGCTGACTTTCACCTGGATGCCAGTGGGAAGGAGGAAAAACCAGGCTCTGAAGAGAACAAGTATGAGCAAATTTCCCCAGAGAGCAGCTGACATCTTCCTCTCACAAGGCTCAGGGGCACTGAGCACCAGCAGGTAACAGAGGTGAGTCACCCAGATCACGCAGGAGTTCCCAGTAGCCTGGGGGTAATTCATTAAGCTAAAGGGTTCACAGTACCCAGCATTTTGCATTTTGCAATTACTGATAGAGTCCTCTTTACTCTGAGTCTTCACAACAGAAACAAGGGGTTAAAGGCAGGCAGCAGGATGTCAAGGAGCAATGCAGAGGCTCTGGGCTGGAAGTATAGCCTCCGCTCTGAAATGCATCCCTGAAAGTTATTCTTCTGCACTTTGCTAGACTTAAAGCAGCTGAGCCTTGACACTTGCAAATGGCTTATTCGTTGGGAACAATGTTTTGATCAAAATGTTTAGAGAAAAGTAGAATGTATATGCCTACACAGACATGTTTAGGATCAATTTTTTCCCCAGTCATTAAAACAAACCATATATAAAATGCTGTTTCCGGAGATAGAGATTTAACAATCACGCAAAAAGGAACTTATGTTTGGAAGAGAACTTTCCCTTTAAGGCAGGTTTAAAAAAAAATAAAACATGTTGCAACGAATAGGCGTTGATTTGCTGCAACAGAGAGACCCATCTAGCTAGCAGGTGGCGGCTCGTTTCATCGTTGCCATGCTCCCCCGAGTGAAAACAAATCCCCCCCCTGTGCATGGGCGCGATTTTTGGCCGAAAATAAAAGGGAACCAGCAAATGGGGCTGTGTGGTGCTTGGTGACTTAAAACAGAGGGACTGCAGCTGGGGAAGCCTTGCTGGGTGAATAAAGGCTTGCCGGTTCGTTTCTCTCCGCTCGCTCCGAGAAAAAAAAATATCGATCGCTTCACGGGAAGATCAGAAGAGAGAGCCAGGGGGAGGGACTTTGCTGAAATTGCAGCAATGGTAACACACAGAACTTTTCCGCTAGTGTTGCAGATTGGTTGCAAGAGTGTAGCGCTTTCCAGAGGGTGAATCCACTTTTTGGGATTTCCCTGGAAGCGCTACAACGAAGCGCTTTTTGCGGATCGGTTTCAGGAGTGTGGCAGATGGTCTAAGACGTTGTGCATAACTGCATTTTTGTAGCGATTACAATTTGCCACACTTCTGCTACAATGAATCTGTGTGGAATGGCCCTTACTGTCCCTCTATTTCCACTATTCCTTTCAAATATACCGTGCTTTAAGGCTTTAAGGCAGGCCAGTAATGTCAATATCCTGCAATTCCCTTTGCCAACACAAGTGCTGGGGTGGTGCACACATCAGATTCTTCCAAAGATGTCCAGATTCAGTTGGGCCACATTGATGCAGAAGACTCCCATCAGAGCCAAGGGCTTGAAACCAAAGCTGCCAGATCTGGAATTTAGCTTAATCCGTGAAGGCGTTCCCTCACACAAAACGGCCGCTCCTTGTGTTTCTGTTTTTTAACTCAGGACAGCTCTACAGTTTTACAGGGTGCTAAAATGGACATAACCCCAGCAGTAAAGCTGAGCTCACAGGGTTCCCACCAAGCCCAGTTTTTACTAGTGGTTGCTGGGATGAGGAGAAGCGGCAAAATTCTCCAAAGGGTTGGCACAGTACCCAAGCTGGGCTCCGAGGACCATTCTTCGATGGACTGCATTTACATGGGCCACTATGTTCTTTGCAGCTGCTCCCTTGCTGATAGTGTACTAAACAGAGAGACAGTTGGGGGGGGGGACATCCCTAACCTGCAAGGACTTGAGGGACATCTCATGAGTTCCTGTTTCTCTTCCCCAACAGACTCTTCCCTTCCCCCTGCTTCCCTCCTTCTCTCCTTGGCCACTGTTCCTTGCCTGCACCACTGTATGCAGCTGTCCCTCATTCCCTCCCCCTGGCTGGCTCTCCCTGAGAAAACTCTCCCTGAGTTTCACATTGCTGTTGGGGCCATGCCCAGCAGTGCAGCGAAGAACCTCCAAAGACTAGTGTGTATGTGTGTGTGTGTGTGGAGGGGGGGTCCTCACTTTCCCCTGTACCCCCTCCGCTCACTACTTCCTCTTTTGCTCCTCCTGGCAACCCCTGTATCATCACCCATCTCTGCTTCCATTTTATCTTCACCAGCCACCAATAAACCTTCCTTTTTTCTCCCCCCCCCCCCACCTTTTCCTGGCTTTCTCCTGAAGCAGCTCACATCATTCTCTTCCCCCCATTTTCTCCTCACAACAACCCTGCGAGGTAGGTTAGGCTGAGAGTCCGCGACTGATCCAAAGTTGTCTTGTTAGCTTTTACAAAAGAGCCGAGATCTGAAACTGGGTCTCCTGCATTCTTGTTTATAACTCTAATCCAGGCTTTCTCAACCCAGCTTTCGTGGAACCCGGGGGTTTCTTGTTGGCCCTGGAAGGTTTTCCCAAATGGGAGGGAGTGAATTAATTTTATATATTTTTTAAAAGTTTGTTAAACTTAAAAAATGTAGATGGTCATGTCGACCAACCCAAATTGCCAACGATGGGCCTGAGGGGGTGGGAAGGGGAGGGGCCCTGGGTCGGTGTGTACACCGCTACCCTTCCCAATCCCATCCATGATCTACATGATTGTGCCACTGCTGGGGTTTCTCGAAAGCTGGAGAATGTTTCAGGGGCAGATGGTAAAAACGTTGAGAAAGGTTGCTCTAACCACTGTGCCACACTGTTTATTGGGGGGTGGCTGCTGTTGAGCAAGCAGCCCTGCCTCCGTAATTCATGCAGGTCATGTGTGAATAAGGGCAGACCTTTCATAGAATTATAGAATCATAGAGTTGGAAGGGTCCATAGAGGCCATCTAGTCCAACCCCCTGCTCAACGCAGGATCAGCCCAGAGCATCCTAAAGCATCCAAGAAAAGTGTGTATCCAACCTTTGCTTGAAGACTGCCAGTGAGGGGGCGCTCACCACCTCCTTAGGCAGCCTAGTCCACTGCTGAACTACTCTGACTGTGAAAAACTTTTTCCTGATATCTAGCCTATATCGTTGTACTTGAAGTTTAAACCCATTACTGTGTGTCCTCTCCTCTGCAGCCAACGGGAACAGCATCCTGCCCTCCTCCAAGTGACAACCTTTCAAATACTTAAAGAGGGCTATCATGTCCCCTCTCAACCTCCTTTTCTCCAGGCTGAACATTCCCAAGTCCCTCAACCTATCTTCATAGGGCTTGGTCCCTTGGCCCCAGATCATCCTTGTAAGTCTTTCCCTTGTAAGTCCTCCCTTAAAGGCTGGGACAGCCCTGGAAGGTGGCTTCCCTGTGCTTCTGGTAAACAGAAACCAAGCCTGAAGGCTGTCCATACTATTGTGGTTGCTTAGTAACAGCCACTGATTGACTATTCGTTTCTTAAAGCTACAGATACTGCCTTTCTCATTTGAGTGGATTTTGACCTTCCTAACGTGAGCATATGTTTGCAGATTTTTCTGCAAACCTGGATTTTTATTCAGGTTTGTAAAAGGATCTCTCCAGTCTCCAGACAGGGCCACATTGAGAATGAGATATATTGATTTTTAAATGTGGCTGTGCACCTGTACAAAACAGACAGACGGTTTTAAGTGCATGCGCGCCCATGTGCCCAAGAAAGAAGGCTGTTTTCAATGTGCTCCTTATCTGATTGCTGAAAGACAGGTTTTATTTCCAGTTGCATGTCCCACTTCCTGCTGGGCACAATGCATCTGTGATTTCAGCCTCAAAGGCGTATCAAAGGCTATTAAATTTTGCCTCCTGCCTTAAAAGACAGGATTGTATTTTCTCCTTCCCTCCCTTCACCCTCCAGCCTACACACATTTGCTCCCAGCACCAAATATGGTGTTGAGTCAGCTTCTGAGTCGGCATGAAATCCAGCAGCTGAGTCTTCCAAAACACAGCTTTGTGTGTGTGTGTGTGTGTGTGTGTGAGAGAGAGAGAGAGGGGGGGTGCATGCCCCCCCAACTGCATACACTCCCTTGTAAGCTTTCCCTTAATACAGTTGTGCAGAGGTCCTGTAGGGTTGGGTCGGGGAGAGAAGGTCATACAGGGAGAACATTTTGAGTCCCACAGGGTATGGGCGAAGCACCATAGCCAAAAGAGAAAAACCCTATAAATCTTTTGCTAGTTCATTAAATACCTGAGGAGGTCAGTCTGGGGCTATGATGCTCACTCTTCTCTCTTAATTTGTAAAGGAAAAGGAAGCTTGTGTGGATTTAAAAGAGGGGACTCTCTATTTGCTCCCGAAGGAGACCAGGCAAGAAGAAGGGGAGAAGGTAGATTTTGTAACCTTCTCAAAAGGACGCTCAGGACTAGCCTAGAGGCACCCGGAGCGACTCAAGAGTTCACTTGGGCTGGCAAAATCTACAGAGCACATTGTACGGATGCAAACATTTTCTTCAAGGTTGCGTTATGCCAGTTTGGTGTCTTGGTTAAGAGTGGTGGCCTCTAATCTGGAGAGTCAGCTTTGTTTCCCCACTCTGCCTCCACATGCAGCCAGCTGGGTGACCTTGGGCTAGTTATAGTTCTCCCAGGATCTCTGAGGTCTGGAGAGCAGGCCTCTCCAGGAGCTCTCCAGGCCCCACCTCTTGCAAGGAAAGTCCCCTGTGTGACCCTTGGGTTGGTAACACACTCTCAGCCTAACCTTCCTCACAGGGTTGTTGTGAGGCTAAATTGTAGGCAAGAGGAGTTATGCAAGTTGATTTAGGCCCCACATGTAGATAGGCATGCTATCTACTTCCGGCGTTCCGCAGGGCCTTCAAAACGGAGCTCTTCCACCGGGCCAGGCGACAAGGAAGATAGTGGCCCCCCTTACAGGAGTGGCGGTAGCGAATTCCAGCTGCACTCTCTGCTCACCCTTCCCCTCTAGAACAGGGGTAGTTAAACTGCGGCCCTCCAGATGTCCATGGACTACAATTCCCAGAAGCCCCTGCCAGCGAATGCTGGCAGGGGCTTCTGGGAATTGTAGTCCATGGACATCTGGAGGGCCGCAGTTTGACTACCCCTGCTCTAGAATGTATTATGGGGAGGATTGTGAGTATTGGGAGGAGTTTTTGCCGCAGCATCCTCATCCCCAATGGGGCTTGATTGTATTTGTATTTGTTGGTTTTTATGTCTGTTTTAAGGGGGTTTTGATGGGGTTTTATTGTGACGTTGTCACCCGCCTCGAGCCTTCCGGGGGAGGCGGGCAATGCATTTAAATAATAAACAAACAAACAAGCAAAGAAGGGATCCCTCTTGGCGTGAAGGAGCATTTCCTTTTGTCCATGCTGAATCTATTGTCCATCGGCTTCGTTGCGTGCCCTCAAGTTCCATTATTTAGGAGAAAAAGTTCTTTTTGTCTCCTGGCTTCGTGTCACGTGTCCAGGCCTGCGTCTGGCCTTGCTCTGGTGACCAAGCACTGGCGAGAGTCCAGTTGCTGCCCCTGCTCGGCTGGTGGGCACACCCTCTTCCCTTCTCCTAGCGACAAACACCCGCTTGGCTTGGGGGAGTGGGGTGCCCTCGGCTGGAGGGGGTCACCGAGCGCAGCTGGCTCTCTGGGGGTCTCAACCTTTGCCTGGCTGCCAAGAGAAAGGGCGTTTCTTTGCTTCAAGGAGGACATTATCCCGGCTGGAAATGTCAGGATGTGGGGCGAGTGAATGGTCCCGAGCCAGCTCTCTGGGAAGGCCAACAAGCCGGGAAGCGCATCTGATTAGCTGGGCACAATGGAGCCCAGAAAGCCGCCGTCTGTCCGTCAAAGGAGCCTTTCTTGGCCTCACAAAAGCCTCTGGTGTGCAAGAGGGGCGCGAGGAGGCGGCTTAAGCAGCTCGCCCCCTCCTGTTCCAGGGCTGAGGCACATTCCTCGGGGCCTCTGTCACTGAGAGCCATTGAAGACCGGGCTGGGGTCTGAAGCCTGAGTCAGCCTTGCCTCCAAAGGGGAAAAACAAAGGGCCCCAGGGGTGGAGCGCAGAACTTCTGAAGTCTAGGGCAAAAGGGGGGAGGGGGGACACATAGGCCAGGGTGGCCAAAGGCCTGCTGAGAGTCTTTGGGCCAGGGGGGAGAGACCCAAAACCGGACAAATAGACACCACCGACAACACACAGCGCAATACCAAAGGTGTGGCACGGTGCTCCACAAATGATGGCGCATCACTACATTAGAACACTGGTTGGCTGCAGAGAGCACAGTTGGCTACACCCAGCAGTCACACAGGGCTGCCAGTTACCAGGTGGTAGCTGGAGATGTCTGGGAATGACAAGGGATGCCCAGGTATAAATACCATATTTTGTGGGACGTTTTGGCTCATGTTCCATGGCCAAACCACCAACCAACACGAACCAGCTCCATGAGGGCCCTCAGCTCTCCCGGGAGCTCATCCCACCCGGTTGGGGCCAGGACCGAAAAGGCCTGGCCCGGGTCAAGGCCAGGCATGCTTCCTTTGGGCCAGGGACCCCCAGCAGATTAGCGTAAGGAGACAAGTGGCTCCTCAGGAAGGCAGGGCCCAAGCCGCAGATGGCTGGTATGTATAGGTTTTGAATATATTCTTACTTGCCTGGAGTCTGCTCACAGAGTGGGACAGCCTATCACTCACTCACTCACTCACTCACTCACTCACTCACTCACTCACTCAATCAATCAATCAATCAATCAATCAATCAATCAATCAATCAATCAATCAACAAATAAATGGTTTATTGCCTTGCTTCCCTCTGTGTAATCCACCTTGAGTCCCAGCGAGAAAGGTGGACGATAAAGAACAGAAATAACTAAACAAACATTCTCTGCTCAGGAAGTGGATTATAATGCTGGGAAATCTCTGGGCCCCACTGGGAGACTGGCAGCCCTAGCGGTACCTGTCAAACTAGAGGACCCGCCACGAGCCGGAGCACGCACGGCTGCCTCCCTGAAGGGGCGCCCAGCTGAAGCGGCACATTCCCTACAACGGTCACGGCCTTCCTCTGTAATGACAGCCACGGCCGTGCCTCCCAGCTCTCTCCCACAGCATGCGGCCAGGGTCATGCGGCTTGTGCGCTGCAGGGTGTTTCCAGACAGCTGCATCCCTCCCAGAAACCGTAGTGCTTTTCCCCAGTGGGTGGCAGGAGCTCTGAATCAGCAGGCCTGCATGCAGATGGCACCAGTCTCCGTGGCACCAAGGACAGGCGGGTGAGCTCCACTGGGCAGCACCTGCACTGAACCAGCCTCTGGAAAAACCCATCTCAAGGCTGGCAGGTTTATCTTCATGGCCCTACTTGGTGTCCAGCTTCCTGGTGTCGGCACAAGGGCTGGAAGGAGAGTAGACAGTTTCATGAAGGAGGAGAGGTCCATCCGTGGCCACCAGCCATGGTAACTCCGCGTTCGGAGGCAGGAAACCTCTGAACTAGGTGGAACCTCACTGGTCTGATCTAGCAGAGACCAAGATGTATGAGGAAAGGTTGGGGGAGCTTGGTCTGTTTAGCCTGGAGAGGAGGTGACTGAGAGGGGATCTGATCACCATCTTCAAGTATTTAAAAGGCTGCCATATGGAGGATGGAGCAGAGTTGTTCTCTCTTGCCCCGGAGGGACGGACCAGAACCAATGGGATGAAATTAATTCAAAAGAAATGCTATCTAAACATCCAGAAGAAGTTCCTGACAGTGAGAGCGGTTTCTCCCAGGCTTCCTCGGGAGGTGGTGGGTTAGAGGCTGGAGAGCCATCTGACGGAGAGGCTGATTCTGTGAAGGTTTAAGGGAGTAGCAGGTTACAGTGAATGAGCCATAGGGTTGTGAGTGTCCTGCATATTGCAGGGGTTTGGACTAGATGACCCAGGAGGTCTCTTCCAACTCTATGATTCTATGATTCTATGATTTTATGATTCTATTATTCTGATGGTCTTCTTGGGGAAGACTTCAGCCTAATTTGCCTCATGTTGGCTCTCCAGAGGAACTGGATGACCACTATGTGGGACAGGACACTGCACTAGGTGGACCACTGGTCTGACCCAGCAGGGCTCTTCTTATCAGGGGAAGATCTCAACTTGTGTCCTGCTGTTGACCATCCTCTGGCTGGCCGCTGGGTGAGACAGGAGGCTGGACGTGATGGGCCCTCCCTGGCCTGATCCATCAGGGCTCTTCTGATGGTCTTCTAAGAGGAAGACTTAAGCCTCTCTGCCCTTCTGTGGGCTGTCTAGAGCAGGGGTAGTCAAACTGCGGCCCTCCATATGTTCATGGACTGCAATTCCCATGAGCCCCTGCCAGCATTCTGCAGGTTGTAGTTCTTCATTTGCCTAATAGTACCTGGAGAGGACTTGGCACATATTGTCAGAGCAGGATGGCACAGCATTCAGTGCCATCCACTTTGGTGGCAAATGCTGTAATTCTGCTGATTGGTGAACATCCCTGCCAGCTACATCTCGGCTGAGTCATGCTTTCCCTTCCCTCTGACCTTCTTGAAATCTATGCCAGACAGCCTGGCGCCAGAATAATCACTCAATCTGAATATTGAAAATTGTTATGACTGCCGTTAATTGTTCAGTTTGGATATCTTATGCTAATTCTATAAACCAGCTGGGTATTTGGGTTCAGATTCATTCATAGGGTGGGGCCAGGCATTGCTTCTTGCAGTGCACACCGATAAGCATGCATTCCCTATCACAGAGGGTGGGGGTGGGAAACGTACATATATATAGGGACAGGAGGTGAGAGAGCCCTGAGATTACTGAACAAGAAGAGTTGGTTCTTATATGATGCTTTTCTCTACCCGAAGGAGACTCAAAGCGGCTTCCAGTCGCCTTCCCTTCCCTCTCCCCACAACAGACACCCTGTGAGGGAGGAGAGGCTGAGAGAGCCCTGAGATTATGGAAGAAGAAGAAGAAGAGTTGGTTCTTATATGCCCCTTTTCCCTACCCGAAGGAGGCTCAGAGCGGCTTACAGTCACCTTCCCTTCCTCTCCCCACAACAGACACCCTGTGAGGTGGGTGAGGCTGAAAGAGCCCTGATATCACTGCCCGGTCAGAACAGTTTTATCAGTGCCGTGGGGAGCCCAAGGTCACCCAGTTGGCTGCATGTGGGGGAGTGCAGAATCGAACTCGGCATGCCAGATTAGAAGTCCGCACTCCTAACCACCACACCAAACTGGCTCTCGCTGGTCTTCACGGTGCCCCTGGATTGAAAATTTGTTCTATTGCTTCTGACCAAGACGGTGACCCCACCGAATCTACCTCCAGTATGAAATGGACCCCCCTTCGCTTTCATGCTAAACTGTCTTTGGAGCAGTCTGCAAAAGTGGACTCAGAGGGATCAACAGCTGCTTGCTATTAAGTGAAAGTGCCTCTTCTTGCTTCCGCGAGATATAAATCAGTGGCAGACACCTCCTTGATTCCACCCTCCCCTTCCTTTTAGGAGCCTGTGGCTGGCAGAGGAGCCGTCTGGCCAGCAGGTGTGTGAAGTCTTTGGCCTCCCAGGTTTCCAGCCACATGGAAGTATTTATTAAGGGGGGGGTGGGAAGATAGCAGAACATTCTTGCCAAGCTGCTGTTCAGGTTTCGAAAGAGATTTCTGGCACAAGCGGGATCCATCGCTCCCTGAGCGCCTCGTGCTCCCGGCCAAGATGAGAGCTTCCCAATAGCCACTGCCCTCTCAAGAGACTTGGCCCCACAGTTGGCTTCCTTCCGTGATGGAGCCCTCCCTGGGGAATTCGTTCGGTAGACGACAGCACTGAGTCGATTCAAGTGGGTCGCCGTGTCGGTCTGAAGGAGCACAACGAAAATAGAGTCCAATAGCACTTTTAAGACAAGCAAAGATTTATTCAAGGCGTGTGTGAGCTTTGCGCTTGTGTGCTTGCACGCCTTGAATCAGTCTTTGTTGGTCTTAAAGGTGCTCTTGGACTCTATTTCTGACAGCACTGAGTGTAGTTCTGGGTAGGGAAAGCTTTATTTCCCCATCAATCGTCTGAGAAAAGGGGCTTAAACTGGGAGTCTGGATTGATTTTTCTTGGATGTGACATTCCAGAGTGCTCTGATGGACCCACTGTCCCCTAGCAGGTGTGATGTTAACTTGTAGGGTTGCCAGCTCCAGAAAAGCTCCAGAAAAGCTGCTGCCGGTCCAAGTAGACAAGAATGACCCTGATGTGTTCAGGTGTACACTGGGAGGAGCCTCTGCTCCAAGGGACCAGGCCCTATGAAGATAGGTTGAGGGACTTGGGAATGTTCAGCCTGGAGAAAAGGAGGTTGAGAGGGGACATGATAGCCCTCTTTAAGTATTTGAAAGGTTGTCATTTGGAGGAGGGCAGGATGCTGTTTCTGCTGGCTGCAGAGGAGAGGACACGCAGTAATGGGTTTAAACTTCAAGTACAACGATATAGGCTAGATATCAGGAAAAAGATTTTCACACTCAGAGTAGTTCAGCAGTGGAATAGGCTGCCTAAGGAGGTGGGGAGCTCCCCCTCACTGGCCGTCTTCAAGCAAAGGTTGGATACACACTTTTCTTGGATGCTTTAGGATGCTTAGGGCTGATCCTGCATTGAGCAGGGGGTTGGACTAGATGGCCTCTATGGCACCTTCCAACTCTATGATTCTATGATTCTATGATTCTTTGCATCCAGAAGTTCCCTGACTCAGGCAAAGGAAGCTTAATCTGTTCACTTTGTTTATTTATTTTTTGCTTTTGTTCTCTAATCGTCCACTCCAAGACTTCTGCCTTGCTTTGTATTAAGAAGGTGTCTCTCACAGACTAACCAACCCAAACCCTCCACAAAAAAACACGGAAGAGGTGAGAGAAGAAGCCGGCTTGAAAATGCCTTCGCTTGCCAATTCTGCATCTTTGCAGCTCTTGCCTTGAGTGGATTTTAATAGCCTGTTGGATTTCCCCTCTGCAGCAACATAAAGCAGTGCTTGATCCTGAATTTTTTTCCCAGCCATCCTGTCCCAAGGGCTGGAAGGAGACACAGAGACTTAAACGAACTGCCTGATAAAACCAATCAGATAAAAATGCACATTAAAACAAATGGATTTGATGCAGGGCTGACCAGAGCTAAGTGCTGGTGGGGAACTAGACTCCTAGAATCCTAGAGTGGGAAGGGACCCTCCAGGCCATCTAGTCCCACCCCTGCTCAGTGCAGGATCAGCCTCCAGCACCCAGGAGAAGGATCACTCCAGCCGCTGCTTGAAGATGACCAATGAGGGGGAGCTCCCCACCTCCTTAGGCAGCCCATTCCACTGCTGAACTAGACTCCTTGAATCCTAGAGTGGGAAGGGGCTATAGAGGCCATCCAGTCCCACCCCCTGCTCAGTGCAGGATCAGCCTCAGGCATCCAGGAGAAGGATCTGTCCAGCCGCTGCTTGAAGACGGCCAGTGAGGGGGAGCTCCCCACCTCCTTAGGCAGTCCCTTCCACTGCTGAACTACTCTGACTATGAATAATTTCTCCTTGTTTATTTATTCTTTTATTTAGTTGTTTGTTTGTAGCCGGTACCGTTTGATAGTAGTAGTTCAAAAGTACTATTGTGGATCCTCTCCTCTGCTTTCAACAGGAGATGCTCCCTGCCCTCCTCCCAATTCTTTCAAATTCTTAAAGACATCAGTCATGTCCCCTTTCATGTCCCCAGAGCCAGCCCTGTGGAGCTTTTGAGAACTGACATAACATTTTCTCTCCAGGCTGCATATTTCCCGAATACGGCTTCCCATAAGACCCAGGAAGTGCCAGGTTTTTGCTGCCGGACTCCAGATTCCTGCACTCATGTTTTTCAAATAGCGTTGAGAAACCCCTCACACCGATGCTCCCCCAAAGACCACCTCCTTCCTTCCATAAATCATCTTAATGCAGCACCAGCTCTGGGAAGAACAGAACTGACAGGCGTTGTAGATAATAAACACCTTGCCCTTCGGAAGACACTCAATAAACTGCTGAGAACACACAAAGTAAGTTTGGCAGGGTCACGTGAGACAGGAGAGGCTCCTGCTGTCCCTGTTTATTGGAGACAATCCTTGTTTTGTGATCCCCGAGCCTGATAAACCATAGTCCTCATTCTGTCCTTTGGGGAGGCCTTTGGATTTTGTTTGCCAGAACTGACACCCTTCATCTTTCGGTCTCACCACTCCATGTCCTCCGAAGAATCCTAGAGTCGGAAGGGCTCTCCAGGGTCATCTAGTCCAACCCCCTGCACAATGCAGGAACTCACAACTACCTGCCACCCACTAAACAATCTGCCTAAATTAATAAAATCAAGATTTCTGTCAGATGACTATCTTGCCTCCACTTAAAAACTTCCAAAGAAGGAGAACCCACCACCTCCCGAGGAAGCCTGTTCCACTGAGGAACCGCTGTAACTGTCAGGAACTCCTTAGATTCACGGAATCACAGAATCATAGAGTTGGAAGGGACCTCATGGGTCGTCTGCATTATGCAGGACACTCAAATTCCTGACAGTTGATTAAGAGCAGACGCATCCTGACTCTTGCACACGTGCCTGTTAATAAGTCTGCAGGTTCAGTAGACACAGACTCCAAGTTCTTTGAAAACACTGAACACTGAACATCAGAACACAATGACTCATATACATTCTTACAAGCTCGCCAAGAAACTTGATTGGACCTTAACAGAAGCGGTTCATTGATCCATAAGCTCAGATAAGGACGGTCTCCCATTGGCTCCCTAATTAGCATAGTGGTTGAGATTAGCACTATGGAGTTCACATACATAACACATGCAAAGACCAGTGTGGCCTCTCATCTGGCAAGCCGGGTGTGATTCTCTGCTCCTCCACATGCAGCCAGCTGGGTGACCTTGAACTCCTCACAGCCCCAACAGGGCTCTCTGTGCGGTTCCTTCATGGCTGAAGCAAAGCATTTTGACACTCTCTCAGCCCCCTCCCCCACCTCCCAGGGCTTTTCCTACTGACTGTCTTCAAGCAGCAGCTGGACAGATACTGAGGGTTGGACTAGATGGCCTGTATGGCCACTTCTAACTCTATGATTCTATGTTATTTTGAGGATCTTGGCCTTTTTACCCTGTTATTGGCCCTCCAATAACTGGTTGGCCACCACTAGAGAAAAGATGCTAGATGGACCCCTGGTCTGATCCATCAGGGCTCTGATGAAGGCCTTGGTCTCTAAGCCCTGTTGTTGGTCCTCCAGAGGAACTGGTTGGCCACAGTGTGAGATGGAATGCTGGACTAGAACAACCATTGGTCTGATCCTGCAGGGTTCTTCCAATGTTCTTATGAAGGCCACTCTCTGAGACAGGATGTCGGACTAGATGGACCACTGGTCTCATCCAGCGGGGCTGTTTTGATGTTCTTAGGAAGGCCTCGGCCTCTCTGCCCTGTGGTTGGCCCTCCAGAGGAACGGGTTGGCCACTGGGTGAGATGGTATGCTGGACTGGATCAACCCTTCCTGGTCTGATCCAGCAGGTGTCTTCTGATGTTCTTATGAAAGCCTCGGCCTCTCTGCCCTGTGGTTGGCCCTCCAGAGGAACGGGTTGGCCACTGGGTAAGACAGGATGCCGGACTAGACTGACGACTGGTCTGATCCAGCAGGGCTCCTCTGATGTTTTTATGATTCTTTCCAAATCTTTGTGGGGAACCTGGCTTTGGACTGCCGACTGAAGTGCCCGCTCTTAGACTTGCCCTCCAGAATCTCTAGGGTGGATCTGTGCGTCATGTGAGATGCCAGCATCTTTCTGCCTACAGATACCGGGTGTCATTGTTTCTATGGAAACAGGCCCTATTTGCTAGGGAGGGGGGCACCATTGTGGCTGGGTTGCTGTTTTTTATTTTACTTGCTGCATAAAAGCATCTTTTGAACAAAGAGCATGGCGACGCATCCCTCCTTAAACAAGTAGTACCAAGTCTGGTGAGTCAAAGAATCTCCTCGGGGGAACCCTGGAGAGCATCTAGACCATCAAAGTCTGGACCATTTTTTTGCTCCATATTTTATCCTGCTCTTGGCTTGTTTATCCACGTTGCCCCTAAGCTAGAAACTCAAACTGCCACTCAGCGAATAGGGGCTAGTTCCCTCACTGGTCCATCCCCCCCCTCCCCGTTTCAGCCACAGAACATCAGAAGCAGAGATTGTGGTCCAAAGATGCTAGGGTGGTTTACTAGATGTTGGAGCCATGGGTGGGGAAAGTACCTGGTTTGAAGTATCACCTCTGCTATTAATTACCTGGAGAGCCTTCCGGGCTCAAGCAGGTGAAAGGGAGATTATGCTCTCATTCCAGTCATAAAATGCAAATCATAAACTTGTGTGGCCTCCATCTGCCTCAGGGCTGTGCGCCAGTGGCAAAGTAGTGGTGAATCCTTCAGCTGTCACGCCCCGCCAGCGTTCAAAACCGGTCTCCCTGCGTTAACGTTTTAAAGATGTGTCCTTTAAAAACAACACCACCATGTTCCCTTTAAAATGCTAATAGAAAAGCAGGAGGCTGGTTTTCTAACAGAGAAACTACGCAGAGGTTGAAGGGTTAAGCTACTTTCCCCTTCCCTGCAGAACTCTAAGGGAAATTGAGGCTTTACTTTTCACTGAATGGAAGGAAAATCTGTTTGGAATTATTATGATGTTAGCCATTCAGTCTAGCCCAAGGGTAGTCAAACTGCGGCCCTCCAGATGTCCATGGACTACAATTCCCAGGAGCCCCTGCCAGCGAATGCTGGCAGGGGCTCCTGGGAATTGTAGTCCATGGACATCTGGAGGGCCGCAGTTTGACTACCCTGACAATCTTATGGCTCAACTGTTGCCACAATTTTTTATCATGCGCCCTTCCTTTTAGTTGCATAATGTTCTGGCCGGTGTCCATTTTGATCGTATCTAACTACCGTGTTCTTTGTCGGCTTAGTTTCCTTTTACCCGTCCTAGCATAATTGCTTTCTCCTTAGAGTTGGATCGCATGATATGGCCGAAGTAAGTGAGCTGGGTTTCGTGATTTTGCCTTCCAGTGAGATATCAGGCTTTACGCACTCTAGTATTTCCTTCTTTGGGACTTTTGCTGTCCATGGAATCTGCAGAAACCTTCCCCAGCACCAGAGTTCAAGCGAATCGATTCTCCTCTTGCTCGATTTCTTCATCATCCAACTTTCACAGCCAGAAGTGGCTACTGGAAATATGATAGATCGAACTCACCAACATTTGGTAATCAGGCTTCTGTCTTGCTTTTCCATGTTTGGTTCAAGGTCATCATTGCTCAGTGACCCAGAGCAATTGATGTTTCATTTCCATTCTGCAATCACCACTCTGATCAATTTGTGAACCAAGAAAAAGGAATTCTTGAACGCATTCAATCTCTTCACCATCAGTTGTTAGTGTGACATGTCTGGGTTTTTTTGCAATGGTCATTATTTTTGTCTTTTTAGTGTTTAAGAAAAGGCCAAATTTCTTGCTTACACCATTGACCTTTGTAATGAGCTGTTTTAGGCCTTCCGTTCCTGACAGGAGGGTGGTGTCATCAGCATACCGAAGATTATTTATATTCCTCCAATCTTAATTCCACTGTTTGGTTCTTTGAGTTCAGTTTCTCTCATGACGATCTCAGCATGCAAGTTAAACAGGAAGGAGGAGAGGATACAACCTTGGCGCACTCCTTTCTCTATTTTGAACCAGTCAGTGTTGCCAAATGGTGTACATACAGTGGCTTCTTGGTTTGCGTAGAACAACCGCATCAGTTTGATCAAATGCACTGGCCCCCCCAGATTTTGCAGGGCTTCCCATCATTTGTCGTGATCCACACAATCAAAAGCTTTCCTGTAGTCAATAAAGCAGACATAGACATCCTTCTGATATTCCTGTGACTTTTCCAAAATCCAGCACAGGTTTGTATGTGACCACGAGTGCCATGCCCCCATCAAAAGCCAGCTTGAACACCTGGTAATTCCCTTTCAATGTCCGTTCCTATGCGTTGTTACACAGGATGTCGTGATGGCCACAGGAATAAACAGCTCAAATGGGGGGGGGGGGAGTCTAATGGGAGATAAATCTATGAATGGCTACTAGGCCCAGTGACTGAAGGGAACCTCCATGTTCAGAGGCACTAAGCCTCTGAATCCTGAAGCCAGAAGGTCACGTCAGGGGAAGGCCTTGACCTCCATACCCTATTGTTGGCCCTTTATATGAACTGCTTGGCCCCCGTGTGAGATGAGATTGTAGGCTAGATGAGCCCTCATTGGTCTGATCCAGTGAGGCTCCTCTCCTGTTCTTCTCTGGGCAAGATTTTGGCCTCTGTGCCCTGTTGTTGGTCCTGCAAGAAAACTGGTTGGCTACGGGGAGAGAAAGGATACTAGACTAGATGGACTGTTGGTCTGACCCAGCAAGGCTCTTCCGATGTTCTTATGTGTAATTCTTCTTGAGTCTCAGCAAGAAAGGGGGAATATAATATATAATATAATATAATATAATATAATATAATATAATATAATATAATATAATATAATATAATATAATATAATATAATATAATATAATATAATATAATATAATATAATATAATATAATATAATATAATATAATATAATATAATATAATATAATATAATATAATATAATATAATATAATATAATATAATAATCCACTCCCTTTCTCCCCAGTGCATTTTATCCCCATGGGAGGCAGATTAGATTGAGAGAGTATGACCAGCTCAAGGTCATCCCATGTACCTCTGTGGCAGCCCAGGGATTTGAACCCGTGTCCCCCAAATCCAAGTTGGACACTCTAATTACTCTCCCCCACCAGCACTTGTGTTCACTTTGTATATTTGTGAGTACAGCTTCCCCCCAGAAAGCTGAGAGGTCTCTCCAAGGCGATAGGTTTTGAGCCTCCCTGGCACACCATCTGGGCCAAGAAGAACATCGCCTGGTAATTTGTTTTGCTTCCTTGTCACTCCCAACACAACTCTCTGGTTTCCCAAAGGAAAGGCAGCAGTTATTTCTAGGAAACCCAAGAGGGCACTTGCTTCCATGTTCCTTGTACCGTCACATTTAATATTTCTGTGCCTCTGGAGAACAATGCATTTACCCCTTCCCTCAACACTGCAGCCTCCCGGCAGTTAAGAGGCAATTACAAGCAGTGGGTCCTTGCTCCGGGGAACTTAAAATACCAACACCGTGAGGATGTGAGATTCCACGGTCTGCCTCGCTGCTCTGTCCCAACCTAGGCACCGTCTGTCGTTTTTCCGGCACTCACCGATTTCCTGTAATTCTCCGAATGCTCATCTTTTTGTTGCTGTACAAGTTCCGACTTTGTCATACAGTATTTATGAGGAAAAGGAACACTGGAGGGGAAAAAAGGGATTATAATAAGGAGAAATCGGCTCTCTCAGCACCTGAACAATGTCCGTAATGTGTTCTTGTTGAGGAATAACATTGAGACAGTTGTGTAGGTGGATAAATGTGTTGTTATGTCTCCCAGAGCAATTTTTTTTGCTGGAAAACAGCAAACAAGATTATAAATAATATTCTGTATCTTTCTCGGGTCATATTTGAAGAACAGGAAATGGCTTGAGAATAGGGATGCCAGCCTCCAGGTGAGACTTGGGTGGAGACGACAGGTAACTTTCAGACTACAGAGATATGTTTCCCTGGAGAAAACGGATGCTTAGGAGAGTGGACTCTGCTATGGCATTACACCCAGCTAAGGTCCTGATCTTCCCCAGACTCCATCGTGAAATTTCCCGGATCTGACAACCCTGGCCGCAACCTGGTGGAATGAGCTCCCGGAGGAGCTGTGGGCCTTGCGGGGAGCTTCCAGCGTTCCGCAGGGCCTGCAAGACGGAGCTCTTCCGCCAGGTCTTTGGAGGAGGCTGGGCGAATGCTGGCAGGGGCTCATGGGAATTGTAGTCCATGAACATCTGGAGGACCACAGGTTGACTACCCCTGCTCTACAGCATAATACCCCGCTGAGCACCCCCTCCAGGTTTCACCCCCCCCCAAAAAATAAAATCTCCAGGCATTTCCTAGACCAAAGCTAGAAGCCTCCTGTTTTGCCAATTTTTGCAGATGCTTCACTCACTGTGGGAAATACATGAGCATGTGCAGAGTGCTTTTCTTTTCTATTAGTCTTCCTTTCTGTCCTCATTGGGGCTGCCAACTCTGGGGCTGGGAAAGCCCTGAAGACTTAGATGTGGGGGTTGGGATGGAGGGGGCTGTGGGAGCAGAATACCCTTGCCAGCTCCAGTTAGAGAAATGTCTGGAGATTTGGGGGTTGGAGCCTAGGGAGGATGCATTTTGAGTGGGGGGGGGGGGGTGCTGTTAGCAGTCAGGACCCTCCTTGCTTTGCGGGGAACTTAACACCCTTCACCTCCCTTTTATATCATTCTGCAATCCCATCCTTGTGTCACAAAGGTACAAACATGGGTCAGTTTTACCAAAGACTCAACCAGCCCCTACAGATTCCTCAGATTATTATTATTTATTAGTTATTAAATTTCTAAACTGTCCTCCTGAGTCCAGCTCAGGGAAATTGCATACATAATTTATCAATAACGGCAATTAAAACAGCAAATAAAACATTAAACAACAAGAGTACAGACGCTTTATTAACAAATTAGCAGCATCGATCGTTGTCTTACCACCCAGATGTTGGTCATGACCGGTAGGTCTTTTCGGGGATGTTAGTCTGTGTGGGGGTGTTTTGTCGGGGGGGGGCATAGATGTTATAGGGTTATATAGACACTCCAGGGTACTCAATCGCTGGCTTTTCTTTTCCCTCTCTAGACACAATGTCCACCTGAAGGTCAGTGGCACAGGTAAGAACTTTACTAATCTTATCAACCCTTAAATACCTCTTCCTTCCCACTGTACCTATGGATCTCCATTAGCTATGACCAACATACCTATGGGTAGCATTTTTGCCTAACTCAGGTGATGCGACTGTATCTTTGTCTTTTGCCTGGCCCACCTAGGGCACTCGCAGGTATTATCTCTGTTCTGGGACCTTGCCCATATTTTGTCCAAGAATATTGCCTATGGATAGGTTGTTTTGGGTTTTCCAGGCCGTGTGGCCAAGATGGTCTGGAAGTTGTAGTCCCTGAGGCTTCACCAGTCACTGTGACTGGCACCTTTAGAGGTGGGACATGGCAAGATGGGAATCTCTCTGTGCCAAAGGGCACAGTGTGTGAGCAGTGGCTGGGCATTTTATTTACTTCACAGGGTTGTGTGCAGTTTTTCAAGGAAGGGCACGGCAGTTCCTGGCCACATGCCCCCTTCGTGCCATTTCCCTGGGCATGCATCCAGCATTGGCCCCAAAGACCAAAGTCCCTCTCTGCATCCCTCTGCCCACCTGTCCCACCACCCACAAGAGGAGAGGGCCACATAGCCCTACATTCTTGTAGGTGCTTCATCTATCCCGAAATCCCTGTGGATTTATTTCAAATGGGTAGCCGTGTTGGTCTGAAGTAGCACAATAAAACCAGAGTCCAGGGGCACCTTTAAGACCAACAAAGATTTATTCAGGGCATGAGCTTTCGAGTGCAAGCCCTCTTCCTCAGACTAAGAATGCTTGCACTAGAAAGCTAACGCCTGGAATAAATCTTTGTTGGTCTTGAAGGTGCTCCTGGACGCTGATTTTCTGTGGACTTTGGCGTGTCATTCCCAATTATATTCCCCTATTGCACCACCTCACCTCTGCTTTTCCTCTTGCATGAATGCTTAACTTCAGTTGTGTGCAAGTGCATTAATTTTATTTTAAAATTGCTTTCTCATTTAAAAAAAAAGCATTTTCATTTTATTTCAAACTGTACTTTTCTAAGGGCAGGACCCTGGTATACGGAGGTGGAGAATTCCGTGTGAGCGAAACTGCTCTGGAGAGATCTGTTGTAATGCCGGGAGATCTCCAGGGTGCGCCTGGAGGCTGCGACTGTGGGGCAGAAAGACCTCCTGGGATGCCTGGCAGTGTCAGCGTTCCTCAGCCATCCTTTTCTCCAGGAGAACCGACCTTCCTGGCCTGCAGGTGAGTTGTCGTGAGAGCGGCCAGTGGCATTTTGGGGAAGGGGGGTGTCTGAAGAAGGCGGGATCTGGGAGAGGGATAACTTTGTCTTCCGAGAAGGGAGCCGTGGCTCAAGGGAGCTCCTCCTGGCCTCCTCTCCTGGCCGCCTAGCTGATGTCTCTCCGCGGGAGGCTCCGCAGGTGGCACCTGGAGGGGCAGCCCATCCATCCCCTGCGCCAGAAGGCCAGGTGGGCTCCCACCAGGGCTCTACCTGTGCAAGGACTGCTCCTCCCCCGCCACCCATGGGGTGAGCCTCCCAGGTGCTGCAGATCCACCCCCCCCCCCCGCCGCCGCCCGTGCCCTTCGCCTTCCCGCCGCAGACAGCCCCAGCGAGCGCCTCCCGCCCGGACTCCAACTCCCAGCAGCGCCTGCGGGCGGGCGGGCGGAGGGGGCGTGGCGTCGGCGTGGCGCGGCGGCCAGGGCCCGCCCCCGGGCGCCGGCGATTGGCGGAGGGCGGTTGTCGCGGGTGACGGCGGGACGCGGCGGCCCCGCTCAGTGGCCGGCAGGAGGCGGCGGCGGCGGCGGCTGAGGCGGAGCGGGAGCCGCAGCGCGGCCGGGGCCATGGGCTGCCGGGCGGGGGCCGCCGCCGCCCCTACCCGCGCCCGGTGAGGAGCCCGACGGCCCCGGGGAGGAGAAGATGGCGGAGAGGTAGGACGACCCCCCCGCGGGACCCCCCCTGCGCCACGCCCCCCACACCCCCCCCCACAAGGGCATCGCAGCCCCCCTCCCCCTCCCCCTCCCGCCCCCCGGCTGCTGTCAGGCTGGCCCCGGGGACCCCCCCCCACCCTCCGAGAGGCGGACCCCGTCCGTGCCTGCCTGCCTGCGAGGGGCTCCTGCGGGAGGCCCCCTCCCCTTCCTCCCCGGGCCTCCCCCCGAGCGAGGGGCCCTGCGCTGACAGTGCGCTCCGACCCCCCCCCGGGGCAGGTCCTGCCCTCTGCGGCCCCCCCCCCCCCCGGCCTTAGGAGCCCCTCTGTGCTCGGTCGAGGCTGGAACCCCAGGCGAGCCTTCGGGGGTCTCCCTCCCCCATCGCCCCCTGCCCCAGAGGGCCTGCCTGGGCCCCCCCGCCCCCCCGGCACCTGCTGCCGCCCGTCCTTCCCCAGGCAGGTGGCTGCGCCCCCCCCCCCCACCTCCCGCCCTGCCGCGTCGCCCTCCCCTCGCCCTGCCTGCCCCGGGGGAGGCTTCGGCCCCCATCGCGGTCTGCTTTGGGCTAGGCTCCCCCCCCCCCCTCCGCAGCCATGTCCGCGGGTGGGCGCTCTCCTCTTGGGGGTGGAGGGATGCCGAGAGGGGCGGCGGTCCTTGGGGGCCTGGCCAGGGGGCGTGTGGCCGGGAACCGCCGTGCCCTTCCTTGAAGGACCCGGGTCTGGCAAGAGGGGGGGGGGGTCGTGGGGGTGGGGGTGGGGGGGCTGCCCCCGGAGACGATGCCCAGCCGCCTGCCCCTCCTCCAGCCCCAGCAGCGCATCCCTCGAGCGCCTCCTCTCCTCTGGTCCGGGCTGGGCGTGAGAGCTGCGGAGCGATTTCCCTCCTTGGGATGCATTGCGGGGGCCGTCGGAGGGCCGCACATGTGCTTGCTGGGGCGTGTGTGTGTTTGGGTCCGGAGGCTTGCGAGGGGCTGGGGGGGGGGCGCTGCTGCTGCTGCTGCTGCTGCAGTGGGAGGGGCTGGGGGATGCCGAGGGCGACGGCTGGCATTTGGGTGGGGTGCGTGTCTCCCTCCGCGGGCAGGGGGGTGCGGAGGGTTGCACCGAGGGTGAGGATGGGCGTGCGGCTGGCAGAGATGCTCCTTCTCTTGCCCTCCGCAGAGAGCTCCCCTCTCCTTCCCTCTCCTGCCCTCCTTTGCTCTGGATTCCGTCTGCCTCTAAGCTGCTGCGGATGGAGGAACGATCAGGGTCCACCCCTGGATGTAGGCAGTACCGCTTGAATTAATTCTCGAGTATTGACCTTGGCTGACAGTCCTCCTCCCCCCCCCCCACACCTGGCAAATAAGCAGAAGGGCTCTTTCGAATTGGCAAGCGGCTGTCATTTGATGAAGACCTGGCTGCGGGGAGGCAGCAGGTGACTCAAAGCAAGGGGCGTGCATTTCTCTAGTCGTGCCCCAGCCAATGGGGCTCCCTCCGTGCCAGAGGCCTCACCAGGTGGAATCTGGCTCTCAGGTGTCCATGTGTGCCCCAGCGGCTGCCGTGAATACCAAAACCAGTGTGTGTGCGCAGGGGAAAGCAGGCTGCCTTTGCCTCTTGTGCTGACGAGTGCAAATTGGGCCTCGTGGGGGTGGAGGAAACCAACACCCCTGCATTTGAAGTAACGGAGCTTAAATTTAGACCCGGCTCGCTGAGTTTTGTTTGTTATGGAGGACAGAGAATTGCAGTGCGGCTGTTTGTTATGTCTGTAGGCGGGGTTCGGAACGAGGCCCCCTGGTTAAAGAAACTGGGTCGGGTTTTTTTGAGGAGGCGGTGTAAGAATTTGGACCACCGGACACGTCAGTCCAGAAGAACATCAGAGCTTTATCTTGAATGGAGAATATTAGTGCCTGCTTTTGGCGTAAGGAGTAGGTTTATCGGGTTACGCCTATCGTATTTTTCTTTCTTTTCTTTTAGCTTTATGATATGATGATGTGTTGTGGCTTGGCTCACTTGCTGATCTGCAATCTGCATGCTGAGTCCTGAATGGTCTGGAACAGGGGTAGTCAAACTGCGGCCCTCCAGATGTCCATGGACTACAATTCCCAGGGAGACAATGCTGACTTTGGTGGTCAGGTTCAATATAAGGCAGTTGCAGATGTACTTAGGGAAACCAGTGACCTTGGTGTCCCTGGACCCTTGGTGTCCCTGGGCCCATCGCAATCCTGTTAGAGCTGTTCCCACCGAGCAGTTCTGTCTGAGCTCTCTCAGCCCTACCTACCTCACGGGATGTCTGCTGTGGGGAGAGGAAGGGAAGGCAATTGTAACGGATGCTTTAGGCCAGTGGTTCTCAACCTGGGGTCAGACGACCCTTTCACAGGGGTTGTGTCAGGGCAATCAGCCTGGCTGGGTGGGGGGCATCTACACAACAGCCTTGCGGGATAGATCAAGCTAGAGCATTTGTCTGTCTGGAGCAGCGGAAAAGAGTGCGATCAGCATGGTGGGACAAGAGGCAGAACTGAACTGAGAAACCCCAGAAAAAACCCAATTTATATACAATGACGAACAATGGATCGGTTTTGGTTTAATTTCTGTGAAAGAGCATTTTATGATTGGGGGGGCCACCACAACATGAGGGTTTGTGGCATTAGGAAGGTTGAGAAGCATTGCTTTAGGCTGGTCCTGCATTGAGCAAGGGGTTGGACTAGATGGTTGGACTAATATTTATTTATTTTAATTTTATTTATTATTAAACTAATGCCCCACCCCTCTCAACAAGCCGGCTAACAAAGAAGGCAAACAGCCTTTACAATAATAAAAACAATAAAACACTCAAAGCAGACATCCCCTCCAAATTAAAAATCAAACCCCATGAAACATAGGAAACACTTGAGGCTGAACTTTCTAGTGTGACCTGGGCTGCTGTTGCCCTCGCCAGAGGTGCTGGCCAGCCTGGTTTCATGTGGCCCTGCACGCGTGAAAAGTCAGGATCCCATTGGTTTCCCTGTGGTCAGTGTAGCTGCAGATATGTTGGATTGCTGCTGCTGCTGCTGCAATTGGTTGCAGTACTTTCCCAATTTCCTCTTGTTACGTGTATGTTTCTGTGTGTGTGTGTGGGGGGGGGGGGGAGCAGGTAACATGCCAAATAGTTCCGCTAATTACCCATTTTTTAAAATAAGAAATCCAAGAAGGCCAGTTTGGCATGCAAAGTTGTTTTAATGCTTTCATCTTTTGAAGCAATTGCATTCTTAAAATATATTTGTGTTTCTTGTGTGACATTCTGTAGGTGTTGCTGGTATTCAGGGAATGGTTTTTCTCTGCGTAGTCAAGAAATGCAAAGCAAAATTAAGAGTGCGGCTTTGTCACCACAAACAAAGGGATTATTTCTAGTCTCCTGGAAGCTTAAGCCACAGTAGGGGCTAGCCTTTTAGGTTCTGCAGGGTCAGCCAGTGACAGACTGCTTTAGAGCAGCTAGTGGTGGGGATTCTTGAAGGCGATGCCTCATCTTGTGCTTTATAGGCCACTCTGCCATTGCCTGTTTCATCTGCCTCTCCTATACGTGGCTGCAAGACTTTGGGGAAGGGCCGTGTCTCAGTGGCAGAGCATCTGCTTGGTACGCAGAAAGTCCCTGGTTTGGTCCCTGGCATTGCCAGTTAAGAATAGCCAGGAAGTGGGCAAGGAGAGGTAGGACCCCCTGACCTTGAGAGCAGGTCAGGTATAGTGGCTAAGAGTATTGGGCTTGGACCCAGGTTCAAATCTCTGCTTGTGCTATGGAACCTCGCTTGGGCACATCGCACACCCTCTGTCCTGGTGAATCATAGAATTCTGCCCTGGTGGATGCCCAGATGAGATCATATCAACTCCTTTAGCTGATGGTTTAAGATTTTCTTCCTCTAGCAGCCTTTTAATGGCCTCCGAGGGTTTTTAAAAATGGTTAGGGCCTCCAGCAGCTTTCAATGCTGACTAGTCTTTAAATGAGATTTTAATTAAAGAATCTCCAATTGTTATTTCTGGCTGTGTATAAGGGCTATTCTTACTGCCTCGTAATAAGTTTCATTGCTGTTTGTATAAAGTCGTAAACTTCTTAATGTATTTTAATATGCAAGCAATATAAAATGTTCTAAATGAACTTGTGTGGTGCAAATTGGACCAGAGCTCTAATTTGCAGGATTCAGGCCCTCTTAATCCCACGCTTTATCCAGGGACTTCAGGTGGGTGTCTGTGGTTCATCCTTTCCTCGTTGTACGCTCCCAGCAGTTCTTGTGAGGTGGTGCACGCATGAAGCTGCCTTATTCTGGATCAGATCCTGGGTCTCCCAAGGTCAGCACTGCTTACTCAGACTGGCAGTTGCTGTCCAGGTTTTCAGGAGAGGAATCTCACATCACCCCCTGCCTGGTCCTTTTAAATGGAGATGCCAGGGATTGAACCTGGGGCCTTCTGCATGCCAAGCAGGGGCTCTACCACTGAGACACAGCTTCTTCCCTTAAAACAGTGTTCTACAAGATGGGTGAAGCTGGGAGGGAATAACCAATCCTGGTCATGCACATTGCCCCATGGCAGAAAAACATTTTGAATGCAGCTCTCCTGTTAAAATATTCATATCCTGCTTTGCTCTTGACCTGCAGTTCACATCATAAAACCCACATTAAGTTTTAACTGGGAAATGAACATAAGAAGAGCCTTGTTAGATGAGACCAGGGAGGGTCCCTCCAGTCCAGCCTCCCGTCTCACCCAGGGGCCAGCCAGTTCCTCTGCAGGGCCAGCCACAGGGCAGAGAGGCCGAGGCCTTCCCCTGAGAAGAGCCTCAGAAGAGCCCTGCTGGGTCAGGCCAGGGGGGGTCCCTCCAGTCCAGCCTCCCGTCTCACCCAGGGGCCAGCCAGTTCCTCTGCAGGGCCAGCCACAGGGCAGAGAGGCTGAGACCTTCCCCTGAGAAGACCCTCAGAAGAGCCCTGCTGGGTCAGGCCAGGGAGGGTCCCTCCAGTCCAGCCTCCCGTCTCACCCAGGGGCCAGCCAGTTCCTCTGCAGGGCCAGCCACAGGGCAGAGAGGCCGAGGCCTTCCCCTGAGAAGACCCTCAGAAGAGCCCTGTTGGGTCAGGCCAGGGAGGGTCCCTCCAGTCCAGCCTCCCGTCTCCCCCAGGGGCCAGCCAGTCCCTCTGCAGGGCCAGCCACAGGGCAGAGAGGCCGAGGCCTTCCCCTGATAAGACCCTCAGAAGAGCCCTGCTGGGACAGGCCAGGGAGGGTCCTTCCAGTCCAGCCTCCCATCTCACCCAGGGGCCAGCCAGGTCCTCTGCAGGGCCAGCCACAGGGCAGAGAGGCCGAGGCCTTCCCCTGAGAAGACCCTCAGAAGAGCCCTGCTGGGTCAGACCGGGGAGGGTCCCTCCAGTCCAGCCTCCCGTCTCACCCAGGGGCCATCCAGTTCCTCTGCAGGGCCAGCCACAGGGCAGAGAGGCCGAGGCCTTCCCCTGAGAAGACCCTCAGAAGAGCCCTGCTGGGTCAGGCCAGGGAGGGTCCCTCCAGCCCAGCCTCCCGTCTTACCCAGGGGCCAGCCAGTCCCTCTGCAGGGCCAGCCACAGGGCAGAGAGGCCGAGGCCTTCCCCTGAGAAGACCCTCAGAAGAGCCCTGCTGGGTCAGGCCAGGGAGGGTCCCTCCAGCCCAGCCTCCCGTCTCACCCAGGGGCCAGCCAGTTCCTCTGCAGGGCCAGCCACAGGGCAGAGAGGCCGAGGCCTTCCCCTGAGAAGACCCTCAGAAGAGCCCTGCTGGGTCAGGCCAGGGAGGGTCCCTTCAGTCCAGCCTCCCGTCTCACCCAGGGGCCAGCCAGTTCCTCTGCAGGGCCAGCCACAGGGCAGTGAGGCCGAGGCCTTCCCCTGAGAAGACCCTCAGAAGAGCCCTGCTGGGTCAGGCCAGGGAGGGTCCCTCCAGTCCAGCCTCCCGTCTCACCCAGGGGCCAGCCAGTTCCTCTGCAGGGCCAGCCACAGGGCACAGAGGCCGAGGCCTTCCCCTGAGAAGACCCTCAGAAGAGCCCTGCTGGGTCAGGCCAGGGAGGGTCCCTCCAGTCCAGCCTCCCGTCTCACTCAGGGGCCAGCCAGTTCCTCTGCAGAGCCAGCAACGGGGCAGAGAGGCCGAGGCCTTCCTAAGAGCCTCAGAAGAGCCCTGCCGGGTCAGGCCAGTAGTCTTGTCCAGCATCCGGTCTCACCCAGGGGCCAACTGGTTTTCCTGGAGGGTCAGCAAGCAGGACACAGAGGCCAAGACCTCCCTGTGGTCTAACCATGCTGAGGTTTACTGCCTCTGAATGTAGAAGTTCTCTTCATTTTACTTAAAACATTTTTAGTGACCTTTCTCCCTTACAGAACTCAAGGTGGCTTGAAATATAAATAAAACATTATTAAAAGCACAATAAAGCAGCAGTTACGAAACCCGCAGAAGTCAAAGTTTAAAAACTCCAGTTATGACTTCCAGTAGTAAAAGCTGACTCAATCCCAATGCAGTCCTATACAGACTTGTCTCCAGCTGCATCTGAAGACTGACAGTGAAGGGGGTCCTGTGCAGCCCCCTGGTGAGGACTTCCATAATTGTGGGGCTGCCACCAAAGAGACCGTGTCTCATGTTCCCTCCTGGATGGTTGGTGGGGCAGTCAGGAGGTCCTCTCCCTCTGATCTTAATTCCTGGTCTGGGATGTGTGCGGAAAAACGGTCAGAACCTCTCCTCCATAACGCTGCTTCATCCCCCTTTCAATCCTTCTGTGGGATATTAAAAAAATCTTCAGACTGGCTTTTAGTTGAAGGTTATTAAATTCAATTGGAGATCGCTCTGCTTTACAGAGTGTCTGAAACCGTTGCAGAGGTCAGGGCCTTCCTTGCTTCCTTGGAGAGACCATACCACAGGACTGGCTCCTAAAGTGCTCGGGACACTGCATTGTGCAGGGGGTTGGACTAGATGACCCTGGAGGTCCCTTCCAGCTCTGTGACTATTCTATGACAAAGCGGACCTTCTTGCCCTCACAGGGCAGTCCTTCTCTGCGTGTCTGCAGACTCATACCGGGCTAATTCTGCACAAACCCTGGCCTGGTGGCTGGAGCTGCCTCCTTACGCAGGCCTGATCGGACTCTGTCACTGACCTCTATGCCAGGAGTGGCCAAAGTGTGGCTCTCCAGATGTACGTGGATTGCCATTCCCACGAGCCCCTTTCTTGGAGAGTGCAGGCTAACTTGACCTCATCAAATCTGGGAAGCCGAGCAGGGTGAGCCCTGGATAGCAGTTGGTTGGGAGTCAAGGGGTGCTACGTAGAGGCAGGCAAGGGAAAGCCATCCCTGCTTGCCTTGGAAGCTCTACGGCAGGGGTAGTCAAACTGCGGCCCTCCAGATGTCCATGGACTACAATTCCCAGGAGCCCCTGCCAGCGAACGCTGGCAGGGGCTCCTGGGAATTGTAGCCCATGGACATCTGGAGGGCCGCAGTTTGACTACCCCTGCCCTACGGAGTCACCCTAAGTCAGCTGCGACTGATCGGCACGTCCCAGCACTGCCCAGGCACAAGGACCTGCTGCGATGCATGCAGCTGCCGTGGCAGAGCGTAGGATGCCCTGCACGTACGAGGGGCACCGTCTGCCTTTGGGCAGTGGCACGGGAATCCCTGGAGCTTTGCAGCGCAATGAGGCTGGGCAGGGCAGCCGAGCGCCCGCCTGGTTTCCCTGCGCGTGCCGGTGCCGCCTTTGCTTGCCCCTCTCTTTTCGAGAGGCTGGCATTTTTCTGTCTGCTTCGATGCATTTCTATCAACCGCTTGGCTCTGAGCTCTGCCCGAATGTGAATGACTTCTGCGGGTAACGCTCCCCCTTCCAATAATCCCGCCTCCCCAACGCTGCCTAAAAGCATCATTAGCTCTGCAAGCCGGCAGGCCCCGTTGCCTTCATGGCAGCATTAATCTTGCATAGGCTTAAAACCTTTCAGGACCTCGGGCCTGGTTTCTTGGTCATGCTGGCAGCCAGGCAGCCCAACAGGAAGTGGCGTTCGTTGGCTTTCTGTCTTCTCCATGCAGTGTGGGTGGGTGGGAGTATTCGTCCTCTGGGGATCACAAGTGATCCTTTTCCGGGGGAGGGGGAGGATTGCATTCTTGATTCATAACTAAGCACACCGAGAGATTCTGCAGATTTCTTAAACAGCCCTGCATGGCGGGGTGTGTTTAGCCTGGCTGGTGTGTCCATATTTATTACTGTGACCCCTTTCTTGAAGAGAGAGTCCAAGGGGATCTGGGTTGATCCACAGCGGAACAGCTGGATTCAAGCCCCATGACATCTGCAAGATCAGCAAGATTTTGGGGAGTATGAGCTTTGCAAGATCCTTCAGGTCAGAAAGCTTCATTTTCAGCAACCATTCAATTGAGAGTCCCCATCAAGCTGCCTTGTTCCAGGAGTCATCTTTGTTTCTTTGTCATAAGATTCCTGCAGAGAGATTCTAGCAAATGGGCATCTCCTTATGAGTGGCCTCAGAGCATCACAAAACTTGACGTTTCGGGCTAACTTGAGCCAGCCTGGTGTAGTGGTCAGGAGCGGCAGCTTCTAATCTATCGAGCCTGGTTTAATTCCCCACTTCTCCCCCGCATGCAGCCCACTGGGTGACTTTGGGCTCGTCACAGTCCTGATAGTGCTGTTCTGACCGAGCAGGAATGTCAGGGCTCTCTCAGCCTCACCCACCTCACAGGGTGTCTGTTGTGCGGTGAGGAAAAGGAAGGGGATTGCAAGCCTCTTGCTCCTTCGGGTAGAGAAAAGCAGCATCTAAGAACCAACTTTTCTTCTTCTTGTCGTGGTTCGGTCCTTGGTGGCTTGGGAACGGGACCGAACCCCGCCATCAGAGGCGCCCGCGATCACGGAGGTAGGGCATGGTGATCATAGGCAAGCCGGCAGCTGGGCGCCCCACCCGATCGTTGAGGTGGCAATGGCCGCTAAAGAACCTCAATGTCCCCCTCCACCTTTCGACAAGGGCCCGGAGATGGCCCTTTGTTCCAGGAAAATGGGCCATCAGGAACCCCGGAAAACCTCGCATATGTGCATGAGTCATGATTGTATCAGCATGTTCCCTCCGCAAGTACTGGGTGGGGCAATACAGCCTAAGGAGGTGGGTTTTGTATAAAAGGGAGCTTCCACCTGGAGTTCGGTGGAAGCTCTTACTCCATACCAGCGGACTCCACGTTGCTGAAATAAAGCTTGTTCCTGTTGTATCGTTCACCAGGCCTGGCGTGACGTTTTCTTCAAAGGGGCACCCTGTTTTTCAGTTAGCAAGCGGGTTCCCGACATCGTAAGAGCTTCCCACCGAACTCCAGGGTCGGCATCGCATCCGAGCGCTTATCGGGACGGATCCAGAGATGGCGTTTTCAAGCAACGGGGCGGTCTCGACCCCCACGAACCCCGGGAACATGAGTTTAATGTCCCCGGGAGATTTCCTCCGAAAATCGGGGGGCCAGGAGCAGCTGTCCGGGACCCCGAGACCCTCGGCAGCGGCGGCCAAGGGAAGGCGCCGGGCCATGGGCTTCCCAAGCACGGCGGGGAGCGCGCCGAGGTCTGGGGGGTTGGCCCCAACCTGGGACACCCAGCTGAGGCAGGCGCTTCGCCCGGTAGGACCTGAGGAATCCCTAGAGGACCTGCGGCGGGCCATGGCGGACTTGGCCAGGCGCTTGCAGGCAGCTGAAGCCCGTGAGCAAGCTCGGGCCGGGCCCGGGGGGACTGGTAATACAACGGCGGAGGGGATCGCGTCGAGTGAGGACGTCTCCAGCGACGAGGACGAGCCCGGTACTGGTGAGCGGGCCCCGGACCCCGACCCGGAGCAGTTTTCAGTCCCGAGTAGGCGAGACGGCCAGCGGAGAGGCGAGATAGCAGAGGATCTCGGGGGAGCGGGTGAGCCGACGGGGCGGCGAGAGCCGGACCAACGCAGGAGCGACGTGCAAGGCAGGGAACGGCACGGCGTCGTTGGGCAAGTTGGTAGCCGGTGGAGCGGAGCAGGACGAGACGGCGGACGCCGAGAATCCCGGATCCGGAGGGGGTCGGACTACTCTCCAAAACGTTCCCCCCCAGAGCTTAAGGCGCGTTTCGACGGGACGCCGGACGACCTCCCGCAGTTCCTCCTCCACGCGCTGACGCATGCCCGGAGGTATGGAGACCGGTATGAGGACTCCGAGGACTTGGTCTGGGGGGTGGCATCGTGTCTCCAGGGCAAGGCGGGTCAGTGGTACCTAGGGTTGGCCGAGCGCGGCGACCCGGCAACTCGGGACCTGCAGGACTTCGTGGTCGCGCTCCGCCGACGATTCCAGGACCCCCAGGCTGAGGACAAGGCAAAGAGTCGGATCAAGGGACTTCGACAAGGTACTAGGGGGGTTATGGACTATATAGACATTTTCCGGAGGGAAGCAGGCAAGGTGTTCTCCTGGAACGAGGAGACCCAAATAGAGTACTTCCGGGAGGGCCTTAACCCGAAGCTCAGGGAATGGGCCGTGATCAAGGGGACGGAAGAAGATCTGTCTACACTGGAGGGGTGGTGTTTTGTGGTCGCCAAGCTGGAAGCCAGCCTGGGTTGGGCCGCCGCACCCCCCCGGGAGGCCAAAGGCGGGTCAGCCGAGGCGCCGAGACCGGGCCCCGACAACTCTCGCCCCAAACGACCCCCGAACCCCGAGCGGGAAAGGAGACGCCGGGAAGGTCTGTGCCTGAAATGCGGGGGGTCAGGACATTTCGCAGCAGCGTGCCAACGGCAAGGGGGGGAGGACCGCGGGCTCTCCCAGGGGGGAGGTGCGACACGCCCCCAGCAGGCACGCCGGGCGGAGGACCTCCGCAACGAACCGGGAAGCGCCCAGGCGACGGGAAACGGCCAGGACCTGCTGTAGACGGCGCCGGGCAGCAGGTCCCGCGGTGCGAGGGAAAACCCCTGCAGCATGAGGCGCGACCTCCGAACGTGGTAATTTTAGAGCTCCGGAACCCGGAGAACGGACTAAGTTGGGTGGGGGAGGCTCTTTTGGACTCTGGATGCGACCACAGCATGGTCCACCCCCAGATAGCCCGGGCTTTGGGGCTACCGAAGCGCATTCGGAAGGTTCCCCTGGTTTTCGTCCAGATGGACGGCAGCCCGATTCAGGGGGGACCTTTCGGGGAAGAGGTGGGTCCTATCGCCATCCACATAGGGGACCACCAAGAGCTGCGGTGGCTGATCCAGGTCCCCGTAGCGGGATATCGGGCGGTGTTGGGCCTGGATTGGCTGAAGGAACACAACCCCGTGGTGGACTGGCGGGCGGGGACCCTGAAGTTCGACTTGACGGTGGGTGCACGGCATCGGGTCCCCCACGAGAATTCCAGCCACAAGGGGACGGCGGCGCGTCCCAGGGGAGCGGCGGCGGCGCAGCAGGAGAAACCAGAGCCCGAGGTCCCGCCAGAGTACCGAGACCTCGCAGCCGTTTTCAGCGAGCGGGAAGCGGACGAGCTACCCCCACACCGCCGCACGGACTGCGCTATCAACATCCCAGAGGGGGCGGTACTACCCAAAGGGCGCATCTACAAGATGAGTGAGGGTGAGCTCAAGGACCTCCGGGAGTTTTTGGATAAAAATCTGGCCCGAGGTTTCATCCGGCCCGCTTCCAGTCCCATGGGAGCTCCAGTCTTGTTCGTCCGGAAAAAGGATGGGTCCCGACGGCTGTGCCAGGACTACCGGGGCCTCAACGCCATCGCAGCGGGGAACGCTTACCCCCTCCCGCTGATCCCGGATTTGCTGGCCCGGCTGGGCAAAGGGACTCTGTTCACTAAACTGGACCTAAGGGAGGCGTACTACCGGGTACGCATCCGGGAGGGGGATGAGTGGAAAACAGCGTTTAACTGTCAATTGGGACAATTCGAATTTAAAGTGATGCCGTTCGGCTTAAGCGGGGCACCTGGGGTTTTCATGAGTCTAATTAATGAGGTGTTGCAGGACCTTCTGTTTCAGGGGGTGGTGGTTTATTTGGATGACGTCCTGATCTACAGCCAAGATCCCCAAGAGCACGTGACCCTGGTGAGGGAGGTGTTAAAGCGCCTGCTGGCAAACCACCTATACGTGAAGCTGGCTAAGTGCGAATTCCACCGTCCCTCCCTGGACTATTTGGGCTACCGCATCTCAGCCCAGGGCATAGCTATGGACCCCGAGAAGGTGCAGGCGGTGCTGGCCTGGGAAAGGCCCCGCACCCGGAAACAGCTACAAAGCTTCCTGGGGTTTGCTAACTTTTTTAGAGGCTTCATCCCCAGATACTCCTCCGTAGTGGCTCCCCTCACGGACTTGCTAGGTACCAAGGGGAGAGGTCCTCGCGCCACGCGGCCCAGCGCAGCGCTCGGCTGGAATGAGAAATCGGAGGCAGCGTTCCTGGCCCTCAAGCAAGCTTTCGCGTCTGAGCCCACGCTACTGCACGTCGACCCAACCCAGCCGATGGTGGTACAAGTCGACGCCAGCGACGCAGCAGCCGGGGCGGTTCTCCTGCAGCGAGACAAGGCGGGACAGCTGAGGCCGGCGGCCTACCTCTCACGAAAATTCGCCGAAACGGAGCGGAACTGGTCTACCTGGGAGAAGGAGGCGTTTGCGATTAAGTTCGCCCTCACCGAATGGCGGCATTGGCTGGAGGAAACAGAGGAGCCGTTCGAGGTCTGGACAGATCACAAGAATCTGGAGGCGCTCCGGCAACCGCGATCCCTGAACGCCAAGCAGATGAGGTGGGCGGAGTTCTTTTCGCGGTACAATTTCAAGCTTGGTCACATCCCCGGCAAAGAGAATTTCCTCGCGGACGCCCTCTCCCGTCTGCCGCATTATGGGGAGGGGTACGCTCCCTGCACCAGGTCCGTGTTTGGCGAGGAGCAGCTGGGACGGGGGGTCGTCACTAGGCGGCGGGCCAGGGAGGAATGGGAGCCCGACCCGGCGACCGCCCCGCTCCGAGACCGCCTAGTGGCAGCCTATGGGGCAGACGAGGAGCTGGCTGAGCTCCGGGACTCTTTGATTTTGGACTCCGGTCTCTGGCGGAGGGGGGAGGCTGTCTACGTCCCGGAAGGGCTACGACGGGAAGCCCTCAGCCTCTGCCACGATGCTAAGACCGCCGGGCACTTCGGTTTCGTAAAATCCTGGAAGTTGGCCCGGCGGCGGTTTTGGTGGCCCAGTCTGCGGCGGGACACAAAAGCTTACGTCAGTGGTTGTCCTGTCTGCCTGACCTGCAAGCCGGGGGTTGGCAAGCCGAAAGGTCTGCTGCACCCGCTCGAGGTCCCGACCCGGCCGTGGTCAGTGATCTCCATGGACTTTATAACAGACTTGCCTCCCAGCAAGGGGAAAACGGTGATCTGGGTGGTGGTAGATCTATTTTCCAAACAGGCCCATTTCATTCCTTGCGCCAGTGTCCCCAGTGCTTCACAGTTGGCTCGGATGTTCCTGGATCACGTGTTCCGACTGCACGGGCTGCCGGACAAGGTGATTTCCGATCGGGGCTCACAATTCGTGTCCCGGTTTTGGCAAGTTTTCCTGCGCCTGTTAGACATCGAGCAAGGGCTGAGCTCCGCTTACCACCCCCAGACGGACGGGCAGACCGAGCGGGTTAATCAAGTACTGGAGCAGTACTTGCGGTGTTTCGGTTCCTATCATCAAGACACCTGGGTGCCCCTGCTCCCCCTGGCCGAGTTCGCGTACAACAACGCAGACCACAGCAGCACGGAGATGTCGCCTTTTGCCGTCGTCTACGGGACAGACCTGAGACACTTCCCGGAGCTTGGAGAGGTCCCCGCCCGGGAATCGGCCGACCTTCGCGAGTGGGGGAAGCGTGCCGGGAGCTGCTGGAAGTCGCTGCAGGAGCAGCTCCACAAAGTCAAGGCAGCGCAGAAAGAGGACGCCGACCGGAAGAGACGACCAGCTGAGGAGATCCGACCGGGGGATCGAGTTTACCTTTCCACCCGGAACCTACGGTTGAATTTGCCCAGCAAGAAGCTAGGCCCTCGGTTTTTGGGGCCTTTCGAGGTCTTGGCCCCGATCAACGAAGTTTCGGTCAAGCTCAAGCTCCCCAAGAACCTCCGGCACATCCATCCCGTCTTTCACGTGAGCCTTCTAAAAAAAACTCCGGACGGTGACGTTTGGCACCCCGTGTTTTCCCCGCCAGCGCCCGAGGTCCTGCCGGGGGGGGAGCACCACGAGGTGGCGGATATCCTGGACTCTAGACTCCACAGGGGGAAGTTGCAGTACCTCGTGGAATGGAAGGACTTCGCTTTGGGGGACCGCGAATGGGTCTGGGCAGCGGACGTCCTTGCGCCCCGACTCACTGAACGTTTCCACAAGCGGTATCCTGGCCGCCCCGGGGGGTTGGAGAATGGACCTTTGGGGGGGCAGAATGTCGTGGTTCGGTCCTTGGTGGCTTGGGAACGGGACCGAACCCCGCCATCAGAGGCGCCCGCGATCACGGAGGTAGGGCATGGTGATCATAGGCAAGCCGGCAGCTGGGCGCCCCACCCGATCGTTGAGGTGGCAATGGCCGCTAAAGAACCTCAATGTCCCCCTCCACCTTTCGACAAGGGCCCGGAGATGGCCCTTTGTTCCAGGAAAATGGGCCATCAGGAACCCCGGAAAACCTCGCATATGTGCATGAGTCATGATTGTATCAGCATGTTCCCTCCGCAAGTACTGGGTGGGGCAATACAGCCTAAGGAGGTGGGTTTTGTATAAAAGGGAGCTTCCACCTGGAGTTCGGTGGAAGCTCTTACTCCATACCAGCGGACTCCACGTTGCTGAAATAAAGCTTGTTCCTGTTGTATCGTTCACCAGGCCTGGCGTGACGTTTTCTTCAAAGGGGCACCCTGTTTTTCAGTTAGCAAGCGGGTTCCCGACACTTCTTCAGTAATATCAGGGCTCTCTCAGCCTCCCCTCCCTCACAGGGTGTGTATTGTGGGGAGAGGAAAGGGAAGGTGATTGGAAGCCCTTTGAGACTCCTTTGGGTAGAGAAAAGCGGCATATAAGAACCAACTTTTCTTCTTCTTCAGTAATATCAGGGCTCTCTCAGCCTCCCCTCCCTCACAGGGTGTGTATTGTGGGGAGAGGAAAGGGAAGGTGATTGGAATCCCCTTTGAGACTCCTTCGGGTAGAGAAAAGTGGGGCATAAAACCCAACTTCTTCTTCCAACAAAATCTTGGTGCCTTGATATTGGTACCTAGTCATCTGATGTTCATCACGCCCTTCCTTTGATATTCCTACTGCGAGAGTCCCCCCCCCCCGCTCTCCAATCCATTTTGCATGCTAAGTGGGAGCAAGCATCTCTCTGCCACGGAGTGTGCATTTAGCCGTGATAACCGCCGGATCCGTTGGCATCTCGAAGGCGGAGGAGCCTAAAGTGGCCTGCAGCTTTTTGCACTTGGAAGTGAGGGAGGCCCACCTCCCTCCTTTGGGTGCTTCCTGTGTTTGTTGGCTTTTTAAAGTACAGGTCATCCAGCGAGGGCCTTTGGAGCGCTAATGGCCTTGATTATTACTTCTCTGATCGTTCCTGGCCACAGCGAAAGATCAGAAAGGCTTCGGCAGCCGGAGAATGCTGGGGAAGGAATCAATCAGTGATGGATCCACAGCTACAACCGGGCGGGTACAAATGTGCTCCTCTCTCTTTCTCCATCAAAGCGGGGCCATGTGTGTGGAGCAGGGCTCTTTAGATGTCGTAAATAAGGTGTGGTGTTCTTTGCAGATGTGTCTTTGGGGGGGGGGAGGTAGAAGAAGTGTTTTGCCTCGCCCAGTTCATAATCCTGAAGGCTGTCTAAGCCTTTTAACCAGAGATGCTGCCGGGAATTGAACCTGGAAGCCTTTGCATGCCAAGCAGGTGCTGTACCACTGAGCCACAGCCTCTGAGGTCTCCAGGGAACTGATTTAGTTTGGGGAAAAGGGGGGTGGTTGAGGGGCATAACCCTCTTGGTCCCAGTTCCCCCGACTCTGCTTCTCCAACTGCTGGGACTTGTAGGTTACTGAGCAACGCGGGTGGATGGGCTACATACAGAGTGACAAGATTTCTGGCTGCCAATGTGGAATCATAGAGGTGGGAGGGACCACCTGGGTCATCTAGTCCAACCCCCTGCACTGTGCAGGACACTCACAACCCTCTCGCTCACCCACTGTCACCTGCCACCCCCTTGAATCTTCTCAGAATCAGCCTCTCCATCAGATGGTTCTCCAGCCTCTGTTTAAAAATCTCCAAAGATGGAGAACCCACCACCTCCCGAGGAAGCCTGTTCCCCTGAGGAACCGCTCTAACTGTCAGGAACCTCTTCCAGATGTTTAGATGGAATTTCTTTTGCATTATTTTCATCCCATTCATTCTGGTCTGTCCCTCCGGGGCAACAGAAAACAATTCTCCATCTTCTGCATGGCAGCCTTTTAAATGCTTGAAGATGGTTATCAGATCCCCTCTCAGTCATCTCCTCTCCAGGCTAAACAGACCAAGCTCCCCCAGCCTTTCTTCATATGTCTTGGTCTCCAAACCCCTCACCCTCTTTGTTGCCCTCCTCTGGACATGGTCCAGTTTGTCTACATCCCTCTTCAGCTTTGGTGCCCAAAACTGAACACAGGACTCCAAGGGAGGCTGAACCGGAGCAGACACCTTCTAAAACACCCGCATAAGCCCTATCATTCTTATTGGGGAAGAGCCCATTACGTGGGGAGCTTTCTGATTGTAGCTTCAACACGAACCCTCAGCGGCTGTCCGAGACCACTGGGCTGAGTGAACAGGAAGAGGAAAGAAGCAGCCGTGTTTCCATTCCGGTCAGCAACTAATATCTCCCCCTCCCCCCGTGAGCTTCTGATGTGAAGCAGGCCTCAGCATCCCCTGGTCAGACCCAAACCATGGATGGTGACGTTTCCGCCCCAAACCCTGGCCCTGCCTCACTCTTGCTTGGAAGAGTTTGCATCTGTCGCTCTTGGGGCCTTGATCTGCGATGCTTCGCGTTGCCATGAAAAGGGGAGGGGTGTGTGGCGCGTAGGTGTTCCCCTCTTGGGTATTTAATCATTTATATGTAATATATATTCCAGTCTGCGCATGCTGTGATCCTGCGGGGATGGATAAGCCTCTCTCTTATTTCATCCTGCTCCTCCTCCGAGGGTCCCTTGCCTCCGTTTTATTCTCCTTGCCCCTCTGGAGGTTGAAAGAGAGGGCTGCGGGGTCTTCCGGGCACCTCCACGGTTATACGATTCCCGTTCTGGAAAGCTGACCACTGCGCAACGTTAGGGCTCATAGAGAACAGGGAACACCATTGGGTGCAGCAAGGAGCTTCCGTTATCTCCTGATGAACTTCTTCCCCAGACCTTTCTCCATCCCCCCCCCTTGGAGCTGTCTGTGCTTGCAGCCACCCCCTCTTCCTGCAGCAGTGAATTCCACGTGTTGGTTTCTCTTGGAAGCAGGCCCTTGGTCTGTCAAAGTCCATGTTAAGAACATAAGAGAAGCCATCAGGCCAGTGGTCCAGCCAGCCCAGAACTGTGTATCACACAGTGGCCCAAACCCAGGAGGACAAGCAGTGAGGCCAGAACTCCAGAAGGCCTCCCGCTGTTGTCCCCCAGAACCAAGAACACAATTCCTCTCTAGCCCAGACACAAGGACAGAGGGCAACAGTGGGAAAGTCCTGGCCCTGCTGGCCCAACCAAAGTGCCCCTCCACCCCCTGTCCCAGGTTGTGGCTCTCTCTGCCTCCTGAAATGAGGTGTGCAGAAAGCTACCTGGAGGTCCATGTGTAAGATTACCCTGAGATGCATGCAGGTTCTTCTCCAGCGGCTGAAGGCAACTGGTTTTTAAGCCTTGCACCTCAGATGGCAGAATGGCCCTTTTTGTCATCTGTTATTGCTTTGGGGAGTGTTTAATGGGGGTAAACCTTTGACAAACCCCCCCCCCCTTTCCAACAACTTCAGGAACAAATACCTGCTCTGCTTCTAGCACAGCGTAGCTCAGGCCTCGGAAAGCTTGGCACGTAAATCTTTTGCTTGAGGACTCAAGAGGATGGGGTTGCAAGCTGTTTCCAAAACAATGCAGCAAAAACTCAGACTGCCTCCCTCGCTCTTTCTCCTTTCCGCCCCCCTGCCCGAGTCTAGGGCTAGATTTTTATGTTGGTATGTTCATTGATCAGGGAGATGAGCCAGCGTTGAAAGGTGAATAGTTGTGATGCACCATTGGCTCCTTTTAGGGTTCTTGCAAAAGAGGACAGTTTATAGGGCCAATGCTGGGATTCCTCAACCCACATTTCTGTAGTCCGGTATGCTGGTGTGGGTGTGCTCTGTTGTTTTGGCCTGCTGCCTTAGATGCATGGCCTGTGCTCCAAAAGACATCTTCGTTGTTCTAAAACGACAAGATGAACAGTAGCAGAACAGTCGCAGAAAAGAGCCAAAATCTAGTAGCGCATTAAAGACGAACGAGATTTGTGGCAGGAGAGGAGCTTTGGTGAGTATCTGCAGAAGTGAGCAGGGACTCCCGAGAGCTTCTCCCGGGCCACAAATGTTGTTAGTTTTTATGTGCCAATACAGGTGTGTGAGTCTGTTGTTAGTCTTGAAGATGCTCTTGGATTCTTGCTCTATTCTGCCTCTGGAGACAGGCTAACACAGCTCCTCTTGCTCTGTCTGCCGTGACTCACCAGAGCTTCTTCCCTGCCATGAATTGTGTAGTTTTTTCAGGTGCTTTTGGACTCTGGCTCTTTTCTGCTGCTTTCACCCAAGTATTCATCTCATCACTCTGGAACTGTCACGATATCCTCTGGATCAGGTCACGCATCTAGGGCAGGTGGCCAAGATAATAGCTCCACGGACTGCGGACCGAAATGCAAAAATGCGGTTTGTTTGGGCCCATCTCTATTTGCGTTGGGTGACCCCATGAACGGACATCCTCCCAAATGAATTGCAGACTGTTGGGTCTTCCTCTTTTCCTGCGGCCTTTGTTTTCCCTGGCATTATTGTCTCAGAAGACCTGGTAACAGGACCAAAGCACCGTAGCCTCAAATTTAATCATTTATCTATTTATTATTTACATTCCCAGACCACCCCTGCTGACCCTGTCCTCTCAGGACGGTTCACAACACTGATAAAATACGGTTAAAATGTTTAAAAGGATAAAACCAACAATACAATGTTCTTGGTAACACCAAAACTACAGAGCTAGATGTTTACTGTCCTCCTCATCTGGAACCCACAGATTGGCCTTTTTGGGTGGGCCGTGGCAGGCATCTAGTTAGGGTGACCCCTACTCTCATTTCCAGCTACCCACGCTGGAATGGACCCTTTAAACCAGCATTCGCTGGCAGGGGCTCGTGGGAATTGTAGTCCATGGACATCTGGAGGGCCGCAGTTTGACTACCCCTGGTTTAAACCTTCAGGTAACAACATTGTGTGGAGCGGCTGTTCTACGGCCCTTGAATCCCCCCCCTCAAAATTATCCCGCAAATAAACCGTCATGCTATTTGAAAATAGTTACTCTGCATGCCTGTGTTGTGTGGTTTGTGTGGTTTGTTCGAGGTTTTTGCAACAGGCTCTCAGACCCATGAAACAGAACATGGTTTCTCGGCCCCTTGCCCCATACAGTGTGGAAGCTGCGGAGGGGCCCGGCTGATTTAGCTCAATGGAAAAGCTTCTGGTGGATGACTTGTTTGTGTACTTTGTCATCGGGAGTTCCTGGCGTGCAGAAACTGTGAGAAGTAATTTTGAAAAGGCAAGGAAAAAATTGTAAATCTTTCATGAGCCTCCGTTGGGGAGATTTTCTGTGCCTTCTCCTTGGCTGGGATTTCTCCCGCCTCCCCTTTCTCCTCTTCTGAGCTCTGCTTATTGATTTGCCATTAGGAGCCCTTGTCCCTTTCTGTCCCTTTGCCCAGGGGGGAAGAAGCAGGAACAAGACAGAAGAAGGGTAAATGCTCTGGAGCCATCTGGAGAACTTGCAGGGAGAGTAATGGCCGGATGATAACGGTGTGGCTTATCTGCCCTTCTACAGTAGGGAGTCAGGAGGCGATAAGCTGGCTGCCTGCCTTTCAAAAAATGAAATTATCTTTTTTGCATCTGGATGCTGTGCGCTGTAACGTTTCTTCAGTGTGTTGTGTTCAGGATGTATGAGCCCTTCACTTAAATGATTTAAAAAGCCCCAACAAATCTTTGCTCTCTGCCAGTTTAGATCCTGTGCTAAGGAGAGTTGGATTTGATCGCCTGTATTCTGTAGGCAGACTGGGCTAGCAACGTGCTCTTATTTAGAGAGCCAGCTTGGTGTTGTAGTTAAGAGCGGCGGCCCCTGATCTAGAGAACTGGGCTTGATTCCCCCACTCCTCCTCCATAGGCAGTTCTCTCAGAGCTCTCTTGGCTCTACCTACCTCACAGGGTGCCTGCTGTGGGAAGGGAAGGTGATTGGAAGCCTCTCTTCTGTTGTTCTCATCAGGGGAAGGGCTCAGCCTCTGTGACCTGCTGTTGGCCCTCCAGAGGAACTGGTTGGCCCCTGGGTGAGACAGGAGGCTGGACTAGGCCAGATCCAGCAGGGCTCTTCTGATGGTCTTAGGAAGGCCTCAGCCCCTCTGCCCTGTTGTTGGCCCTCAAGAGGAAGTGGCTGGCCCCTGGGTGAGACGGGAGGCTGGACTAGATGATCCCTCACTGGTCTGACCCAGCAGTGCCCTTCTTCTGTTCTCAAATATGTTGAGTTTGTGTTGGCTGTTGTGTAGGATGGGATAATTTATTGACTGGATTAAGGAAACCCTCCCTCAGGACAGCGTACTAGGCGAAGAAGCCTGTGATGTTATGGTTCCCTAAAAACCCTTTGTACAATGTTTTTGGCCAGCTGAGTTCCCTTTGGCACTGCCCCTGCCACTTGGCGTGCCAAATCGGTCTTACTCCAAGGAACTAAGGAGTCAGTCCGTGTGCCAACCTCTCCACCTGCACCTGGAACTTCAGGTGTGCTTTCATTGGCAGCTGCTGTGGCAGATTGTTTTAGGTTAAAGTACTTGTCACTTTGCAGTTGGGTCTGAAGTCAGATTTAGTGCAAGGTCCACACAACCTCTCTCCTACCCTCTTATTTACGTGGCTTACAGAAGAGGCCGTGATGGCACAAAGGAAGTTGGGCAGTTGCCTTGCGTGCACAATACCCTGGCAGAATTGATGCAGCCTTGCCGGAGATGGCAGTGCCGTTCCGCTGGCAAAGGGGACGTTCTAAAAAGATCCCCCGGCGTCTTCATTTAACCTTCTGGGTCTAAATTAAACCACTTGGTTTATTTATTTGTTGTATGGGCACAGTTACACGAGAAAGCATATACAACAATATAAAATATGTAGCCAAGTAAGTACAGTGGTTATGCAGACAGAGTGGGCCATCTCCTTAAATGTGAATATCTAGGTTTTCAGTCTACTCCACCGCAGCTGGGGAGAGTACCAAGAGCTCCGTCACATCTCCCTGGAAAGCACAATGCTCACATTCTTGTGGCTGATGGGAAATACTTTGGTGGACTACACTGCAATAACATTTTGGACCTGGTTTTTGCCCCATTTAAACTGCAAAAGTCTGTTCGTATTCTATTAGCTGTCTTCCATATTTTATCTGGCAAATCCAATCCTATAGGCCCCTTTGTTGGTGTTTATCATAGATATCGGTTGGAACTGATTGCATCCGTATTTGCAACCATTCATTCCCTAGATTGGAATTTTGCAATTGCAGGATGTGTGCAGATCTTATCGCCAAGTGTCGGGACTAGTCTCTCTTCCTCTGTCAGTGTAAACAGAAGTTTGGTGCTGGTTTTTTTTTTTTTTAATTTAAAGGCTTGGATGAAGAACTGGAGCGTGTGCTCATCAAACTTTCAGGCAGCGCAACAGGGGGAGGGTGGCGAAGGTTTCCGGGGGTGAGGATTAGGGGACAAAATGACTGTAATTCAGCAGCCTGCTATTTATAGCCTAGTGTTGCCAATTTATCTCAAAGACAAATGACAAAGAATTTATGCATCAGAGAAGGAAAAGCAAACCCACAAACACAAAAAAGAACATGTTCCAGAAGGGCTTTAGTGGAGATGAAACATGCGGCATTAAACTGAGTGTTATGGATGTTTTTTTTTTGGGGGGGGGGGCCTTGTGGCACTTCTCTGGGACCAGTTGACTAAGAAAAACTTGGTCCCACATGTATCTGGCCATTTAACAGGTAGAAGTCATTGCCCCAGGACATTGTGGTGGTGGCTACAAGCTAGACAGCTTCAAAAGGGGATTCGGTAAACACCTGGAGCAGAAGTTCAACAGTGGCTGTGAGCCACAAAGTATAGATCAGGGGTAGTCAAACTGCGGCCCTCCAGATGTCCATGAACTACAATTCCCATGAGCCCCTGCCAGCAAATCACAAGATGTCATAGTCCCATTGTATACGGCACTGGTCAGACCACACCTGGAGTACTGTGTGCAGTTCTGGAGGCCTCACTTCAAGAAGGACGTCGATAAAATCGAAAGGGTACAGAGGAGAGTGACGAGGATGATCTGGGGCCAAGGGACCAAGCCCTATGAAGAGAGGTTGAGGGACTTGGGAATGTTCAGCCTGGAGAAAAGGAGGTTGAGAGGGGACATGATAGCCTTCTTTAAGTATTTGAAAGGTTGTCACTTGGAGGAGGTCAGGATGCTGTTTCTGTTGGCTGTAGAGGAGAGGACACGCAGTAATGGGTTTAAACTTCAAGTACAACGATATAGGCTAGGTATCAGGAAAAAGTTTTTCACAGTCAGAGTAGTTCAGCAGTGGAATAGGCTGCCTAAGGAGGTGGTGAGCTCCCCCTCACTGGCAGTCTTCAAGCAAAGGCTGGATACACACTTTTCTTGGATGCTTTAGGATGCTTAGGGCTGATCCTGCGTTGAGCAGGGGGTTGGACTAGATGGCCTGTATGGCCCCTTCCAACCCTATGATTCTATGATTCTATGACATCTGGAGGGCCGCAGTTTGACTACCCCTGGAGATGGAATGCAACACCTGGGGCAGGAGTGCTCTGCATCCCTGGTGCTTGGGGGCCACAGTGGCTTCTGGAGTTCTGGTGGACCTGGTGCCCCCTGGATTCTGGCCACTGTGTGACTAGAGTGTTGGGCTGGATGAACCACTGGTGACCCGACATGGCTTCTCTTAGTTCTGATCTTCTTGCCTTCATTACAGCAGGACTTTCTGGAATGCACAAATGCACAATCTCAGGGAGGTGGGTAGTTCCAATGGTGGTATTATTTTTCAGCCAATGTATAGTGAGTGTGCAGGGCAGGGGTGGCCAACCTGTGGCTCTCTAGGTGTCCATGGACTACAATTCCCATGAGCCCCTGCCACCCCTGGTTGTAGGGTTTTCAAGGAATGAGGAGAGGTAGTTTGCCATTGTTTTCTCCTGAGCAGCAACCCTGGGCTTCCTTGGTCGACTTCCATCCAAGTACTAGCGAGGGCCGACCATTCTTAGTTTCCAAAATCTGATGACGTTGGGCTGGCCTGGGCTATCCAGGTCATTATGTTGGGGGCAGATGACAGGGAAGGCTGGCGAGCGGGCCACCAGGCATCGGCCACCTCTCAGAATCTGGGTTGCCCCGGATTGACAAGAAATGGCGGGGACCTGAGCTTGCAGGTTGGCGAAGGTTTGCTCCAAATTCCTCCTTATCAGCTGTCCCATCACCAGGAGAGAGGAAGGAGGGAGCCGGGCTTGGCTGAGGAAATTCACCCTTCCAGCACATATATTCACTCTTTACAGAAACTTAATTGAATAAAGCAATAGCCAATAAAATAATTCAATAAAACTACCCTCCCCAGCAATAAAACCAGCGTAGGCTGAGGCCATAACAACAATGTAAAAAAAAGAGATTGAAAATCTGGTCCTAGTAATATCCGGCAAGCACGGGAACCAGGCCAAGAGCGTGAAAATTGCAGAATATAAACGGTGGGGGTGAAGCTTTGGCTCAAAGCCGTGTTCACTTTGATGCCTAGAGGCTCCCTTGGTGGGTGCCAGGTTGGCGTTGAGGGGCCAGCGTTCCCAAGAAGGGGAGCACCCACCAAGACTCCCTGCTTCTAACTTCCACGGGCCTCATGCCTGTGGGCTGGGACACAGATTGGGGTTTTGTGACGGCTAACTGGAAGCTCTGTATGGTGGTCACCCATTGTATGCCCACCAGTCAAAATTGGTTGCATGTGGTCTGATTGCAGTTGTGAATTTCCTGCATGCCACAGGGGGTTGGACTAGATGACTCTGGATTCTTTGATTCTGTGACTCCTTGGTCATTTTCTGGGTCATCTAGTCTAACCCTCCCTGCACAACACTGGGAATTCACAATACCTTTCCCTCACACTCCCCCAGTGACTCCTGCTCTGTGTCCGGAGGAAGATAAAAAGCGTTTGGCAACCCTTGGCCAAGCTGGCCTGGAGGGAAATTCTTTCCCGACCCCAAAATGGCAGTCGACGTTACCTTGGGCCACAAGAACACTGGCTCATCTCTTCCTGCTTTCTCTCTCATGATCTGGTCTTTCCTGTCCTCAGAGAAGCAAGCACGGGGACCCACTGTGACGGCTGTCTTACGGTGCTGCCTGTAGCCCTCTGGCCTCATGCCTGCAGTGGAGTCTGTTCAGGAAGCTGCTGAGCCAGATTTTGTAGGCCAAGCTGCCATCATGCTGTGTTGGACCCTTGGTCTCCCTTGTCCAGTATGGCCTCCTCTGACCGGGACCAGCTCCGTAGGGCTTGGGGAGGGTCTTTCGCAGCTTGACAACTTTGAGTTTGACCTGCTGAGCTTGGGCTCCGAACAGAGGCAATTCCTTTCACACGGCCAGTCCTGGTCCCTCTGAACGTGGGCAAGCAGCATTTGGCAAGAAGTGAAACTTCCCCACCCAAAGGAAGGCTGCAGTTCATAAGCTGACCTCTGTGTGCCACCCGGCAATAAGATCTGCACAAATCCTGCAAGCACAACATTTGGATCCAGGGAATAAACCAGGGGTAGTCAAACTGCGGCCCTCCAGATGTCCATGGACTACAATTCCCAGGAGCCCCTGCCAGCAAATGCTGGCAGGGGCTCATGGGAATTGTAGTCCATGGACATCTGGAGGACCACAGGTTGACTACCCCTGAGGTACAGCATGGAGGATGGTCAATAGGCGACTCTGCTTGACCCACTGGTCTCTCACGGGATGGCATTTCCTTCTACCACTTTGGCTTCTAGTGTTTGTACTGGAGGAGGGGAAACAGTCTGGGCGAATCTGCTGGGAAAACGATGCAAGCAGATCCTTCACTGCGTTTCGGCGCCCTTGCTGGTTTGCTGATGCGGCCATTCCCTGTGCCATTGTTCTGCCCGGGCAGCTTTGAGATAGAAGGGGCTACGATAACCCTAAAACAAGGGCTCGCTGTTTTCTCTCTGCCTGTTGCCACCCTGAATATGCATGAGGAACGGTGGGCCAAGGGAAAGGATTTCTGTAGCAGAAAGACAGCTCCTGGCTACGTTTTGCAGCTTTCTGGTGAGCGGTGCGAGGCTGGAAAAGATGTACGTGGGTGTGTTGGGTGGGTGGGTGGGTGGGTGAGTGGGGCTCCTGTTCCAGGGAAGGGAAGCATATGGCCCGTGGACCTCATGTGGTTCTTGAAATACTGCAGTTCTGCCTTCCAGTGTCTTCTCCCCCCCCCTCCCGCAATGCAAACTTATTCTAATTAGGTGATCTATTATTTATGATTTTCCCCAAATTAATGTTTCTTCCAATCTGTTGAAAAGAGGACGTCTTTTAAAGCAACGTAGAAGTTATTTTAAAGCCGTGCACAGCCGAGGGGAGGGGGGAACCTGCAGGGAAATAACCAACAGGCGTTCGTTTAGCAAGCTGATATTCAGAGGACCAGAGCTAAGACGCAGCAGGTGGGAGGGGGTTGGATTGGGGCTTTAAAGGGCCCTGGTTGCATGGCTGCTGCTGCTGCAGAAGTTCTTCCTGTGGCCAGCACTTTGGGTTATCAAGGGTATGTGGGGGGCAGCGCTGGCAACTTTCACTGTAAATAAATACATCTATTTTCACAGATTTAAATTTTTTTTTCATTCTTCTGCATAATGCACTTATAATATCAGGCCTCAGGTTGATATTTAATCTTTTTTTTATTCCTTGATTGCATTTTTGGGGGTTTAGTATTGTCTCCTCTTGTTTTATTGGTATCTTTTAAGTTGTGCTATCAACTGGTTTGTGGACTAGTAAGAATGGGGTGCTGGCCAGTCAGATCCTGTATTCGAAGTCCTGTTTCCTTCCGCGTCTCCCTGGGTGCCACAGATAGTCATCAGGCAGCTGCCTGTGGGCTCTCTCATCATGGAAGGAGCTTCCAGTTTGGTTTGAGAGCTTTTTCTCCTCCTGTTTTTTCAGCTGATCCAGTTGAGAGCTGTAGATGGTTTGTCTTTCCTTGTATTACTTGTCAGCATGTTGGGACTGGATGGAACTCTAGCCTTGGTTGGCCATGGCTAATTTTTTGCTCCAATGAGCCGTGTGAAGGCCATGCCGTGACCTCACTAAAATCTATTTTGAGCACTAAAGAGATGAGGCCCCACTTAAATACACCAAATGGACTGACGGTGCCTTTGCTAGTATTTTGACAGCCCCGCCAACGGGATGGTTGGGAGCTGTGTCCTTGGAGTCTGCTTTCTCTGGTTCCATGTACAATCTTCTCTCTAGGATTGTGGTTTTGGAGTTGAAGAAGAAGAGTTGGTTTTTATACCCGAGTTTTCTCTACCAGAAAGGGGTATCAAAGTGGTCCAGAGTTGTGTGATAATGTGGTGGAAGAAACAAGTCCTTTCCCTCCGTGCTGTTGCAGTAGCAAGAGATATTAGCTACACTGCCTCTGAGATCACGTGTAGTAGGTGACTCACCAGATTGCTATTACAAATCCTCTCCATTTCCCCATTCGGTAGTGTGGTCTCCCTCTTTCCATCCTTGTGCACACGACCTGATAAGGACCATTGCCAGAAGCTGCCCCGAGCTGCAAATGCTCGGTTGTTGGTCCTTAAGAAGGCATTAAAACTGCCCGTACAGGAGCCGTCTCTGTTGTGGCCCCTGCCCTAACAGGACGAATAACTCTTTATCTTGTGATATTGGAGGAAATCCTTCTTGACCTTTTCTAAGGGTTAGCCTTTGAGCATCCTTCAGTGCTTCAGACTTAGGTTATGGTCCCCTGGATCAGGGGTAGTCAAACTGCGGCCTTCCAGATGCCCATGGACTACAATTCCCAGAAGCCCCTGCCAGCGAATGCTGGCAGGGGCTTCTGGGAATTGTAGTCCATGGACATCTGGAGGGCCGCAGTTTGACTACCCCTGCCCTGGATGATTTAATGTCCCAACCAAATTCCCTTTCTCTCTCCCCGTCTTCTCCGTAGTTCTTGAACGGTCGTTCAGGGCGGCTGCAGCTGGCGAGAGACGGACAGAGCTGGTTTGCCCTCGCCTTTCTCTCTCCAGCGACCAGGGCTGGAGTGCCATATTTGCATGACACAATCCCTTGCAAGGGCTGGAAGCTTCCAAATAACAGAGTGTGAAAATCTTGCCCAACATCTGGATTTTATAGTTGTGATTCCTTGAAAAGAAAGCAGCGGAGACTCCACGGGGAAGGGCGCCTTGCCCCCTGACATGCTCTTGGCCGCTTTCATGGCACGGTGGCGTCTGAAAGGTAATTCCGGTTTGACCAGGCCGCAACCTTGCCGCGCCAGCAGCTCCCATGATCCTTTGCAGCGACGCTTGACCTCGTGGCCCCGGTCCTCAGGCACTAAGTGCTGAGGTTCATCTTGGCAGGCAGCCATTAAATGCCGTGCTAACGATGATTATTTTAATAGCAGTGGCCAAGGCACCCTCCTGCAGCAGCCCCTCCGAGGGAAGCCATTTTCCGATTGTTCTTCAAAGGCAGTTATGCTGGTTTGGAGGTTTTGTTCTTTTGCTAATGGCAATTTATCTAAAGTGGAGACAGAGATCCAGTGTTGTCTGTTTAAGCCAGGGGTAGTCAAACTGCGGCCCTCCAGATGTCCATGGACTACAATTCCCACGAGCCCCTGCCAGCGAATGCTGGCAGGGGGCTCGTGGGAATTGTAGTCCATGGACATCTGGAGGGCCGCAGTTTGACTACCCCTGGTTTAAGACACTAGAGCTGTGCCACGTCTGCATGCTGAGATAGTATATTTAGTTGGATCCTTTTTGCTAGAGGCATTTTAACTTATCATTTATTATTTATTAGAACAGCTTTTTAAAAAGAACAGCTTAAAAAAAAAATTTATCCTGCCACTCTCCGGAGACTCATGGCGGGTTACACAAAAGACAGAATTAGACCCCAATAAAATAAATCACAATCCCCAATATTAAAACCCATAAAATGGTGGCATCATCCCCAAACCTTGCCCAAGTTACGGTCAAACCACCACAGGTACAGGTTCGCAGAGTGGAATGGCGCTGTCTGAAGGAAGGGCCGCAGTTGTCTCTGAAGCCTGGTCTCAACCAAAGACCTGGCAGAAGAGCTCCATTTTTACAGGCCCTGCAGAACCGAGAGAGCTCCATCAGGGCCCTCAGTTCTCCCGGGAGCTCCTAGTATATGAGGACATTCTGTTGAAAGGACCTTTGCGCACAGTGCTGGGTTCAAATGCATAGGCTGGACAGCAGGATTCTTGTTTTGCCTGTGCTCTCCATAGGATGGTGTGACGCCTGCTTCCTCCTCTTCATTGCAGCCAACTGGACTTTTGGGTGACCTTGGGTCAGTCACAGTTCTCTCAAAGCTCACTCAGCCTCGCCCTAAGCCACAGGGTGTCTATTGTGGAGAGAGGAAGGGTAGGCAATTGTAAGCCATTTTAAGACTCCTTCGGGTAGTAAAAAGCAGGGTACAAATAACCTGCTCTTCATCTTCATCCATCGGGGAGACATAGCATCTTATAGAAGTAATTCTGCACCTGGCTTCACAACGCAGATCAAAAACTCCATCCATAGGGGTTGGGAACAAACCGATGGTATTTGCAGAAAAATCCAAAATCTATAATAAAATCATATTGGGGGGCCTGCAAGTCTCAGGAAGGACTTGTGCCCTCTGAAGGAAAACAGACGCTTACTGTGAGATGATGGCATGGCCATGCTGGGAGTAGCTGGGCAACAACAGATCACACTGTGAGGACTTCCACACCTTGATTAGGTGAACAAACAGGTAGATAAGAGTGACCCAGGAGGCTTTGTGGGGGATGGTGCAGTCGTGGTGGGGACGAGGCTGTGGCTCAAGGGCAGAACCTCTCCTTCGCGTGGAAAAGGACTCCAGGCTCTGTTTCCAGCATCTCCCATCTAAAGGATGAGGCCGTCGGTGCGAGGAGAGATCTCTGCCTGAGACCCTGGGGAGCCGCTGGCAGGCAGAGCAGACAGGACAGGCTCCGATTGACCAAGGCAGGTATGGGAGCTTCAGGCATTCATGTATTAATGACCAGGAACATTTGAGCATCACAAATCCAAACACCAGAGTACAAATGCCAGCTGCGTGTTGGTTGCTGTGGCAGCCAGAAATTCCCCGACCTGAGCCATGGATATAAAGAGTACACAGTGGGGGCAAAGGGGGGGGGACAGCAGTGGTTCCTCTAATCCCCCCCAGTGGAGCAGTTGACATCCCATAACGGCTGTAATCCTAAAACGGACAATGGGCAGCGCAAGACCCTGTGTGACTCCAGACTGCTGCTGAGCGGGGCTTCCGCTGACGTTGGCACACTTACATGGCGCTTTCTCTGCATCTTGCATTATAGGCAGGATGCTAAAGGGGAAAGTGTGCCAACGAACGGCAGCTGGCCCACAGTGAGCCGTGAAATCCCACCTGAAGGGGATCTCAAGACAAGAGATGGGGTGGGCTGGGGTGAGGTCGGAGGTCCCAGGTTCAGTCCCCCTAAAAGGACCAGGCCACACAAAACACGAAAAAGGCCCGAAGAACTTTTGCCGGCTGCACTGTCCAGACTACTAGTTGTGATGTACGTCTTGCACCGTGATCTCTGCACCCCACCTGCAGAGGTGAGCTGGATGGTGACTAGAGACCAGGCACCTCACTTTTGGAGCCCCTCCCCCTTGAGGCCCACCTGGCGCCAGCCTTCTTCTTTTTCAGGTGCCAGGCCCAAACGTTTCTTTTTACCTGGGCTTTTATTTGATGCTCTGCATCTGTTCCGGTTTATACTGTGTCCTGTGTGATAGATTTGTTTAGGTTGCTAATTCCTTTTATTTAGTCGTGAAGCACCCAGGGCACAGCTGTGACGTAAAGTCAAAATAGGAAAGCGGGCAAGAGGAACCTAGTCTTAAACCTAAATGTGCACGATGGAGCCGTACCATTCCAGCGGTACGGTCTTGGCACCTCCCTAGCAACAGGGTCCCGGAGAATTGCTCCCCCGTCTTTCGACAGGGGCTGGGCATTTCTCGCCGCTGCGTATTCTGAGAGAGTTCTAGCGAGGCTAGCAAAATCCTAAGGAACTCGTGCGTGAGCATTTTAATCCCCCTGTCCCGGATGTGTGCCTGTGCTTTTATCCCAAAGGCAATCTGGCAGCAGCTGCCAGAGCGGCTGAAAGGGAGGCGATGCGGCACAGGCTGCACGGTGGGACCCGGGGAGCTCCACAGCCGAGATTGACCGGATTCTCCGGGGCGTGGTGCATTCTGATCGGGGGTGTTCATGTCCTGGCTTGAACTGTCTGCCGGTCCCTCTTGTGTCTGGTCGGGCCGGGAGCCGGAAATGATCACGCCGTCTTCTGGCTCAAGCCCTTCGGCACGGGACAGGTGCATGCCCTCGGCAGATTTGTTCTCGCCTGGCAGAATCGCCACCTCGTTGACTTGTCTCCACTTTAGTGTGGCCAAACAGGCTCCTGTGCGTTGCTCCCCCCCCTTGGGCGTGGTGCTCTCTGCAGCAATAGATCTATTTTTGGCAGGTAGGATTAGATTAGAGAAAGATCTCTGCAGCAGCCCATCAAAGCGGAGGGCTCTTTTCCGAGCTGCGTCGCTGAGCGTTCTCAGGGATTTCAGAACCGAGTCGCACGCTTCACGTTGCCGTTGGTAACTGAAGGGAAGTGGGCGTCTCTCTCGCCGTCAAATTGCCTCTTCCAGGAGGATCGGAGAGTAATTTGATTCAGCCGAGTCCGGGAAGTGGGCAATGAATTTTAAAAAGCTGCGTGATAAGGTAGCGAGGCGTTACGGATCCGGCAGCTGAGCCGGAGGCCGCTCGTCATCCGTGACACGCCCGTCGCTTTGGGTAGGCCCAACTGAAGGATGTCGCCTTGTCTAGCAACAAGTTTTGGTGGATCGCTCGCTCCGTGGCCACGCTAGCGGCTACCACGGTCGACTGGCCCATGCCCTCGAGCGCAGTCTCCCAAGCAGGGTTGGCATCTTCCGTGGGTTGGGAGTGCGCAGCTGGTGCATGGAACATGCGCTGGTCTTGTTTAGATGGGACCTTGAACGTGTGGTGGCTGAGTTAGGGGCAAGGACATCGGGGGTAGTAGTGCTCCTGCGATGTTGGGGTGCTAAGACTGAGCGTCACTGGGTGTTGTGCTGGGGGGGGGGACGGAGGGTGAGGAAGCAGCAGCGAAGGACCAGGGAGGCCGTTCTGTCCTCATTGTCACTGCTGCCCATTTTACGACTGAGTCAATAGTCTCTTGGATAGCTTTTGTTGTCTCAGGAATTCTCCACCACAGATACACGTCTGCTGTAGGGTGGGGCGGGGGGGGGGGGTCGAATTGGAAGCAGCAGCACAGCTGTTTTTTTTATACTCTGCTTTTCACTGCCCAAAGAAGAAGAGTGTTTATATGCCACTTTTCTCTACCCGAAGGAGTTTCAAAGCGGCTTCCACTTGCCTTCCCTTCCTCTCCCCGCAACAGACGCCCTATGAGGGAGGGGAGGCTGAGAGAGCCCTGAGATTCCTGCTCAGTCAGAACAGCTTTATCATTGCTGCGACTGGCCCAAGGTCACCCAGCTGGCTGCATGTGGGGGAGCGCAGAATCGAATCTGGCTCACTAGATTAGAAGTCTGCACTCCTAACCACTACACCAAGCTGGTTCTCAAAGCAGCTTTCAAACACCTTTCCCTTCCTTTCCCCACAACAGACACGTTGTGAGGGAGGGGAGGCTGAGAGAGCCCTGATATCACTGCTTGGTTAGAACAATTTTATCAGTGCTGTGACTAGCCCAAGGTCACCCCGCTGGCTGCATGTGGGAGAGTGCAGAATCGAACCCGGCTCACTAGATTAGAATTCTGGATTCTACACCAAACTACACTACACCACGCTGGCTCTCAAAGCAGCTTTCAAACACCTTTCCCTTCCTTTCCCCACGACAGACACCTTGTGAGGCAGGTGGGGCAGAGCTCTGAGAGAACTGTGCCCGGCCCAAGGTCACCCAGTTTGTGAAGAAGGAGTAGCAGATCAAACCTGGCTTTCCCGGTTAGAGTCCACCCCTCCTTAAGTCGTGCTGGCTCTCAAAAGTTGATCCAGGGAATGCTAAATAAGAGGGTTAGGCTAGAACAAACCTTGAGTCCACAAAAGCCTATATGCGAGAATGAAATTTTGCTGGCCTCAAAAATTGCTTCTGACCAAGTTGGCGACCCACCTGGGTTATGTTAGGCTGTATTCTTTTTCCATTGTGCTTCATCTCCGAGCTCCTGGCAAAGGCAGATTCCTGGAAGCCTCCGATGCCTTTAGCCAGGCTCCACAAACAACTTGAAAAGCAGCATTAAATAACCTTGCTGTTTTGAGCTTGAGCCTGAAGTGCGTTTACGAGCCAGGGCCTTCTGGCAGCCAAACTTGCTTTGTTGTCCGTGTTCCCGTGCTGGGATCTCTGCCCAGAGGATCCACGTCCAATATTTCTGACCCCCAAAGCCGCTGAAGGACTGCCAGGAGGGGTTGCCGATCGTGTCTCTGCAACGAGGAGGACTTGGCATGACAAAGATCCTGAAGAGCAGGGGTAGTCAACCTGTGGTCCTCCAGATGTCCCTGGACTACAATTCCCATGAGCCCCTGCCAGCGAATGCTGGACATATGGAGGACCACAGGTTGACTACCCCTGCTGAAGAGCACTTAAAACGAGTCTTCTGCTTGCAGAGGGGGGTCTCTGAGCCATTTCAGGCTCCTGTGGCTGCACAGCTTTTGCTTCTGGGAATTGTAGTCCATGGACATCTGGAGGGCCGCCGTTTGACTACCCCTGCCTTACACTAACAAAATCTGTGGCGGGGAGGAGCTTTCCTGAGTCACGGCTCCCTTCTTCCGATACAGCTGGGATGTGAGGCCATGTGTCCTTATATCTTGGAGAGTGGAGTGATTGCAGATGACAATTGACAATAGCAGGCGAGCAGGTGAATGACAAGGGGTTGTATTGGGTGTGATAAGCAGAGGACTGGTAGGAATGGAGAAATCAGCCTTGGTAATGAGGCAGGGTGTCCAGGTGGATGTACTTGGATTATGTTGAGATATGTCTCAGCTGCTGAAGGAGTGTTAATGCGTGCTCTAGCTACCCTCGTTTTCTGCCCCCCTGGTGATCACACTGGAGATGCCTTCTTCAAGATGTTGGCCTGTGCAGGCGTCATCATCACCAACACTCCCTTCCATTCCTTGGGTCACAGGTATTGCTGCAAGTATGTTTGCGTGCCAGCTGCTTCTGATAAACTCAAGCAGGCCTCATAACGGCCCCATAGGGCAGATTCCTTTTTAAATGCGAGGGGTGAAAACTTTTATAATGAAGCAGCGTATTCCTATCTGTAGGTTTCCTATATGAGGCTGTAATAACTTTACCTTGAGGATCAAGAGCAACCAAAGTGTCTAAAAAGATCAACTGGGAAAACTATAAAGGTAAAGGTATCCCCTGTGCAAGCACCGGGTCATGTCTGACCCTTGGGGTGACGCCCTCCAGCGTTTTCATGGCAGACTCAATACGGGGTGGTTTGCCAGTGCCTTCCCCAGTCATTACCGTTTACCCCCCAGCAGCAAGCAGGGTACTCATTTTATCCACCTCGGAAGGATGGAAGGCTGAGTCAACCTAGAGCCGGCTGCTGGGATCGAACACCCAACCTCATGGGCAGACAGCTTCAGACAGCATGTTGCTGCCTTACCACTCTGCGCCACAAGAGGCTCATTTGGTGCAGAGGAAAACTGGAAAACTATGTTGACCAGTGAATTTAATTGTAGGGTGCAGGCTATTACACCACTCGATAAATTGCACCACGGTTTCGCTATTGGAATAAATGATAAAAATATCATCAAGGAATCTGGTATATAATATATATATATATATATACCATTTAAATGGATTGACATTCTCATTCAGAAGCCACAAAACATTGCAGAAACATTGGCATGTGATTAGTGACATTCCAGGTTGTGAAAATGGCTATAGATTGGCATGGAGGGGAAGTCATAACATTGGAGAGTTGGTAACAAAGAGGGGACTAAGCAAGGAGGCAGGTGGAACCCCTTTACCGGTTGGGAATTACAGGTGTGGCTCATGTATATGCTGCAAATACTTACCACAAATCAAGGAGTTTAAACAATCAGAAAATGGTTTTTCTGTTAAGATCAATCAATATATAAACTGTTTGAGCAAAAATAAACAGTAATATAAGGAAAGGCGATAGGATTTTGCCACCTTTGATACAGCCAACTGTTTTTGGAGTACTGGAGGATTCAACCACTGATGAAGTCAATGAAAACGGAATTGATCTAGAAGCCCTTATGGTTGTTCCTTCTGGTATATAAAAGAATTGCAAAAGAAATTGAATTGAAATTCATTGTATACATTATTGCAAACATATTGCCTTGGCAAGGTTCCCTGTTTTCCTCTGGTCAGAACTAACCGCCTTACGGACCTGCTGCCCCGGGCAATGAGACCCGTCCTGGGCTGTGACCTTTGGTCCTTCCGGGCCACTGCCTCCCTCTTTAACCTTCTGATTGTCAGCCCCACAGGAGTGCCAATCACTTCTTCTCCTTAACTTGTTTTCGCGGCTAGCTAGAAGTAGGGGGGAATAACCAGCTCTCCAGATAGCCCCCCCCCAGTCTACCAGACTTCAGGGGCATGCATGCAAAAGGCCATTATGCTTCTGCTGCACCTTCCCCTTAGAATCATAGAGTTGGAAGGGACCTTCTGGGTCATCTAGTCCGACCTTGTTTATCTGGGCCTCTTTCCTGGCTGTATCATGGGAGGGGGTGGGGAGGTGGGGGCAGAAAAGCAACCATGAAACAAGGTATCTCAAACACATGTCCAAATCAATCATAGAATCATAGACTCATAGAGTTGGAAGGGGCCATACAGGCCATCTAGTCCAACCCCCTGCTCAACGCAGGATCAGCCCTAAGCGTCCTAAAGCATCCAAGAAAAGTGTGCATCCAACCTTTGCTTGAAGACTGCCAGTGATATATTGACAAACGTCAAATCAATACATGCAAAGTATGGAGACACCATTTGCATACTCTAGAAAAACCTCATACTCTTGAATGAAGATTGCGATTTATTGGGAATTTTGATATTAAGAAAGTTTGAAACAGGCAAATTAAAGCCAGGAGCTCTGTCGTCATATCTTCGGCGTTCCATAAGGTGGTTACGTCTCTGAGCTTCTGCCTTCGATTTTACAAGATCTTGCAAACGGAAGGCTTTCGTTCCTTCCTTGACCGAGTCCGTCCGTCTTGTGTTGGGTTTTCCTCTTTTCCTTCTGCCTTCACCTTTTCCTAGCAGGTTTGTCTCTACTCGAAATGTGACCAAACTACGATAGCCTCAGATTAGCCATTTTAGTTCAGGTATTGTGTTAGGAAGGGTAAAAAAAAAAACCCAACCAAGTCCCGAAGGGCTAGGAACCAGCAGGGGTTCTTGGAGCCAAGGAGGTGTTCGCTTTCTGGATAAAAGAAAAGATTAACATTTGTTTGTGCAGCAAGGTGTGCCAGGTTCGATGTCACGAAAAAGAATGGGCTTCATTCAGAACGGCGGCACCGGTAGGGTTTCCCTGAAGGGCTCTGCCCAGGAAGGGGTTAGTGGATTTAGATTTGTTCCTTACCTTCCTTCATCCCAAGAGCTTTCATGGGTGTAGCTATCTTTTATTCAGAGCTAGAAGAAAGAAATATTTCCGGCTCCAAGCTGTCAGAGATTACTTCAGCTTTGTCCCTTATCTTATTCCACCTCTTTTTTCTGATGGTTGCCTGCCAGGGTAGAATTTGGGGACGCTTTCCATAACAATAACATTCAGAACAGCGCTAAGACAACTGAATGATCCCTGGCAATAAAGAAATAATTGGGCAGATTTGGGAAGAAGTGCTTCTACTTTCAAACCAAACCAAGCCAAAAAAAAAAAAAAACCCTCAGGAAGGGAGCGATTGTGTCGTGCATAATAATGCTGGAATGGTACATGTTCACACAATTATTACAGGTTATTCTGCTTTCCTTGGTGGGTTTCTGCTGTTCTGCAAATAAAACGTGTTAGTCTTTTTCAGACAGGCCCAAGTGGGTCTTCTGTTGGAGCATGCTTGCAGGGCAGGTGGCGTGAAATTTTATCCCTGGCCTTTTTCGGGGGATAGGATTGCAGGCCGTGCTTATACAATGTGGGCCCATTGTTCTCAAGGCATATTTTAATCCTTCCCAGCCTAGCATTCGTGACTCTTTGCTTCTCCCTTCTATCCTTCCAGCAACCTGGTGATACGAGCTAGGCAGAAAGAAGCTTTTGTGAAACTCACTCCAGAGTGGGGATCTGATGCTGGGTCTCCTGTGGGCACCATGGCACACACCAGCCCTTTTCCTGGCACCTGCCAAGTGTTTTTAGAAAGTGAGCAGGGCCGGGGGGGCAGGGCTTTTCCTCAGCAAGGCTTCTGATTGGCCATCGAGGATTTGATTGGCTGTGCAGATTTTTAAAAATGTTCCTCTGGCAGCAGCTGCCACCACGGCCCAATGATCTTCAGTGTGTGATTGACTGTAAGCTGTGGCAGCCATTTTGTTGCTGGCTCCACCTCCTGTGGCAGCCATTTTGTTGCTGGCTCCACCTCCTGTGGTATCTCTAGCTTTAGAGGCAACATTGATGTTTTGTTTCTTACTGTCTCCTACTGAGGGTGGTCTCCTACTGAAGCACTAGCCAGGGTGGTGGTGGGTTCTCCTTCTTTGGAAGTTTTTAAGCAGAGGCTAGCTAGCCACCTGACAGAAATGCTGATTCTGTGAACTTAGGCAATTGGTGAGTGGGTGGGCAGGTAGTTGTGAGTGTCCTGCATTGTGCAGGGGGTTGGACTAGATGACCCTGGAGGTCCCTTCCAACTCTATGATTCTAAGGCCTACCTTGCTTGGAAGTGCCAAATCCCTCTGTTTGCATAGGATTTTTGCTACGTGTAGTTCCAGTTGCATTCTATATCCAGCCCGTTCTCCAACAATTGCGCTGGTTACCAGTTGAATTCTGGATCAGGCTTAAGGGTCTGGTAATCACCTTTAAGACCATACGCGGTCAGGGCCCAGAGTACCTGAGGGACTGCCTCCCTGCCTGTGCCCCTCAGAGAGCTCTGCGCTCCACTACCACCAACCAGCTGATGATCCCTGGCCCTAAAGCAGCCCGCCTGGCCTCAACCGGGGCCAAAGCCTTCTCTGCCCTGGCCCCACCTGGTGGAATGAGCTCCCTGAGGAGATCAGGGCCCTGATGGAACCCAAACAGGTCTGCAGGGCCTGCAAAAGGGAGCTCCTCCACCAGGCATTTGGTTGAGGTCAATCGAAGCTAACAACTTTCACTGGGCCCCCGAACCTCCCTCTGTTGAACCTGTAGGACTGACCCGACTAACCCTGGGCCTGTGAAAATGATATTTTCTCTGCTGATTGTTATATTATTATTATTGTTGCCTTTCATTTGATACAGTCGCTGAGCGTGATGTTGCTTTCGTTCCATGTAAACCGCCCTGAGCCTTAGGGGAGGGCAGTATATAAATGCACAAACAAACAAAAATTCATATGCGATTTCAGCGTTCGCGGTGGCATTTGTTGCTCGTTACAATGGAAATAACGTTTCATCGATTGGTGGGACTGAAAGTTGTTTGCTTATTTAAAAAAAAAATTGCATCCTGCAAGCAACACGAACCCAACGGAGTTTGCCGCACAAATTGCCGTCTGCCGGCAGAGAGGGCAAGACTCTCCTTCTGTCGTGACCACGCGTAAAATCTTTCCCGTTCTGGGGCTCCGGTTCAGACAAGGGCAAACGCTTTAACAGAGGCCGAGCCTATCAGTAATTGTGTCAGCATTGGGAAGGGCTTGTCCTTGGTAGAATTTCAATTTTTTTCCTCCCTTTTTTGACAAGGTAAATTATGCACCACTGAAGGGCAACCTCCACACCGTTCAGAGGCGCGAAACGATTCAAGCTGGATGGGTGGAAAAATCAAGCGTGGCTGAGAGATTCTGGGCCCACACGCAGACCTGAGCCGGGCTCAGAATATTTCAACCCACGTCTCCAAGAACGATGCTGCAAAAACGATGGGTTTTCTGCAGTGGGGGGGGGGGGGGCAGGCAGGGCTGTAGGAGTCTCCCTCGAAAGAGTCTTGCCGCCAATGTGGGTCCGCTGAATCCTGCCCGTTCGGATTTTTGGAGACAGGACCTGCAAGGCAGCCTGTCTAGTGAAATGCAATAAAGCAATAATATAATTAAAACAATACATTTTGAAACAATCAGAAGGTAAAGGCGACATCAATTACAGCTAGTATTTCTAGCGGTGTTCCTTTGAATAGGTCTGTTGCCAGATGAAGATGTAGAGATCTTTTTGAAAGGGGGGGGGGCTTTTGTAACTTTCCCTCTGTTAGTTGGTGGGAGGGGGAACGGAGTTGAAGCAAGACTGAAGAAATCTTTCATCAAGCTTAATCCCCGGGACCTGGTTGGGAAGAGAGGGGGAGGGCAAAACATCTTTGATGTAGGCCAGGGGTAGTCAAACTGCGGCCCTCCAGATGTCCATGGACTACAATTCCCAGGAGCCCCCTGCCAGCATCCGCTGGCAGGGGGCTCCTGGGAATTGTAGTCCATGGACATCTGGAGGGCCGCAGTTTGACTACCCCTGATGTAGGCCTTGAATGGACTTGCACATTGTTGGAGATTTTGGTGGGAGAACAAACTTCTGCCTGTGACTTAGAATCGTGGTGTTGGAAGGGACCTCCAGGGTCATCTAGTCCAACTCCCTGCACAATGCGGGAAACTCACAACTACCTGCCCACCACAGTGACCCCAATTTCATGCCTGAGGGATGCCTCCACCAAAAATCTTCAGTATCCCGCCTGGCCTGGAGGAATTTCACCTGCCATCCCACAGTGGCAACCAGCAATTCCCTGGTACACAAGGAAGGGCCACAGGAGACAAACCCTGGCACATCCCTTCTGGCCCACCCACTCACAATCTGCCTAAATTCATAAAATCACTTGATTTGAAATTTGTAACCTGTTTCGGGGCATAAGGACTGATTGTTTTAACTTAGGGCTTCTCTGTAAAACAGGCTAGAACTGATTTGAGATAACCTCGCAGAAGAAACTTAGAACCATAGATTCATGGAATCATATTATCCCACAATAAACTTGGTAGACTGTGGCACTCACTGACACCTCTGCAGGAGGGGCGGGGATGAGTTGTGTTTTCCTTGGTTTTGCTGAATCCACAACCACAAGCATCCCAAGGAGGGGGGGTCTCACGTCTTTGTTCTGATGCGGGAAAAGAAGAATTAAAAAGATCCTTTCTTGTTTGTTCGGGGAGGAGCAGTTCCTTCTGAAATCTTTGACTTGACTTCAAGCTGAATGTCATGTTCCTTCTTGAGATCAGAAGGATCTTTCCTAGTGCGTGAGGCAGCAGCAATGGATGGAGGAGACATATTCCAGGACACAAGCATGGCCCCATTGTCTCCTGGCCAGATGCCCTGGTCCTAAGGGAGAGGCTGTGGCTGAGTGGGAAGGGGATCTATACCGTACGTGGAAGGTCCAGGGTTCAACTCTCATGAAAGGATCCAGATGCTCATGGGAATTGTAGTCCATGGACATCTGGAGAGCCGCAGATTGGCCACCGTGGCATATATAGTCACATTGCCGGATACATTTTTTTAAATTTAAAAATATATTAAAAATCAGTTAATTTCCACCCATCCAGGAAACATTTCCAGGGCTGTCAAGAACCCCTCACCCCGGGTTTCCCAACCCCTTGCTTGAGAAAGCCTGGAGTAGACAGAATAGACCAGGATGGAGCAGGGGCCTGATTCAGCATGAGGCAGTTTCATGCGCATCCTTTCCTCCCCTCCGTCACCTCAATCTCTTGGAATCGGGCGGCCTCTATATCCGAATGAAGGACAGCATCGTTGTTCTGCCCGGAGACTATGTCGTGGGAAATGTTCCGGAGCATTGCTGGTTCCTCCCTCTCCATCTTGCGTTTCCCTGCTCAAGGGGGCTGAAAAGACCCCCCCCCCTTCCCCTTTTATCGGCACGCTCTATCAAACTGCATACTTTGGGGGGGGGGGCTTGGATGGCAGGCTGCCAGGGGTCAAGGATAGTGCCTTTCAAAGAGAATAATGCTAAAGATCACCATGCATCAGGCCTGTGGCTGCTCAGGGTAAATTTAGCACTCCTAGTCAAATGCTGTAAATCAGCCGTCTCTGGCCCATTAAACAGGTTTCGTTCTTTTTCAAAGCGGGTCCTTTGCAGAGCTTTCCCCTTCAAAGGTTGGCGCAAAATCCTTCTCTGTGTTTTGCAAGAGACTCTGCAGCACGTCTGTCCCCGTCAGCAGCAAAGGGGAGGAATCTGGAATGGGGGAGAGGAGGAATTCAGCCATCAAGAGAGGGGGCTGAAGCTGAGATGGGAGGCTCCTTGCATCTGCTGTCCTTGGAGGCAGGCTGTTTGGACCTCAAATTGACTTTTCCCCATACCACGTGGGGGTCGGGAGGGGGCTGCCCTCCAGGCCAGAGGTTTTGTACTGCTCTTTGGGCTCAGAGCAGGGGTCGCTGGGGAAGCGTGGGGGGGGGGAATTAGCTTGGGATTCCCTGCATTGGGCAGGTGGGTGGACTAAGTGACCCTTGAGAGGAGGGAAGCCAAGAATGTGAGAGGGTTGAGCACCTAGAAACGAGACCACCAAGGAGGGGGGGGGGGAACATGAGGAAGGTTCATGATAATGAGTGGGGTGGAGAGAGTTGCCCTATAGAACTTTTTCTCCCTCCCCACACATTTTTCAAGGGCATCCAGTGAACATGGTGGGCAGTAGATTCAGGACGTACAAAAGGGAGTATAACTTTGCCCGGAGCATGATAAAAATGTAGAATTTGCAGCCAGAGGATATCAGTGATGGCCACAGGAAGAAACAACGTTAGAAGGGGATTCAATAGATTAACAAAGGATAGGTCTACAACAGACACCCTGTGGGGTGGGTGAGGCTGAGAGAGCCCTGATATTCCTGCTCGGTCAGAACAGCTTTATCAGTGCCGTGGTGAGCCCAAGGTCACCCAGCTGGTTGCATGTGGGGCAGTGCAGAATCGAACCTGGCTCGCCAGTCCGCACTCCTAACCACTACACCAAACTGGCACATTCCTGGAATGGGAGGGCAAGAGGGCAAGGAAAACAGCCCTTGTTCTTCTAGGGAGAACTGAATCCACTCTGTTATGCAGAGTTCTGAGCCAGATTTAGAAGCAGGCGTGATCGGTTTGGTGTGAAGGCACCCTTTCCTCCCCAGGACCGAGCTTTGAGAAGAGGGACGGTTGCATGTTGGCAACAGCATCTGCAGGGTACAGCACTCATTGGCCAGTGCCTGGTGATTTTCCCAAGATCCCTTTCCTCCCTTAAGGCATTTTGCACATCGAGTAATTTTCCTGTCACTGTTATCAGTGCAGCAAATGCAAGGGTGAGCCTGCGTCTGGAATCTTAATTTTATTTTTACACGGACACCCCACCTGGCATGGAGCGGGAAAGAAAAGGCTCAGTTGAACCAGCGTTTAAGGAAGCGGCAGGCATGTCTGAGGAGTACGGCTGAGTAATGTGTCAGTAGGTAGGAGCATGCGCATATTAGGCACGTTTTTATTATATCTGAGCTGTAGGCAGCCAGCCATGGAGAAAGGCCACAGAGCTGAAGGTTCCCTCTGCAGAACAATCAGATGGCTGGTTTGGGAAGCAAGACCGTTTTTCTTAAAATTCCAGAACGTGTTTAGAGAGAGAAACAGTGACTCCGTCTCTTCCTAGGTTTGCAGAAGCAAAGGTGCATAGAAAGCAAAGCATTTGGCTCCCCGTTTTCCATTGGTTGCATTTGTTAAAATTGGGCGGAGACACAACACAACGGCCCTCTATTGTGTCTTTCCTGGGGAGGGTTACCGACCTCAAAGTGGGGCCTGGGGCGGAGCCAAAATCAAAACAAATCCCTGCATCAGGAGTAGTCAACCTGTGGTCCTCCAGATGTCCATGGACTACAATTCCCATGAGCCCCTGCCAGCAAACGCTGGCAGGGGCTCATGGGAATTGTAGTCCATGGACATCTGGAGGACCACAGGTTGACTAACCCTGCCCTAGATGACAGAGATAAGCTCCCCTGGATAAAACAATTGTTTTTGAGAATGGACAGTATGGCTGTGTACCGTCCTGAGGCCCCTCCCCTTCCCAGCTCCGCCCTTCCCAAGCCCCACCCTGAAATCGCCAGTAATATCCCCTGTGTGGAGCTGTACCCACAGAGCATCTTCTGCAACGACGGAGGTGCTTTCTGGGATTTCCTGCTTGCTGCTGTCTCCTTCACGACTGTCTTCTTTCTCTTGTAATTTTACCGACCTTTCTCTTCCCCCGTTTTGAGCATCATCTGCCGGGCAAAATCTTATCAGGATTCCGAGCCAGAGAGAGCGCCATTGAAACGAGGAGCTAATCCTGCTGGCTGGCGTGAAACCCCTTTTCAAATTCAATCGCTATTCCCAGCCGTCGTGAGACCTGCTTAATGGCCTGTCCAACGTCTCCCCGGGGTTTGGGATCTAGGAATGCAGCCCATTAATTTCCATCATGTTTAAATATCCAGTGCGGTCTGCAGGTCACAGAGTGGTTGTAATATCGTTGTGTGGTTAAGCAAACGGCTCCTACCATTAAGGGGAAACTGGGCTGGGGGTGGCCTGCGAAGGGGCTGCCCTTTGCAAGGGGCAGAGGGGTCTGGATGCACATGTTGGCTGCAGTCTCCAGAGGCCTTTGTGTGTGTCTTGTGGATGCAAGCCGTGCTACAGAAGCATCCGTATGTTCTTTGGGCAACACGTGGCATGGGGTGGGGGTTAGCGCAAGGCTGTTTTTTAAACCAGAGAGGTGCAGATCTTATAGGCTGGATGTTTTGAGTCATGTGCACTGCGACTTAAGTGTACCTAATATGCACATGCCTATACACATTGCTCAGCCGAACTCCTGGCAGGAGATGAGCTTTTGCGAGTCGCTGCTTTTGCTCCCTCTTTACATTTCATCCCTTTTTTGCTCCTTTTGCACTCCCCCTGAGCTACTGTTCCTGCCTTGGATAATGATCGCCACTTTGCCTGCACACTGAGCAGGCCTGACGGCATCAGAATTGCAAGCATCGGCTTGAAGGAGCCATGTTAAAAACAGCGCATGACCTGAGCTTTGCCTCAGCATCGTCCCTGACTTTCCAAGGGACCCTCGGGTGCCCCTTTTGGATTGCACGGTGCAGCCGTTTCACTTTGCTATTTGTCTGCGTAGACGAAGTGGCCACGTGGCGGCCTCTGACACCTGTCCTGGCCTCTGCTAAGTGCTTTAAGAAAGGAGGAGGGGTTAGATGGATTGTTTGGGCAGCAGGGAACCTGATTGGCTGCGCAGATTAAAAAAGCATCTTGTTAATCAGAGCTTCGGTCTGAAATGTCAAATTGTCACTGTTAGAAGTATGTATAAACCTCGCTCCCTGACATTCTGTGGTCCGCCTGTGGAGCCCCTCCCCTTTCCACCCCCTCACTGGCCAATGGGGGCGGCAGGTTGACCTTAACCATATATGGTTTTATCCCCTCTTATTATTATTTTTTAAAATTAGAAATATATTCAGAAATAATTAAGTCCCACCCAATCCACGGAACCCTTCCAGGGCTGTTGAGAAACCCCCAAGGTTTCATGAAACCCCTGTTGAGAAAGCCTGTCATAGACTGTAGTTGAATTTAAATTTTGAGTCCAATCAGGCACCTTTAAATAAATTTAAGAACAAATGAACAAAGCTTCCATGACAAATAAACATCCACTGTCTGGAAATCAGTTGTAATTCTGGGAGAACTCCAGGCCCAGCCTGGAGGCTGGCAACCCGGCATCCCTCCCTGCTTTTCTGGATGCTTTCGTGGCGAGCCTGCCTCCTTGCTCTTGGGGCTGCTTGGAACCGCTTGGTCGCATGGCTGCCTGCGGACACAGAATTTGCCATATCAAAGCAGGATTATCGTTTCCTCCCATCTTGAGCAACGGGCTCTGTACAGAGTGCAGAAGAAGAAGAATCCGTCTTGCTCCCCATTCGTGCTGCTTCCTGCACGCACGGCTCGTTGGGAATCCCATCTGGATCCACAAGGAGGTGCAGGCGTCACCTCTGGAGGAAGGTGCCTGGCTGGTTTGAAACATGTCATGCAATTTGGCTGTCATTAAATTCTCCTTTGAACGCCGCTGGAAGCTTCACGCTCCCTTTCGTGTTCCGTTTCTTCTCCTGGGGTTCCTGAAGGACCCTTGGTCCATGAAGGTGTCAGCGTTGTCTTCTCTGACTGGCAGCAGCCCTCCAGGGTCCGAGGCCTCTCTCATCACCTACTGCAGGGGTAGTCAAACTGCGGCCCTCCAGATGTCCGCGGACTGCAATTCCCAGGAGCCCCTGCCAGCATTCGCTGGCAGGGGCTCGTGGGAATTGTAGTCCGCAGACATCTGGAGGGCTGCAGTTTGACTACCCCTGACCTACTGCCTGCTCCTTCTTAAGCTGGAGATGCCAGAGACATTCTGCGTGCCAAGCGGGGGCTCTGCCACTGAGCCCCTGCTCCTCCCCAGTTTGGTTGTGCGCATTGAGAACCCGGAAACATTTGATTGCTGTCATTAGACCCTGAGAAGCCAAGGTTAGTGATGCTGGAGGAGGCCAGCCCTGCTGTTCCCTTGTGCCTGCATCTGTTCCGCCATGCAGAGTTGGCTCTCCGTGCCGCTCCTTGGCCAAGGACACACCGCATTTAAGCTGCCAGCAGAACTTAATTTTCACCCTGCCTGACAGAAATAGGAGGGGAGCCGGATACCTTGAATAGCATCGCTGCTGGCTCCGGAGCCGCAGATCCTGGCTTCCTGGATCTTGCCCTTTGCTTCCGCGCCGAATGAACAAGCGGGTCTTTGGCGTGGCTGCCGTGTTCCTTTCTCGGGCGTGCAGAATTGAGGAGGGGGGGAGAAAAATCCCCCCATGTGTTATTTGCAAAGCCCCGTGTGGCCGCTGGCAAGCGCGCATGTTGTTATGGTAATTGCGCAGCCCACCTTTGGATGCCGAGGCGGGGCTTAATTGCAGGTTTCGGTGTGGCATGCCGGAACGAAGCCAAGGGGTGAGCTTTTGGGGGGCAGGGGAGCGGGAGCCGTTAGCCACGTCAGGCACTCTGAGAACAACCGAGCCCCAGAAGTGGGAGGAGGGCCGAGTCCTGCCAGGCTGGGAGGCCGTCGGAAAGGAAAGCGGGTCCTGTCGAAGATTCCTGGGGAAGGCTGCAGGCTGGTGAGGGTGCGCCTCGCCAGGGTGCCACATTTGGTTTGTTGAAATTCTCACCCTCCCTGCTCTTGGGAAGAAATCCCTGGCTGCAGGGAAGCCAGGGGAGGCCTGTCTGCTTCTGCTCTCCCCACCCTTTTGGGTCGTCACTGCTGAGGACGTGGGCTGGCAGCTCCTCAAACAGGGCAATGTGCCTTGGTTGAGCTTTGAAATGATGGCGATGGTCTTTCATAAGCGGAAATGATCATCCAGGGCAGCTGACGAGTAAACTTCCCATTAGGATCTTGTAGGGGTTGCTCTTCCCTTTGGCTGGCAGGGGCTCATGGGAATTGTAGTCCATGGACATCTGGAAGGCCACGGTTGCCCACCCCTGATTTAAACGAATGATGCTGCAAACAACCCCTCCCCTCAAAGTGAATGACCAGTGGACACGCGTGGGCCGTTTACGTAATTTTGAGAACTGAGCGTAGGTTTTATTCCGCCATCCCCAGGCGAGGCTTTCAAGGGTTGTGTTGAAGTTGTAGAAACACCAGATCCCGTGTGACAATCTGCTTCCTTGGGCTTTCATCAGGGTGGCAGATTGAGGCGACAGATCCTGTTCCCAACTGTCCCCGGCGAATGCATTCTTCAGCTGGGCGGGAAGCATGGCATGGAAGCGGTTTTATAAGCACGGCGCAGGCTGGCAAGCCTTGGCTCGGGAGGGTGGCCTGCTTAGCATCAGAGCCCCATTTTCTGTAACCAAGGAGCTGTTCGGCTCCCATGGCATCCAACCGCCTGTGCGCATCCTGGCTTCCTGGCTCTTGCCGTTGGTTCAGCGAGCAGAGCTTTGGTGCGGCTGCTCTGTCCCTTTCTCGAGCGTGCAGAATCGAGGCAGGGGGGAAATCCCCCCCCCCCAAGATGAATTATTTGCAAAGCCTCTTGTGGCTGTAGGGCAGGCGTGCGCGGAATTATGATAATTGCACAGACCATCTTTGGCTGGCGAGGCGGGGCTTAATTGCAGGTTGGTCACTGGGTGAGACGGGGGACTGGAGGAGATGGGGCCTCAGTGGTCTGACCCCGCAGGGCTCTTCTGAGGTTCTCAAGATGTCCTTTTCAGTGACTGGCTCCCCTCCCCTCCCCTTCTTTGTTTGCTGCGTTTAACACAGGGGTAGTCAAACTGCGGCCCTCCAGATGTCCATGGACTACAATTCCCAGGAGCCCCTGCCAGCATTTGCTGGCAGGGGCTCCTGGGAATTGTAGTCCATGGACATCTGGAGGGCCGCAGTTTGACTACCCCTGGTTTAACATCTCCGTATCCTGATGTTGCTCTTGTTTGAATGCACTTTTTTGGAGACTGCTGCTTCCCGTGAGAAACTCTACTCGAGGAGAACAAATTTAGAGTCCATTGTAACCTTTAAGACCAACAGATTTTTATTCAAGATATAAGCTTTTGTGGGCACGCACCCTTCCTCAGCTACAATTAGGGAGAGTGTCAGCAGAGGGCACGGCCTCCGTCTGGCTGTGCCCCAAGACAGTTGCCTGGAGAAGAGCTGAGAACAACCAACAAATGCACCTAAATTAATTAATCTAAAGCAGCTTACTTGGGCCCCTACCCCCTGCAAGGTAGGACAGGCTGCATGCATTTCCAGCCCAAGCAAACTTCAATGGGAGAATGTGGATTTGAACCCAGTGCCTCTCAAATTCTTCTGGTCCAGCTTTTGAGCCCTAGGCTTAAGCTTTCCACTGGGAAAGGCTTGGTCTTAAAGATGACATTGGACTCAAACTTTTGTTCTGTTGCTTCAGACCAACCTGGCGACCCACCTGAGTTTGGAGGAGGAGTCAGTGGAGGAGCAGCCAAGGGGAGTTTCTTCCGGTGGTTATTCCGGAGGCTTTTGGTCTCTATGAGAGGCAGTGTGGTGTAGTGGTTATAGCGTTGGACTAGGAGCTGGGAGACCCAGGTTCGGATCCCCACTCAATCATGGAAGCTAACTTGGGTGACTTTGGGTCAGTCACGCTCTCTCAGACGAACCTACCTCGCAGGGGGGTTGGGGGGAACTAAAAAGGGCTGGGGAGAACAACATAAGCTGCTTTGGGTGCCCATGGGGTTGAACGGCAGGGCGCGAGTGAAGTAAATAAATATTAGGGGGCAGGGGAGACACCTCATTTCTCCAGGCCTCCCATCTGCAGTTGGGTGCTTGGTTTTAACACACGCCGGTCTTGGCAAGCTGCCTCCCCCCCCCCCTCTGGTCCCCCTTCCCATTGTAAAAGCGGCTTGTTAGTTTGTGTTTGGCAGCCGCTTGTCGCTCCCCTTCTGCTCACATGGATTTTCTGGGTCACGGCCTGTTCGGCGGAGGTTGGCACAGGGCCCCGAGTTCAGAACGTTCCCCTCAAACGCAGCTCCCTCTCCGAGGGCCTCTGCCTTTCGTTCGCCCGGTCCGCTCTTCGCAGCTCTTCACTGCCCACGAGAACTGGGCTCAGGTCGGTCGGGGGCTGTTCTGGCAATGCCTCCAGTTTGGGGGGTGCCAGATTAATGTATTTGGCAAAGGCTGGTGGGTGGGTGAGGGCGGGACAAGCCCCTTCAGGATAAGGGACAAGGATCCCCTCAGCTTTGTCTTACAAGGGATTTCTGCGCTGATTCACAACTTGCTATAAGCAGCCTTGTTTCCCTGCTCCTCTCCATGCAGCCAGCTGGTGACCTTGGGCCCGTCACAGTCCTGATAGGGCTGATCTCACAGAGCAGTTCTCTTAGGGCTCTCTCAGCCCCATCTACCTCACAGGGTGTCTGTTGTGGGGAGAGGAAGGGAAGGGGATTGAAAGCTGCTTTGAGACTCCCTGCCTCTGTGTCATGCCTCTGTGTCCTCACGTCCCTAGGAGGAAGGCCATCCAAATTCTTGCAGGTCTCCCATCGAAATAACAGCAAGAGTCGGCCCTGCTTACCTTCCCAGATCGGATGGCATTGCACTTGCCTGGGCGATACGATGGTCGGTGGGCTGGTTCTTAATTGTCTTCGTTGCCTGGCAGGGGCTCTGTGGGGTCTCAGGCCAAGATCACCCTTTCCCGGGATCTGAACTCGTCACCTTCCACATGCAAAACCCGTGCTCTAGCATGGAGTCAACCCCCCTCCTAGAATTCCGGCCAGAATGCATAAGCAACTCTGGGAACCAGTTTAAAATGGGCATTTTTCACACCGCAAGATGTTCACGTCCTTGGCATTGAGGGTGCTGAAGAGGGACACTCATCGGTCTGGCAGAGGGCTGTTCCAAATTGCTCGGGTTGCCAGCTTCCAGGCGGGGCCTGGGGATCTTCCGGACTTACGATGGATCTCCAGACAACAGCGATCCGTTCCCCTGGAGGAAATGGCTGCCATTTAAGGAGGACCACAGGGCTTTATTCCTCCCTAAACCCCGCGCTCCCCAGGTGCCACCCACTGGACTTGGCAACCTTACGAGACACAGTCTCTTTCCCTCCTCTTCCATGAATTCCTAATGTGGGTCTCGACGGGTGGGTCAGTGCATACTTTTGGGGCCCAGGGTACGAGGCCTTCGGGGGCCATCCTGCGCCAGAACTGCACGGACGTCTTCTGTGCCACGGCCCCACCTGCGTGGAGGCAGCAGTGCGCAGCTGCTCTCAGGCCTGCGTAACCAGGGATTGATGTGCCAATTAAACCCGTTTCAACTCTGAAATTCCTGCCTGTTACAGCCAATTCCGCTGCTGCCTTGGAATTAGTTGGGAAGACAGATTGCCTCTCCAGGGCTTGGCCAGCTAATCCGTTTGGCAGAGAGGTTGGACGGTATCCCGAAACACGTTCTGCCCCCCCCCTCCCTCCAGGGTTGCCAGCTTTGGCCTGGGAGGTTACTGGAGCTTTGAGGATGGAGTCTGGGAGGGGAAGGATCAAAGTGGGGGACGAGGCCGTCTAGTTCCCCCTACGAGCGGGATTGTAGGTCGGAGACCAGCCTTGCTGTGGCCAGTCGCTTCGTTATCAGCTTTCTGACGCTTTTTGTGCAGAAGAGATAAAAAATGTACCAAGAGGTGGCCAGGGAAGGTTTGGATCCAGCCGCTTGTTGGGGCCTTGCCTTGCAGCTGAAACCTGGGAGAGGGAGAGGGAATCTGATCCGGGCCTTCCACTTTCTAAAAGCTGCCCTTTCCGAGTGCCCGTCTGTTTCTCTGCAAGCAAACCCGTAAAGTAAAAATTACAACCTCGGACGTCTTGCTGGGGAGGGGCAGGAAGGGTTGGCTTGGGGACGGAACCGCAGGGCTCTGATCTAGGGAGCTGGGTTTGATTCCTCGTTCCTCCTCCCCATGAAGCTTGCTGGGTGACCTTGGGCCATTCCCAGTTCGAACTCTCTCAGCCCCCCCCCTCCGTCTCACACGGGGGCCTGTTGTGGGGAAGGGAAGGGAGGGCAATTTTAAGTCACTCAGGGCAGGGCAAAGCAAGGTTTAAAACCTCACTCTTCTTGGTCCCGTACAAGGGGTGTTCAGAATTCTGTCCTCCAGGAACAATTTCTCCGTTGACCCACTCATCTGCCGTGGGGCGTTATCTGCATTGTAGAGCAGGGGTAGTCAACCTGTGGTCCTCCAGATGTCCACGGACTACAATTCCCATGAGCCCCTGCCAGCGAACGCTGGCAGGGGCTCATGGGAATTGTAGTCCATGGACATCTGGAGGACCACAGGTTGACTACCCCTGTTGTAGAGGATTCTGGGGCACATTCGGGCTTTGAGAACGTATCTTCGCCCAGTGCCTGCACTCTGCATGGTGGCCCACTGTGGTATGTAAAAAGCAGTTCAGAAGAACAGGGCCTGGAGTCCGTGGCCTTCCTCTGGAGTTGCCTCCTGGCCCCGGGACTCAGAGACTTGGTGCGTCTGAGTGTGGGATAGGAAAGGACTATGAATACACACAAACACACACACACACACCACGAATGTTAGACGTCTTGGGTGGCCAAGCCTTCACGCTGCTTACTTAAATTCCTTTTTTAAAAGTTATAACTGGCACGGTCAGAGGCACGCATTCCCCACGTGCAAGCAGGGCTGCGGGAGGGTAGGGTGGGCTGGCCTGCAAGAAAAGAGCTGGCAGCTGGGAAGGAAGAGACATTTCAGGGTGTGTCCACAGAGCTGAGCTGCTCAGGAGGGGTGTGCCTCTGCAGAGGCGCGTTGGGCAGCGGTCAGCGCAGGGTCCGGTCTTGGCCGTTGGAGAGAAGCCCAGGCCTTGTCTTAAGCAATGGGGAGGGGAGGAGCCCCATTGCAATCCCTTAAGGTAGGGGTAGTCAAACTGCGGCTCTCCAGATGTCCATGGACTACAATTCCCATGAGCCCCTGCCAGCGATTGGGCCAAGAATGACAGCATCTGTTCCACATAATATATTTCTGATAAGGCCTTGGAGGAGGAGCGTGTCTCATGGCTTCAGTGCCACTCAGCACTTAACACCCACTCAGGGCGGCTGTCCCGCCCCTGAGTGCCTCCCCCTCCTACCGGCTTGCCTGTCTGTCCAGCAGCCAGCCAATCGCCTTCTGTCCCCCACCCCTGACCACCTCCTCCTCCTTCCACTTCCCTCTGAGGCTCGGAGGCTGCAGATCCCTGCTGTGTGAGAGCTGCCCCTGCTGGTGAGTTCCCTGACAGCTGCCTGCAGCCTTTCCAGGCCCTGGGGGGAGGGAGGGGCCATCTGCAGAGTTCTTCCTCCCCCATCTAGCACTCGTTGTATTCTTGAATGCTTGGCCCCTAATATAGATATAAGAAATAAATACATAGATATAAATAAAGGAGTCTAGAGTCTTGTTAATTTCAAAAAGCATGATACAAAAGAGAGTCTTCCTGAAATGTTGAAGAATATTTATTGGAGTTACCCATAACCATATGCGTCATTCCCTATCATTTTTGTGGGTGGCCCCGCCTCTTGTGGCTGCCATTTTGTGTTTGCGCCCACAGGTTGGGGATCCTTGCTTTAGCTTCACCCCGTCATTTGACCTGGGCATGTTTTCCACCCGGCGTCCGTCGGCTGAGGCTCTTGCGTCTCCTCCCTTGCCTCTTTGGTATCTCCCTCCCCCCACCTAAATTTAGATCTCAGGCTGGGGAAGAGGAAGCGTTTAATTCAGGTCCCGACTCTGTCATTAGACGCCGGTCCTGTATAATGGGATGCTAGGGAAACAAAAGCACCAAGTGACCCAGCCACACACAGAGGCGGATTTCATCCGATCGCGAGGACTGGATCGCTTACGGAGCCCCATCGCCTTGGATTTTTCGTGTCTGATTTGTGCCCCGAGTATCCGTGGCCATCATGGGGCTGGCCCTCGGGAGGAAGAGTCTGAGTCAGGTTTTTATTCTGCCAGCGGACTTTGGGGCTGGTGAAACAATTTAAATTTTTAAAAGACATCTATATATATAGATTTAAAATATATATTTTTAAAAGATGTCCTAAGAAAACAAGTGTGCAGGCACAGTAAAACCACATGCAGGGAGATTTTATTTTATCGTGTGGAACTGATTGCTCAGGAAGCCTGATTAGTTTGTATTTTTTTCCCCAGAGCGGCTGGGCCTCAGTGGGGCCAGGTACTTATCATGTGGCACTAGTGTCTTGTAGCTCGGAGATCCAGGGATTGTCTGGCAGCTGGACAAAGGGGGTTGGGAGGTGGTGTGGCCATTTCCTGCTTCTGCATTAGGACCCCCCCCCTGTTCCTTGGGGGAAATGCCACCCAAGTGCCACCCAAGTCTCCCATCCAAATACTCTCCAGGACCAACCCTGCTTAGCTTCCAAGGTCTAACGGGGTTGGACTTGGCCGGGCTACCCTGGTCTATTTATTTATTTGCAGCATGGCCCGTGAGCAGTGCAGCCAGGGGATCCGAGGATGGTTTGGCAGCCAGGCGAGGGACGTTCAGAGGCCATTTGCGCGTTCTTCCCCACCACGCCATGACTCCTGGTATTCCTTGGAGGAACTGCCGCCCAAATCCTTGGAGGCCTCCCATCCCAATGCCGGCCAGGGTTGGCCCTGCTTAGCTTCCAAGGTTGCTCTCCAGGTCAGGAGGGCTCAGTGGAATAACATCTGCTTGGCATGCAGAAGGTCCCTGGTCAAGAACCATCTTGGTGTCGTGGTTAAGAGCGGCAGCTGATAATTATCGTTATCAATGTACTGGCTTTGTTTCCCACTGCCCCGGTGCCAGCTGGATGGTGACGGCTTCATCTGGAGAACTGGGTTTGATTCCCCACTCCTCCTCCACATGCAGCCAGCTGGGTGACCTTGGGCTCGTCACAGTCCTGATAGTGCTGTTCTCACAGGACAGTCCCTTCAGAGCTCTCTCAGCCTCAGCGACCCCCACAGGGTGTCTGTTGTGGGGAGAGGAACGGGAAGGCGATCGGAAGCCACTCCCTTGGGTACTGAAAAGCAGTGAATAAAAGCCAGCTCTTCTTCAATCCCCGGCATCTCCAGTTAAAAGGATTTGGTAGCAGGTGATGTTAAAGATTCTCTTCCCAAGATCCTGGGGAGCTGCTGCCAGTCTGAGTGGATCAGGGGTAGTCAAACTGCGGCCCTCCAGATGTCAATGGACTACAATTCCCATGAGCCCCTGCCAGCTGGCAGGGGCTCATGGGAATTGTAGTCCACGGACATCTGAAGGGCCGCACTTTGACTACCCCTGGTGTAGACTATGCTGACCTTGATAAACCAAGGGCCCGATTCAGTAGAAAGCAGCTTCATGTGTTTACCTGCTTTGGCTTCTCTTTCAGATCAGAAACAAAGACAGGGTGGGGGGAACACAAATCTTGCCAAGGCTCGCAGCTGCTGGAAAGAAGGGCGGGGCAATGTCAGGCAACCCCTTCTTCCTTCTTTGCCCAAAGCCGACTCTTCCCTCCCTGTTCACTTGCCCTTTCCAGCATCCCGCAGCCAGCAAAGAGCTTTTCCCCTGACATCTTCCAGCAATTTCTTTCCTGATGTCACTTAATCCTCTTGTTGCATCTAGACCTTGTAAACTAATTAGCAGTAATTCAGAGCAGGCAAGTGAGGACGGCCGAGTTAAGAGTGTGTTGTGAGAAGTTGTCTTTTGGGCCAGCGAATAGGAGGACGCACAGTCAGGGGGGCTCATTTGGAGCACGGTTTGCCAGCACCAAATTCGGGTGTCTGCACAGAAGGGCTTTTGCAGCTCTTTTGCAGTGTTTCGACTCAGCGACTCCACTTTATCGCATGGCATACGGTTACCAAAAATGGTTGGACAACCACCTTAGCAGTTATTGTTGGAAGTGAAGCAAACCCTCTCAAGTTCAAGTGGATGTAATTCTGCTATGGAGTAAGAGCGCTTTCCCATGTGCTAAATGATGCAGTTTCAGTTCATTTCAGCGAACATTTTGCCATTTCACACAGTAAACTATTTGCAGAGTGAGGGTGCGAGTGAGAGCACCCTAAATCGTGAGTTGCCGTGTGGATCTGGGTGGGTGGGACTGGCAGGGGGTAGATTAGGATTTCTTTTTGGCCTGCAACCATCACAGTGTTAACTCTCAACAGGTTTTGTCCCCTTCACTAATGATTCAAGTTGAAGAAGGGGGGGAGCAGGAGTAACATTGATGTAGAACAGTATTTCTCCCCCCTCCCTTGTGTGAGATTGTTAAAGGGGTGGTCTTACATTCAGGTTCGACCTCTCGTGGAATGGCCTGCCTGGGGAGTTCAGGGATGCTCCCGCTCTCTTGGCTTTCTGCAAACTGTGCAAAATGGAATTATCCGGGAGCTAAATAGGACCATTCTGTAATGAAACAGCCAGAAAGTTGCCCTGGAAAAAGGACACTCCTGTTTTCCTGCCTGTTGAGAGCCAGCTTGGTGTTGCAGCTACAATCGGCAACCTTTAAGCTGGAGAATTGGGTTCGATTCCCCACTCCTCCTCCACTTGCAGCCTGCTGGATGACCTTGGGCCCTTTGGCCAGTGCCAGTTCTCTCAGAGCTCTCTCAGCCTTCTCCTACCTAACAGGGTGTTTCTAGTGGAGAGAGTATTAAAGTGTGGGGTACCAAAAACAGTTCTTCTTTTTCCTCTTCCTCCTCTTCCTCTTCACGTATCGCGTTTCAAAAGCTCACGTGTTGCTTCAGCTCTGTCAGAGGTCTCCGGTTTCTGTCGTCCAAAGCTCCTTGCACTGGTCCTTGGGTGTCCCATCCTTTCGATTGCACTTGACTTACAACCTGCAATTTGGCTCAAGTTTCAGCCAGAAGTAGGGTTTGGGCTTCCGCGATCGCCAAAACGGTCGAGGCGCAACGAAGCGCCCCACCCTAGCCCGAAGGGTGCCCCATAAATAAACAAAATCGGGGGCTGCCAAGTGAATACACAAAGCTGCCTTATACTGGATCAGAACCCCGTTCCGTCAAAGTCGGGGATGTCCTCTCAGGCTGGCAGCCGCTGTCCAGGGTCTCCGGCTGAGGTCTTGCCCATCACCTCCCGCCTGCTCCTTTTAACGGGACATGTTTTGGACATGTAGAGCCGGCCTCTGATGCTCAGTTTGGCTCAGTCCTCTTGGGCCGAACGGTCAAAGCCAGCATTTGGGCCCAGTTGGCGGAGGCCGCCTGATCTTTTTGACGTGGTCTCTCCCCACCCTTTCTCTGCTGCTCGCCGGAAAGCCTCCCGTTCCCCTCCCCACCCTTTCCCTTGGCTCCTGAGAGGGTTGAAAGGCTTCCGGGGATAGGTGGGTTGAAAGGGATGGTCGTTTCCAGGGAGACGCGGGCCGCACGTGATCCGAGGGCATGGCAACCAGGGCCCTGACAATTAAGCCGGGCGGGGTGTGTGGTGCCGCCTGCGGCAACTTGAAAGGTGATTCTGGGGTCCCGCCAAGCCACGAGCCCTCCCGCGTCCCGGAGGCATGCCCACTGGTGCCGTTCCCACAGCAACGGGGCTGGGCCGGCATCCATCCCTCGGCCTCCATTGTGCTTCTCTGGGCTGCTGGGGGGGCGGAGGGGGCAGCAGAACACGTTCCTGCGGAGTCGGCCTAGCCAGGGAATGCGTCGCTCTCTTCCGGCCCGCTCCACAAGCGCTTATCCCCCCCACCCCGCCCCGCCCCGGTCCTTGCTGCAAAGGAAATTTTCCTCCCCACCCCCCAACTGCAGAGCTTTGACGGGTGGGAGCTGCAAAATGTTCTTGTGCAGTTCTCTGGCTGAGAGCACTTTGGAAGAACATGCGTAACTCCGAGGGCCAGAGCAATGCTGAGGTTAGCGAGTCGAATTAGGTGACCCGGGTTTGAATCCTCGCTCTGCCATCGAAGCTTGCCAAGCACTGTTGCCAGGTTCCTTCCAGCCCCTGGTGGGACAGGGTGTAGGGCTGACCGATCCCAGCTGGCCTTCCTGACAGGGACCCCAGCAAGGGGCTTTCAAGGCAAGCGAGAAGCAGAGGGGGTTGGCCACGGCCTTCCTCCGCAGAGCCTTCCTTGGTGGTCTCCTTTCCATGTACCTACCCTGCTCAGATTCCAAGATCGGATGTGATCGGGCAGTGCCACGCTGCTTCCCCTCCCCATCCCTTGGTGAGCCAGTTTGGTGTAGTGGTTAGGAGTGCGGACTTCTAATCTGGCATGCCGGGTTCGATTCTGCACTCCCCCACATGCAGCCAGATGGGTGACCTTGGGCTCGCCACAGTACTGATAAAACTGTTCTGACCGGGCAGTGATATCAGGGCTCTCTCAGCCTCACCCACCCCACAGGGTGTCTGTTGTGGGGAGAGGAAAGGGAAGGCGACTGTAAGCCGCTTTGAGCCTCCTTCGGGTAGGGAAAAGCGGCATATAAGAGCCAACTCTTCTTCTTCTTCTTCTTCTTCTTCTTCTTCTTCTTCTTCTTCTTCTTCTTCTTCTTCTTCTTCTTCTTCTTCTTCTTCTTCTTCTTCTTCTCCTTCTTCTTCTTCTTCTCCTTCTCCTTCTCCTTCTCCTTCTCCTTCTCCTTCTCCTTCTCCTTCTCCTTCTCCTTCTCCTTCTCCTTCTCCTTCTCCTTCTCCTTCTCCTTCTCCTTCTCCTTCTTCTTCTTTTGTTTTACTGCCTGAGTCTCCTAGACCCTCTTCCTGCTAGTTGTTAGTGAGCCTCTGATCTTACTGGCGATTCTGCCCCCATCCAGGCCAGAGGGTCACACATTCATGCTGCTCCCTGCAACATTTTGTTCAAGTCTCTCTTCCCATCTGACGTTTGCCTTTGGGTACTGCCTTGCTAACCGATTCCTAGAGCTGGAGAGTTTTCTGGGGTCTGTCCCGGCCCTGCTAGTCCTGAGTCCAGCTAGAGGGGCCAGGATTCGAACGGAGGGCCTTTGCATCCCAAGCGTATGCTTGGCACTTGAGCGGTTTCCTCCCCCTCCCCCTCCCCCGCTCCTCCCGCTTGCAGAGCCAAGAAGGGAGCTGACCGGGTCCTCATGCCGCAATCCAAACCCTCGCGCACCTGGCGTCTAGGTGCAGATTTCGGTTCCGGTTGTTTTGCCCTGCTGAGGAAGGCGGCAATTTGGGGCGGATAAGGGGACCTGGGCTCCAGCGTCCAGCCCTCGCCTCTCAGCCCACTGACTGCTTCCCACTTGCCTTTTGGAGGCCCTGCCAGTCAATAGGGAGACCCTTCCCCAACAGCAGAGGCTGCAGTGCAGCCCCCTCTCGTGTTGTCTCCCCCCCTCTACCTGCCCCCCCCCGGAGCCTGGCCCTCTTCGGCTCCCCCTCCCTCCTTATTTCCCAGCATCAAAGGCCATCAGCCTCAGCGTGGCACCCGTGGTCGATAAAAGGACAAAGGAGAAGCAGCCCAGCGGGGAGGGAGGCTTTCAGCGCCCCTCTGGCCTGTTGCTCTCCCGGCACTTGAAAGAAATCCCAAATCAGAGGCAACCTCTGCTTTCGGAGGAGATGGTGGGCGTCACTTGCCCCCTTGCCCCCTTGCTTGTTTGGCTCAGCATCCCCGGCCATCTTTTGCGGCTTGAAACCAAACGCCTCATTCTCACACGCTCTGGGCCTTTCGTTTTCCAAGAGAGAAGGTGCCCCCCCTGCCTTTTATCCCCCCCCCCTGGTGCCTCCCCTAAAGCAAACAGGGATCAGTCCCCTCCTGGAGCCGCCCAGGCAGGCTAAGAATACCTGCTGGATTAGAGGGGGGGGGGCCTCCGCTCTGCCGCAAGGGGGAGGGTGATTGCGCAGGGGAGGGGGAGGCGTGCTGGTGCTCAGAGGTTCGGGGGGGGGGGAGAAAGAGCGATGCGCGAGGAGAGCCATAGCAACGTGCCGGCACATTTGGCCAGTGCCGTCTCTTCCCATTGGCTTCCGCGGCTGTCACAGCCCTATGGAGACGCCTGGTCTGGGGAAGGGAACAGCGGCGTCTCGTGCTGCAGGGAAGCGGAGATGCATTTCTCTCCCCGTGCGGCAGGCCCTGGTGTTCAAAGAAGCCAGCCCAGCACTTGGGCTCCCGTGAGACCTCGCAGGGGGGTCTGCCGCACGGCGCTCCTGTTGGGTTTGAAGTCCGGAAGCCGCTTGGGCCGGCCGGGTTCTGAGGGAGACTGTGATGGGGCTGGTCACAGCCCACTTGCGATGAGTTTGGTTTGCCATCGCCTGCCTCTGCGTAGCGACCCTGGGCTTCCAGCCGGCCTCCCACCCGAGGGCTGAGTCTCCCATCCGGTCTGCTGAGGCCAGGCTAGCTGGGCCATCCCAGTTGGGATCAGGCCAGGATTTTGCATGTGAAGGTTGAAGCCGTGGTATGGGGTTTGCAAGAAGGGACATTCAGAGGTGGTTGGCTCTTGCCTGCCTCTTCGTAGCAACCCAGGACTTCCCTGGTGGGCTCCCAACCAAATTCTAAACAGGGCTGACCCTGCTTGGCTTCCCACATTGGATGGGATCAGGTCAGGCTGATTCTGGGAAGGTTCAAGGGGGTGGCAGGTGACAGTGGAAGAGTGAGAGGGTTGTGAGTGTCCTGCATGGTGCAGGGGGTTGGACTAGATGACCCAGGAGGTCCCTTCCAACTCTGTGATTCTGTGATTATCTATGATTCTAGCCTGGGCCGTCCCCGCCAGGCCTTTTGCCTGGTTGCTGGTCCTTACGTGTTAACATCGAATGAGCCTGTGGGAAGAAGAGTGTGTCCCCAGCATCAGCGTGACATGTCACACGTGCGTCATTTGAGGCCCAGCATGAGAAACATGACAGTGTTCCAGCTCAGTGTTGTGGTTAAGAGCAGCAGCGGCTTCTAATCTGTCGAGATGCATTTGATACCCCGCTCCTCCACATGCAGCCAGCTGGGTGACCTTGGGCTCATCACAGCCCTGATAGGGCTGTTCTCAGAGAGCACTCCTGTCAGAGCTCTCTCAGCCTCACAGGAAGGTGGTGAAATCTCCCGGCTTGATTGGCGGAGGACACCGTTGGAAAAAGCTCTGTCCACCAAGCTGGGCAGCTGTCTCCCGCCTTGTGCAGGAGGAACCCTGGTTTTGTGAATGACTGCTAACCCTCGGGTCTGGAACGCTCAAGGTTCTTGTATCCTGCCATAGGTGAGGCGCATTTGCCCTGCATCCCCTTTGGTCTCTGGAGCACATATAAACTCTGCAGGGCTAAAATAATGGGGGTGGGGCAGGGCTGGTTCCAGGTTTGGGGGGACCCCGGGCAGAGAGCGGCCTAGGAACCCGTTCCCCTCCACCAGCCCCCCACCTGCACCTCTGTTCCCCCCACACCCCTGCGTGCCTCTTCTCAGTGAAGCTGGGCAGAATATGTGTCTGGAAGTGTGCATGGGGGAGCTCTCCAAAAGCAAGCCTTGGCACCGTAAGGTTTTGTAAGGTTACAAAAGGTTCTTCAGACACACACATCAAACCAACATGGAGTTTCTCTGGTCAGTCACAAATCATGGCAGAGATCGGAGGGCTGATCCTGACAGGCACATGGACTGGTGGCACCTGGGTAGGGAGTTTTTGCAAGCCCTGGGGCGTGGCAGCTACCCTGGAGTGGGGTGTGTGTGTGGGGGGGGGATCTGCTGTGGTCTCCGTAGGGGCTCTTGGATCTGTCTTGCTTTCCTCTGCCAGCGTGAGCCTTCCCAACGCAATATGCCTGCCAGGGAAAAGGGCCTCTGCCTGAGGGATTGGGGGGGGGGGTAGGCTGTACCCCTTTGGGTTTCTTTGACTGCTGCGATGAGGCCCTTGCTTGTTCATTTGGGGGTGACGAAGATGGGTCCAGAGGAGAGCTCTGTTGGTTTTCAACGGGTTTTGAGTCAAAGCTCCCTCCGTCAAAGGAAACATTGACTCTTGCAAGCTCAGGCCCTGACAGTCCTGCTGGTCTCTGAAGAAGCTGCTGGAACATAGACATTCGGGAGCCAGCTATTTGGAATCTCCACCAATGCCTCCAAGAGGCCTTTTCCGTGGGCGATTTGAAGGGCTCTGCCCACTGCTCAAAGCTCTTGGTATCGACATGGCCAACTGCGAAGGCGTTCCAATTAGGGCACTGCCTCCCCCCCCCCCTCGTAGAGGATTGGCTGAGTGACGCTTTCCGGCTTGCAGGCGCACCCCCTTTCCACCTGGCGCCTGCTTCTGTGGCATGCCAGAGCCGGATTTGTGCAAGCCCAGCCGGTTTCCCTGGGCAGCTGCGCCTGCCAGCCAGCTGCAAGCCTTCTAGCCAGAGGCTGCCTGCTGAGGCCCGGCAGACCAAGGGGCGCATCTGGCGGGGAGGCAGGTGGCTGGCCGGGGAGGCGGCGGAACCTCCCGGCTTAATTGGCGGACGGCACCGTTGGAGAAGCCGATCTGTGCGGGACTCGGAAGGGGAGTCGAATGGAGAAGGCGGGGAGCCGGGGCTGGGACCCTTCCTCCAGACAAGGTAGCCGCGGCCGTGGGGCTTGCGCAGGAGCCGTGGGGCGTTGGGTAGGATGAAGGGGGCTACACGTCCTGGCCGTGTGGCCCTTTCCCCGGGCAAGGTAGCCCAAGGAGAAGCGTGTGTGCAGAGCCGGGCTGTGTTTGCACACCTGGCAGGTGCAGGAGGAAGCAGAGGAGCCCAGCTTGGAGTCGCTTCCCGAGGCATAGCTCAGAACTGCTGCTTGAAAAGTGTCCGTGGGGCAGAGGGGCTGAGAACGAGGGGCGCATGAACTTGCAAGCCCATGCAGCGGGCACCCTTAGGCAAGCCGACGTCCCTCAGCCTTCCGGCTCCTGACCTTCTCTCTCTTTCCTTCCCACCCCCACCCTTTCCCATGGGATGGTCGAGAGAGAGGGGGCTCCCTACCCAAATGTGTGTTTCTGTCTGTTTTGCCAGGGGTGGCTCTGCAGTTCTCCCCCCCTTCTTCCCCACCCCCTCCTGTTCCGGGAACCAGCCTGGCGTTGTGCTTAAGAGTGGCGGGTACTCATCTGCAGAACGGGGCTTGATTCTTTCTCCGCATGCTGCCAGCTGGGTGACCTTGGGTTGCTCACAGTTCTCGTAGAGCTGTTCTCTTTGCAGAGCAGTTCTCTTAGGACTCTCTCAGCCCCACCTACTTCACTGACAGCTGGTTTTTATATCCCACTTTTTACCACCTGAAGGGGTCCCAGAGTGGCTTACAGACCTCTTTGCCTTCCATGACTGACAGGATGTGTCTGTTGGGAGAGGAAGAGGAGTTTGTAAACCACTTTGGGACTCCTTCAGGTAGTGAAAAGCGAGGTATAAAAAACAGCCCATCCTCCTCCTCCTCCTCCTCCTCCTCCTCCTCCTCCTCCATCTTCATCCAACCTTTGCCCAGATACATTCTAGGACTGAAACGAGGAAGCTCTCTTCGGTGCCAGATTGCTGAAGAAACAGTCCTTGTGGTTAGACTTGAATGTTTCCATGGCTTGTGCTCTTTTCTTTGTATCTTATCCCCGGCAAATATTGCCTTTCCGCTTTCTGAAAGCTAAGGTGGGCTGTGCTTGGAAGGCTTAGGAAAAGATACAAGCCAAGATACAGTTGGTTTCTCCCCCTGTCCCCCCAAAGAGGAATCTAAGAGTTGGCTGATGGCCTCGGGGTTCATGGATATTGAGGAACGAATGGCCAAAGTCTGGGTATCAGACGCGAGAGGTCATAAATATACCTGTAGAAATAAAATCGCCTTCTTTGCAGTCCTTACGTCCTACCTTTTTGACTTGTGGCTTGAGCAGGGGCTTACAGCAACGTTTTGCATCCTGCAGGGGTGGTGGGGGTGGCAGATTAAAAATTTAGAGCTCCTGCTGCAGCCTGTGATCTTCCCAGCCAATGCCAGCCCATCCCGTCCAGGCTTCCAACCCCCCCTTTGCAACCACGTCGCCCACCTGCATAGCAGCTGTCGTGTACTGCAGGCATATCTTGCTTACGCGCATTGTCATGGCCACCTGCGTAATTAATTTTTTAAAAACTACGTGACCTTCTCTGATGCATGCATGGGAGGCCAGGGTCTGTTCCTTTACAGAAAAATAAGTAAAGCGAGATTTTCTCTGGGGCTGGAGGACAGACAGCAAGGTAGGGAGGTTACTGTGACACCTGCCAAGAGCCCAAGGCTCACCTGGATCAGGTGACGCTATCTGATGTGACTCCGTGCTTCTGACACCATGCCTCTGATATTGATAAGTCTGTTGTAATGAGCGCGGTCCGTCAGTCAGAATCAAAAGCCCGTTCGGATACGTTGCGCCACTCTGACCTTCTCCTCTGGTCCAAGATGCTTAGAACAAGAGGGCTCCTTCTGCCGGTGAGAAGCGTCTCTGCTGGCCAAATGCATCCAACTCCGTGGGCCGAAGCAGCTGTTGTGTGGGAGGGGTGCAAAGTTGCCTTTGCCCTTTCTCCGCTCAAAATCGCCCTCTTTCGGCTGCATCTGACTCCGGGTACCCCTCCGCAGCGCCATGAAAAAAAAGACAGGGACCCCCTGGTATCTTTCTCTCCCTCCTTGTTGGTTTGGAAGCAGCATGAGGGGTGTTGCTCGGAATGGACCGGCGATGGGAGGGAGAAGGTTCAAGTGCCCCCTTCTCTCCACAGCCCTCTTGTGCTCCAAATCGTGGCCCCTTTAAAAGGAGAAAAAATGAAAGGGAGACAGTCAGGAAACTGCGCAGCTCCTGTGTGACGTGTATCTTGGTGGTATGTTCGGGAGACCACCATGCAAAGATGTACTTTACTCCCCAGGTTACCTTTTATCCAGAGCCACCGTGGATGCAGTCTGAGAAAGGAGACCTTACACAGGAGGGGCATGGAAATTCTCCCCCTGTCCCACCCCTCCAAGAATGTAAGAGCTCACCTACGTGGAGAGCTCACCTACGACCTGTGTTCTCCCACCTGCACTGGCTCCAGGCTAAGGACCAGGTCAGATTCAAGGTTTTGGTCCTCGCCTTCAAAGCTCTGAACGGTGTAGGACCTACGGGACCACCGCTTCCCCCCACCCAAATGAACGTTACGTTCTAATGAACATTTGCCCGAGGAAGCAAAATTGAACTCTGCTAGGGCCAGGGCCTTCTGAGCTCTGCCAAACTAGATCAGGGCCCCGTGGGACCCTAAACCGCTCCGCAGGGCTTCCAAGACAGAGCTGTTCTTCCCGGCCTTCCCTGTCTACAACCCTTCCAGCTAAAGTCAATCTGCATGAGTTTTATTATGCCTCCCCCTTTTATGAATTAACTGGTTTTACTTTTAATATTGATTAAGTTTAAAACAATTCTAAGACCTTAATTTGTAGTATTTTTAATCCTTTTGTAATCCGCCCTGAGCCTCCAGGGAATGGTGAAGAATCAGTCAATCAATCCGTCAGTGAATCAATCACCAGGGGGTTGCCATAACGTGGGTGTGACTGGGCAGCCCATGCTGCTGCCTCCAAGACGATGATGCTTCCATTTGCCAAGCAGTGTAGCTTTTGTGTGCCAACCCTGGTTTAAGTAATGCATTTTTGGATGGTAAAGTGTTAAAATAAGGACAGGGTTGGCTAACAAAGTCAGTATCCCACAAATTTCCGTTTTTAACTGGGCAAGAAAGATGGAGAAAACCCGTCTCCGTACATTCCCCCCTTCCGGCTTCAGATTGTCCAGGAATTTTGCACTTGTGAGCAGGACGGCTTCATCCGGTTTCTCAACTGCACCTTCCCCTTTTTGTGTCTGGGAGTCTGTGGTACGTGGTTGCGTGCCACTGCAATAAATAAGATCTGATGCTTCGTATCCATGGTTGTGTGGCAGTTGCATTGAAGTGTTTTGCACCTGGTCCTGCTAGAGGTGCCCTGACTTGGATAGTCCAAGCTAGCCTGATCTCGGAAGATCTCAGAAGTTAAGCAGGACAGGAGACCGCCGATGATTGGTTTTATTTTATTCATTTTAAATTTTATACTATTTTTACTCCTTTGTTCTGCAACTAGTGTGGCATTCCAAGAGGGGCAGAAAAGTAATTAAAAAATTAAATACACTTTCCACCAACACCTTCCAAGGGGCATTTTGTCCTGATCCTAGAGGGACGGGCTAGTTGGAAGCCCCCTAACTTGGTCCAGAGCTGCTGATTGTCGCACAGAGAATTGCCAGCTTTTTAACTTCACGTCTCTCTGCCTTTTCTTGCAGGCTAGAATGGGTGGAAATCATAGAGCCTCGGACGCGGGAGCGCATGTACGCCAACCTGATCACGGGGGAGTGCGTGTGGGACCCGCCCGCCGGCGTCCGCATCAAGCGCACCAACGAGAACCAGTGGTGGGAGCTCTTTGACCCCAACACCTCGCGCTTCTACTACTATAATGCCACCACGCAGCGGACGGTGTGGCACCGGCCGCAGAACTGCGACATCATCCCGCTGGCCAAGCTGCAGACCCTGAAGCAGAACACGGAGTCCCCCCGGGCCTCCACCGAGAACAGCCCCGGCCGCAGCAGCAATGTCAGCCGGGAAGGGAGCACCAGCTCTTCCCTGGAACAGGAGCTGGAGGGCGGCGAGAAGGTGCCGGAGCAGAGCCGGCCGAACCGCCAGGCGTCCCAGTTCGCCACCGTCAAAGAGGAAACAGAAAGGTAACCCCCAGGTGGCAGAAGCAGGCCGGACTCTGAAGCCTTGTAGATTGCGGGGAGGGCCATAGCTCAGTGGCAGAGCGTCTGCTCAGCATGCACAAGGACCCAGGTCTAATCCCCGGCATTTCCAGGTAGAAAGACCTCTGCTTGAGATCTGGAGAGCTGCTGCCAGCCTGAGTGGACACTAATGATCCTGAGAGACAGATGATCTGTTTCAGCATTAGGCACCTTCATGTGTGTGTCATCTTTATTGGGAGGGGCCGTGGCTCAGTGGCAGAGCCTCTGCTTGGCATGCAGAAGATCCCAGGTTCAATCCCTGGTGCCTCCAGTTGAAAGGACCAGGCAAGAGGGGATGGGAAAGACCTTGGCCTGAGACCCTGGTTCAGTGGCAGAGCCTCTGCTTGGCCTGCAGGAAGTCCCAGGTTCAATCCCCTGGCCTGCTGGCATGTCCTTTGCCCAGTTAGGACCAGGCAGGAGGGGATAGGAATGTTCTCACACTAGAGAGCTTCAGCAAGTTTGAGGAAGCAGTACTGATCCTGATTGGGGCTCTGGGTCTGATTCTGTATGGGGCAGCTTCCTGCGCGCTCACATGTAGAGGTGTAAAACTGGAACTGGGGGGGGGGAGGAGAAATGCTTCCTCCGTTCTGTTTTGTTCCTAGGAAAATGTCCCTTGCCTACAGCGAACCACGGTTTGCTCAAATCCTGGTTAGATTCCTATGATGTCTTTTGTGGGGGTCGGCCTTTGGAAGCAGTCTTGGGCACGGGGCTCTAGCACACTTGCACTTCAGGGTCCTCACTTGTCTGCCTCTGATTAAAGGGCAAAGAATTAAGCACAGTGCAGATGGGAGATTTTAATCTGCCAGGCCGATGGCCTTGGTGTCTGTGATTGGCGTCCTCCCCCCTGGGTGCTTCCAGCCTAATTCTCAAGGCCCAGAATCCAGGTATGAGGTACAGGTGGGTGATTCAGTTCAGAGAAGCTGAAAAGTACCTGAATCAATGTTGGTTCAGATACTTTCTGGACCTATCCGAACAGAATCACCCATTCCTGTACTTTAAACTGGCCAAACCAGCGGTGTCTGAATTGCAATTTGGCCACAATTGGGACAGTTTAAAGGAAGGGTCTGGGTGAAGGAAGAGAGCGTACCAAGCAGCTGAGCTGTCATAATTAGTTGCTTGGTGGGCCTTTTAAATGCCTCCCCCCAGCCCTCTCAGGCCATGTCTCTGCTTCCTGAGAAGACTTGAGGGGGGGGGGGAGGCATTTAAAGAACACACCAAACAGTGAATCATGACAGGTCAGCTGCTTGCTGTGCCCTTTACATGCCTCCCTCCCAATTTCACAGGCAGTGCAGAAGTTCTTTGCTGCCTGGGAAGATATTTGGGGGGGGGGTGTATTTGAAAAAAAAAAACAGACCGTTTTAGACTCAGCCAAATCGACTCAACAAAATTCAACCCAGTGAAGGGAGATTCAGGATGATTCAGGCTCAGCCCAATCTGAAAAGGTCCAAATTTGTTTTTGGGTGCACATGACTAGTAGTAGGAAAGCTGCAGTATTATCGCTTGTTGGAGCTGGAATTCAGCATCTTGGTTGCACAATCCACTGGAGGCTGCAAACAGGGATCATTAATATAATTAATAATAGCAATTAGCAGATCAGTGTTACTGGTAATTAAAGATCAGCTGGGAGGAGGCAACAGGTGGTCTTCCGCAGAATTGGGGTGGGGAGAGGATCTTTTCTTGCCCATCCAGTGGCACCTGCAGACACGTTAGAGGGCAGCCGCCATGGGGGTCTCTCCCGGCAGGCCGAGGGTGCAAACTACGAGGAGTTAGTCAAAAAGTACTGCTGCAAAATAATAAACCCTCTTTATTAAACTACAATATCAAAGTGCAAAGTCAGCGTCTCCATCTCTCTAACCCAGGGGTAGTCAAACTGCGGCCCTCCAGATGTCCATGGACTACAATTCGCTGGCAGGGGCTCATGGGAATTGTAGTCCATGGACATCTGGAGGGCCGCAGTTTGACTACGCCTGCTCTAACCCTTCCCTGAAGAATTCTCCACTCTTTGGTTTGCACCCTGTCAAAATGGCAGTTTTGGTGCCCCTGAGGGACTCAAATTGTGTTGCTTTTAATTGTGCTTTGAGTTTGGGGGTCAAACAAGGCTTCTGAAGGGGGTGAGATCAGGGCTGCAGGGTTGCGGCCTTCAAAGGATGAAATACATATCAAGTATAGAGGCTCTGGGATACCAAGGTGGCAAGTACAGTATCCAAAATAGACTTCTGTGGAGTCTTGAATCTTCTATTATTTCTTTATTCTTTATTGTACAAAACAGTCCCAATGTGTTTCGCCCACTGGCTTTGTCAAGGGACATTAAATTTATAGTTTTCAGACAAACTTCAGATTAGTAAATATATGTCTCTTAAAGAGAGTATAAGGTTGTTATAACAGTAGCTACTCCTAGCTTATGGCCCCAGATTTTGTGAAACTCTGGAGTTTCCTGGAAATGTTGGAAGGGTTTCCCGAATGGGTGGGAATTAATCAGTTTTTAATATATTTTTAAAATTTGTTAATTGGGTGATATGACCCTATATGGTCATGTCGACCCGACGTGCCCTCCCAGAATGGCCAGTGAGGAGCTTCAAGTTGGTGGGAAGGGGAGGAGCTCTGGGTGGGCGTGGCCACAGCTGTGCTTTCCAATGGTATTCTGCACCATTATGCTACTTCTGGGGTTTGAAGCCTAAAGAATATTTCAGGGGTTTCTCAATGGTAAAAAAAGCGGAGAAAGGATTCTCTATGCCTATTATTGAGGATTTTGCTTGGGCCTGTGCATTGCCTGCAACACAGGCTCCTTCCTGCAATTTCTCTTGCCTGTAGCACGTTTTGACCTTCTCAGACTCATAGCATTTGGCTTCAGAGTTGTCAGGTGAGAAGCAATAACCTCCAGCCGCCTTCCTTGCCTCCAGAAGGGCCTGCAGCTCTCAGGGGTAGGTGGCCGGACTGGTTTGCGCCAGGTGGAAAACTGCTCAGCAGGTAAAGCAGAAATCCCTCTCCCCAATTGCTCCTCCGCCAAGTTCAGAACTAAGGTCAGCGTCTCTGGGAAGGCAATTAAAGGCAGGGGAAATTAATCGGCTCTCAGCTGACAGGAGGGAGCCATCTCTGCTGGTATTCCTACCTGTCACTTTGAGGGTCTCTCGAAAAGCAATCTCTAAATCTAAGCGATTACTTTCAGTGACACTGTTCGTTCCACCAGGCATTTCGCAATTACGATCTCATTTCCCTTCTCCGCGGCGGAAACCTGAGCTCAGAAACCATGAGTCTGTCTGTCTGTCTGTCTGAGGGATTTGTGACAGGGCAAGGATTTGAATCTGGATCTTCCACAGACAAACTCTAATGTTTCATGCCTTGAGCGATTAATTATTAATTAAATTTGTTTGACGCCAATCCCTGTGGGCTCGGGGTCGTTTTACGATATGTAACGTCTGTCGTAAGCATTTTCCTGATCCCCCCCTTTGTTCTGGGTTTGCCCTCTGGGTTCTGATTTTTTTAAGTTGCATGAGATATGAAATATGGGCCTTTAACTTCTCCCCTTTACACTTCTTGTACTTCGTTGGGTTTAGAGGAGAAGGAGGCCAGGACTATAATGCATCTGGAATTCTTTGGGTTGAATTTGGGCTGGCAGCAGATTATTTGCTGTATTCATATGTGACCATTTTGCCCAGGGAGGCACGTGAAGTGGATTACATCCTTCTCCTCTTCTCTGTGTCCTCTGCTTTGGTTCGGCCTCACTTGGAGTCAAATGGGTGTCTTGGTCTGAAGTAGCACCAAACAACCGGAGTCCAATCAGGCACCTTTAAGCCCAACAAAGATTTATTCAAGGCGTGAGCTTTCGGGTGCAAGCACTCTTCGTCAGACTATGACCTTCCATCGTGACAGTGGGAATATAAAGCAAAAATTAATTATGTTAGAATCATAGAGGTGGGAGGGACCTCCTGGGTCATCTAGTCCAACCCCCTGCACTATGCAGGACACTCACAACCCTCTCGCTCACCCACTGTCACCTGCCACCCCTTGAGCCTTCACAGAATCAGCCTCTCCATCAAATGGCTCTCCGGCCTCTGTTTTAAAATCTCCAAAGATGGAGAATGGAATTTTCTCACTTCCCTTGGGAGCGCAGAGGGTTCCCCCAGTCGCTTCGTGTAGCCTCTGGCTCTCCTTGTTAAAACGCCCGAAGCCTTGTCAATCCCCCCTCCTCCCCCCCCCTTCATTTTCCGACGTGCCATTTGTCATCTGTCAAGTGACATCACTGTTCTCTCCCTCCTGCAGGTGCCAAGAAAGAGGTTCTTGCAATCTCTGCACATCCCGGGAGTTAATTGCTTCTTCCGTTTCTCACAAAAGGCCCTTTTTGTCATTCCCTTGACACGAGCCAGCTACTTGACTCCGCAGCCTGCTTTTACTTGCTGCTTAGGCATGTTGTTTCTTTTTATTCTAACGGCTCACTTGCAGGTTTTGCCGTTTCAAAATGCTCTCGATTTCTCTTTGGCTTCTGGGCCAAAGCTCTGTCCTGGTATGGAGACCTCGGACGGCCACGTATCTGTGGAGTACGCAGGAGGAGGAGGAAGTGAGGATGCGGGACTAGCTAGGTGTTTATGTTGGGGAGGAAGGCAAGAGACATTGAGAGGTGGTCAGCCGGTGCCGGTCTCTGTGGAGCTACCCTGGTCTTCCTTGGGGGGGGGGGGTCTCCTATCCATGTACTAGCAAGGACTGACTCTCCTTAGCTTCCAAGATCTGTTGAGATCTGGTTAGCCTGGGCCACCCAAGTCGGGACATTCCCCTAGTAAAGACCTCTTATATCAGGGGTAGTCAAACTGCGGCCCTCCAGATGTCCATGGGCTACAATTCCCATGAGCCCCTGCCAGCATTTGCTGGCAGGGGCTCATGGGAATTGTAGTCCATGGACATCTGGAGGGCCGCAGTTTGACTACCCCTGTCTTAGACTATGCCAAGATGCAGGAAGTTCTGCAAGCAGGAACATCTGAAAGAGACTCTACCCCTTCGTCATTACCTTTTCTCTATCAAGCATGAAAACTGCACCAGTCAGTGAAACTAGCAAGCAGCACGATAAAAACAATAAGTAAAAGAGCACGAAAAGCCAGCAGCACAAGCATGCGAGGGCAAGACAGACGGAGTGGGTCTAGCTGTTTACCCTCCAAGGGGAGAAGCTTCAAAAGATGGTGTTGGCTGACCGGCAGGTTCATGAGCTGCCAGCTATGCTGGACCTGACGAGATTGTAGAAATGCTGATTGACCAGTAACCAGATGACAAGCCTAGCGACTAAAGGGAATATCCACACCCGGAGGCAATCAACCTCTGAACGTCCCGGTACTGGGAGGCAACCTCAGGGAAGGCCTCGGCCTCCGTGCCTTGTTGCTGGCCCTCCCGAGGAACTGGCTGGCCCCTGTGTGAAACAGGAGACTGGTCTGGATGGACAACTAGTCTGACCCAGCAGGGCTCTTCTGAAGTTCTTATGAAGAACTTGACTTCTCTGCGTTGCTGTTGGCCCTGCAGAGGGACTGGCTGGCCCCTGGGTGAGACGGGAGGCTGGACTAGATGGACCTTCCCTGGCCTGACCAGCAAGGCTCTTCTGAGCTCGTTATCTGGATAAGGCCTCAGTGTTTCTGCCCTGTTGTTGGCCCTCCAGATGGACCAGTTGGCCACTGTGTGAGAGAGGATGCTGGACAAGATGGTCTAATCCAGCGGGGCCCTCCTGACGGCCTTTTGTGTAGGCCTGCGAACGCTGCAGAAGCAAGCCCTCCTGCCCTTCCATTTTGATTTCCGGGCCTCCCAGGCTTCTGCAGAGATGCTTCCGGCCCCCTCCCAGAGCCTTTTTGATTCTGCGGCAGGCTCCGCTCTCTGTACGTGTCCAAGGGAACGAACGCGTTGCTAAGCAAAGCAACCTTTCTTCCGACGCTCCAGGCCCCGCCGGGCTGCTCTTGACAGCAGATGCTGTTCCTCTGCTCCCCCCCCCCAGGCAAGCATGCTCTGCACTGCCCACTCCAACGTGCCGGGCTCTCTTTCTTCTCCTGGGCAGGGTGCCAAGCGATGTCTGGAAAGCCAATTGAGACTTCTCTTTCCAGCAAAGATCTTGGCGATCGGACGGGGAAGGGGGGGGGGTCTGGCGGCTGAGAGCTCTTCCCTGAAGACTCGGGCCTTATCCATTGTGCTAGGATCTGAACAGTACATGCAAAGGATGCTTGTCTACGCACGGAGGTTTCTGGGACTGCCAAAATGGGGGTTTGGGGAGGGAGCGTCTTCCCCAAGTGCGTCTCATGACGAGGCCGACCTCTTTATTGAGCTTCCAGGCTGCATTGCTGGAGAGCAGAGATGCAAGAGCATTTATTTCTTTCTGTCCCGCTTTTCTCCCTCTATTTTGGAATCACAGTGGCTCTTAACTCTTCATTCTCTCCTCCCTCTGTTCGCGGACAGCCACAGCCCTGTGAGGTTGGCCAAGCTGAGAGTTTGTGATGGGCTCAGGGTCCCCCAGCAAGCTTCTATGATTGAAAGGGGGATCCAAACCGGGGTCAGGCAGGGTGCTGTCAAAACCATGCCCGAGTCTGCCATTTGCTCTTTTATTGCTTTGCTCCGTTTTCTGTCCATGTGGTTGATTATCTTAGATGCCTTAGGCGTGAATTATAGCAGTAGGGGGGTTAGTTGGGACTCTTTGTACACTGAGTCTGGGTTGCAAGGTTTGGGTGCAAATTCTGCAAGCCTGTGGTACTGTGATTGTACACAGTTGTGTTTGTGTGTGTGTGTGTGTGTGTGTGTGGGGGGGCATGTAATGGATCAGGTTTTCTTGTTGCCAGGTTTCATACCCAGTATTTTCTGGGTATGGATCTGCAGCAATTTCCACTTAAAAGCCAAGGGGAAAAGTTGGATGAATGACCGCCCAGTTTGTTTTGAACTCACCTGACCACTATGGCCTTCTTCAGTGGCCCATCTTTGGGTGCCCCCATCTTCTTTGATTAGGCAGGGCCTTCTCTGTCAGGCACCAAAACTCTGGAATTTTCTGTCTCGGAGAATCTGGCCGTCCCCTTCTGTTGCTGGCTTCTGCCAGTGGGTGTAAACTTTTTTGTCTCATGTGGTGCTCCCCCCGCTTCACCGAACTTTTTGTTTTTACATCTTTGTACAAATTGTGGCTCTATTTTAATTGATTTAATGTTGTTTCAATGGTGATTTCATTATATATATGTTTTAATTTGTTCACTTCTTGGTTCATCAGAGGGGGAAAAATGGTGGGATGTAAATTTTGGAAATGAATTCATAATAAATAAGACCTGGCTTACAGAATGTCCTGACCCCCTTCCTTCTTCCAGCAGACATTTCTAGGCCTATTAGGGTCACAAACTCCTGGTTGGGACATTCCTGAATATTTGGGGTCAGAGCCTGGGGAAGGTGTGGGTTTAGGGAAGGGTTATAACCTTAGTGGGTTCTAATGTCATAGAGTCCACCCTCCAGAGCAGCCAGCTTTCTCCAAGGGAACTAATTTCTGCCATTTAGGGATAAGCCATAATTGTGGAAGATTTCTAGGCATTGCCTGGAAGTTGGCAACCCTAGGATCACCTGCTTGAAAATCCTGATTAGGCTGGCAAACTGGCTTGATGTCTGCAAGATTTGACTGCCTCAAACTTCTGCAGAAGGTGGAGGGTCCATCTTTTCTTGTCCGGGAGACTCCAAGTAAAAAAGGGAGTGGTGAGCTGCCAAGAACTATGTCTTTCCCCTGCTTGTCTTGTTCAATGACATCACTTCCTTTCGTCCTCTTTTCAGCTCATCGCCTCCGGGAGTTTTCGAGAAGGAATACGAGATCTATCGCGATTACAGCTCCGACGGGCAGCGCCTCCACTACAGGTTAGCGGGTCTCTTCTTTGGCTCTTTCCCGAGCGCTTGTTGCATCAGCCGGTGGGGAGAAATGAGAGAGAGGAGAGATAAGCCCCTTCTGAGGGAGGAACCCCCGAGAAATGTCTGCTTTGCAGGGGATGGTGTTTTCCCTCCTCTGGAATAGTTCTCCTTGGAAGCTCTTCTGCCCCCTTAACATCTTGGGCCCTGAGAACATCAGAAAAGCTCTGCTGGGCTCATGGGAATTGTGGTCCATGGACATCTGGAGAGCCACAGTTTGCCCACCCCTGCTCTAATTGCCCCTAAGTTTTTTAGAAACTCACTCAAGTTAACATCGGGACGCAGTTTACTTGATCAACATGTACATGCAGTGAAGAAAAACAAACCCAGCTAATGTGTGACGTGGACGATGCTGTTTGCAGGGTCAGATCTGAGTTTCCAGAATGCAGAAGACAGCCATGGGAAGGGAAGCATCAGCTATTAAGGTGGGCTCGCCTGCCACCCACTTTCAGAAACTACACGACCCATTTTTGAGAGCCAGTGTGGTGTAGTGATAAAAGAGCAGCAGACTTTGGTCTGGAGAACTGGGTTGGATTCCCCATTCCTCTACATGCAGGCAGTTGGGTGTGGATTCACAGTTGTCTTGGAGCCGTTCTCAAAGAGCAGTTCTCCTAGAGCTCTCTCAGTCGAACCTACCTCCCAGGGTGTCTGTTGAGGGTAGTGAAAAGTGGGGTATAAAAAAAAACAGCTTTTCTTCTTCTTTTTCTCCTTCTTCTTTTTGGTGTAGTTAAGACTGGCAGCTTCTAATCTGGCGAGCCAGGTTTGATTCCCCGCTTCACCTCGACATGCAGCCAGCTGGGTGATCTTGGGCCAGTCTCAATTCTCTTAGGGCTCTTTCTGCCCCTCCTACCCCATAGGGTGTCTGCTGTGGGGAGAGGAAGGGATGATAATTGTAAGCTACTTTTGGACTCCCTTGGGTAGTGAAAATAGGGATATAAGACCCAACTCCTCCTCCTCCTTATTCTTCCTCCTCCTCCAGCACTGTGCTAAAGGCGTGTGGAGAAAAGCACTCTTGGTTGTTTGTGGACCAGTTCGGGAACTCCCTCCTCCGAGACCCCCTTAGAGTCGGAATCCACATCGTTTCCCCAACAGCAGTCAAAGTTTCCATTCATGCGCGGCTGTTTGACCATCGGGGCTGTTCTGAGACGGGGGGGGGGGGGCAGTGATTCTCCCCCCCCCCCCCCCGGTCAGCTTCTGTGCTGCAAAGGCACATTTTAATGAGCTTGCTGGAACAGATCTGTGCCCCCTTGGCCTTGTGGGAGGGGAACGGGGAGAACAGTGGAGCAGCGGAAGTACTAAAAATTCCACCTTGCCTGTTTGGTCAGATGCTTGGCTGCCGTGTCCGTGAAGGATGCCTCCTCTGCAGCACAGATGACTCTGAGCTCCTGTCGAAGGCTATAAAAGTCGCATTTCCCACAGACGTCTGCTTTGAATTGAGCCCAGATGTTTGCACTGTGCCCAGCTGTCAATAGTTTGCTCTCCTTTTTCATTAATAGCAGTCCCCCGTCCTTAACAAGGGAGCCGGATGAAGGGCTTGTGTCTATGTTTCTTACTCTTACGTGGCCTTTAGGGTAATTTTCATAGAATCATAGAATCATAGAATCATAGAGTTGGAAGGGGCCACACAGGCCATAGAATCATAGAATCATAGAGTTGGAAGGGGCCATACAGGCCATCTAGTCCAACCCCCTGCTCAACGCAGGATCAGCCCTAAGCATCCTAAAGCATCCAGGAAAAGCGTGTATCCAACCTTTGCTTGAAGACTTCCAGTGATTTTTATGGACCCGGTTTGAGCCCTGGGCCCTCATGTTGCCCCCTTAGCAAGGAGACCAGCCTCATCCCCCGTGGATGGAGACCCACCGGCTTGGAAGGACCAGCCAGTTATTTCACACCAGGGAAGATTAGGGAAGCTGAGTTCTGAGCTGTTACTGAAAAATACCCCTTTCCATTTGCTTTGCATGCAGAAGGTTCAGTCCTCAGAATATCCAACCAAAAAAGACATTTGCATAGCGGGAGTCGGGAAAGATGCATCTCTGCCCGGAGATTGGTCCGGACCGGGATGCCTAAGACTAGCTTGATTTCGTCAGATCTCAGGACCTAAGCAGAGAATGCCCTGGTTAGAGCAAGGAAGCCCAGGTTCTCTACTTGGAGCTGGCGAGGACCAACCTCTTCTGGGCGTCTCCTGCCTCGAACACACTGCCATCGGCGCTCTCCCCCACCACTGCTGATGGTGGATCAAGGCGAGTGCCGTGGGAGCAATAGGGCAAGTTCCCCCCTTACTTTCCAGAGTCGTAATTGCTGGCTCACCCCATCAGCCTCCCGCGGAACGTGGCCAGAGGAACCGCTTGGCCAGAATGGCGCGAGCCACGAAGTCCTCGGGGAGGGAGGCGTGGGGCAGGGCTGCTCCCCCCCCCCTTTTCCTGCCCAGAATGTTGCTTCCAAAGCCTCCAAGGGCCCAGACATCAGTTTTTGGCACACGAAATGAGACATAAACATCTCCATCCTGGAGGTGGTCTCCGGAGCCCTGCAATTTGGTTTCAGCCACGCCGGCCCCACAAGACAAACTCATTCAGGTCGGCTGCCTGCCTTGTCAAACTTAATCTCCACTTTGGGCAGGGGGGTGGGAAGAGGCGGGAGCCACAACGGTTGCCGTGGAGGAGGTCTTTGAAGCGAGCTCCGCTCTTCGGTTCGGGCGTTACCAGCTCCCTACCCCATATTCCAACGAGAAGCTACAAATGGCTGCAGTCAGGAGACCGTTTGGGGCGGGGGGGGGGGGGTAGAAATGATTAGAAACAGGCTTCCATTCCCATGGGGTGGACACATTCCCCAGCTGCCTCAGTTCCGGGGTCCCCAGCATGGTCATGGTGCTCCCCGACACATATTGTGGCACCCACAAAGTGTTGCTTAAAAGTGGGTGGGTCTTTCGCCTAGTATTGCTTCTGGGCATGCAAGAAACTATTTTAAGACCCTGCGTTCCTTTGAAAAGGCACCTTGGTAAGCAGAGCATCTGATGGCCCAAGGCCTGGTCTGGGCCTTTTGGGATCATTTGCCTACTGTGCAGGACCCAAATAGAGTGACCTTTTATGATTTTTATTCAATTGCAGAAGAACAAAAATGACGCAGGTGGGTTGGTCCCAAAAGAGCCTGTGTGCAGAACAAAGGATTGCATGAGACTTTATAATATTCCATTGAAGGCAGGGAAAGATGATGTTCTTTGGAGCAAACCAATAACCTGGGGTCCCCACCCCCTTGCACATCCCACAGGACCACCCCAGGGCCATTATGCTAAGTCACCGGGAAAAGGATAGGAAAGTTCTCTTGTTAATATAAACAATTGCACCCGGCCTTGAGAATAGAACATATCAGCCTTGGTAACATTTCAAAAGACAGTCAAGAACAAGTTTCTGGGCCTTCTGTTAGGAAACAGTCTGGTACACCAAGCTTCTCTATACAGAACAGTAATTGAGAAAATGACATGCACCCAGAATGTCAAAGAGATTCTCTGAGAGAGATTCTGAAGTTGATGGATTCAACATGCTGTGACCTGCCCTGAGCTATCAGGAAGGGCAGGATGCAAGAATAAAGAAGAAGATGATAAATGAAGTTGGAGTCCAGTGGCACCGTTAAGACCAACAGCCACACTTGTCCACGCACAGGAAAGCTCATAGAACTTGAATAAAATTATGTTGGTCTTAAAGGTGCCCCCAGACTCTAAATGTGTTCAGAGAGTAACGAATGATATAGCATTCCCTGGCGTTTGGTGGTTGGCTCCGCCTCCGTCGGCAGCCATTTTGCAATCGCTCCCACTGCCCTGTGATGCGAAGGCTTCTGCTGGCTCACGAAGGTCGAGGACCCCCGCTTTCGTCCAAAGAGGTCTTCGGGGTTCTCCAAGCAAACCTCTTTGCAGGAGGGGAAACCACAGTGGCAGAGATCCCTTCAGGCTTCTGCAAACGGGGCCATCTCTCTCCGGCCACCGCTGGGCACGGAAACCAATGCAGAGGCCCCTTCCGGATAGCATGTGTGTATGTGTGGGGGGGGGACGTAGCAAGAGCCCCCGCCCTACCAATCTGGGGTCAGGAAGGCATTGTTCCACAGCGGCCACAGTCTCTGTGCTGGCTGATCTCAGGCGGCTGCGAGGGGGTTCCGAGGTCGATGTACAGGGACGCCCCTCCCCGTCCCAATCGTGCTGCTGCTTGGGTCTTCCCCCGGGCTGGAGAGTCACTCACCGCCTGGGCCGCTTCTGGTTTCTCTCGCCCGGGGGCTCAGCTGGCAGCCTTCAAGCGCCCAGCGTCTGTTCTTCTCATCTGCATCATTTGGCTGAGCGGATTAGTGTACTCTGTGTGTGGCGGGGGCGGGGGGGGGGGAGAAAAGGTGGGCTGTATCTTATGAAGCCTCGAGCCTCCCCCCCCCCAGACCACATTGCTCCCTAGCCCAAAACAGAGAGCAAATGTGCCGCAATCCTTTCTCTTGCTAAATGCCCACTCACAGTGTTCTGCTCTGCCGTAGAGGGATAAAAATCAAATCAGGCTGGTGTGTGGGAAGCAAGGGGAGCCCATTCAGCTCTAGAGCGTTGCATTAAAATCTGGGAGACTCAGAATCACAGAATCATAGAGCTGGAAGGGGCCATACAGGCCATCTAGTCCAGCCCCCTGCTCTACGCAGGATCAGCCCTAAGCATCCTAAAGCATCCAAGAAAAGTGTGCATCCAGCCTTTGCTTGAAGACTGCCAGTGAGGGGGAGCTCACTACCTCCTTAGGCAGCCTATTTAGCCTACTCAGGTTAAAATCTCCCCTCTGTCACAGAACTGTGCATGATGACCTTTGGCCAGTCACATACTCTCATCCAAACCTACCTCACAAGGTTCTTGGGAAGCAAAAATGGAGGAGAGAGTAAGCCATCTTTGGTTTCCATTTATTCAATACAGCCTAAGGCCCATGCTGCATGCAATATGCAAAATAAAAAAACAACGCCCAGAGCCGTACGGAAGGGTGGTATAATAATCTAAAATAAATAAATAAATAGATAAAATAAAATAAATAAATGTGAAGACTAGTTGGCCTGAAGCAGCAGAGCCAAGTTTGAGTCCAGGGGGCACCTTTACGATCAACAAGGGATGAGCTTTCGTGGTGCACGGACACGTCTCCGGATGCAAGACTGCTCCCTCTCAAGGCAGAATTGATCTGATGCATAAAGATAAGCTCCTGATTCCGGCATCTCTTCCTGCACAGTCTGTCGCTGTTAAGCATATCAAAATTCACAACTAACCTCTCCTCTCTACGCGCACAGGCCCTAAGTTCTGACCCCTTGGGTCGTGCAATCAGGCCACCATTCGGAACCCACCAGGTGCCCATCCTGGTGGAAAACCTTCACCCGGTTACATTCCTCTTGAACCCAAACTCTCAGACATTTTCCCATCACCACTTTCCTGGGGAAGCAGATTGGCCCAGAAGAGATTTCTCAGCCCGGCGTCAATTTGTAACCGTCCAGGCACTCCAAGATGCCCTGCTTGACAGTGGGGCTCATGGAGTGCAGTGGCCCCCTCCATGGCTGGGAACACCCCAGTTTCCCCTGATGAAAATCCCGCTCCTAAAATGGGCAGCTCCTCCTTCCCAAACATACCGTGGGCCGTTTGCTGGTATCCAGTCGCTTCTCATTGGGAGCTTGCCTCTCAGACATCCCTTATGCCTGCCTGCTTAGAGGCACGAGGGATGAGCCGAGAAGCCCCCGGTGGAGATTTCAGCCGGAGCCCTTTTGCCAGCGGAAGGGATGGCACGGCTTGGCGTATGGGCTGCCGGGATAGCATGCGTGCCAGGCAGGCTGAGCGCTTTGTTCAGCCACGGCACAGAGCTGAAAGGAAAGTGCTGCTCCAGTGGGGACCTGCTCTTTGTCCAGCTTCAAGGATCGCCCCAGACAGAACAGGCACGGGCAGCTGATGCTCGGAAAATCTTCTTCACCTCTACAGTGCCACTGGACTCGAATTTAGCTCAATTACAGGAAGGTTTACCTGCCGATATAACTTGGCCCTCCCTCCCTTCAGGGGCAGTCTGCAGACTGTCAAATTCATTTCTCTCCCAAAATTGATGCACTACATACCTCATTCCCAAATAAAATGGCTTTGGGGCCCTTTGGAGAGATGCTTCCCTAAGGCCGGGGCCTTGGTTTTCTGTGGCCCCTTTCCGACGGGGCTAAGGGGGGTGCAGATGCCAGCTTGACCAGAGCCAGAAACAAGGTTTGTACGGAGAGGGCCACGAGGTTCCTTGAAAGAGCCTGGGGCGCCAGTCCCTGCTCTGCGGCCGACACTCAGGCCCATTCGCGACTGTTTTCTGCCTGCACAGCCACATTTCCTTCCATCCTTGTGGGAGGTTTGCAGCTCTGGCAGCGGCTGATTCAAGGGGAGAGCCACTTGCCAGCCAGAAGCCCCACCAAGCCAGGGCTCTGCCCCTTTTTCCCGGCAGACCCCCTGGCATCACTGGCTTAAAGGCCAAGGGCAGCCTCTGATTGGAACTCTGCAGCCGGCAGCCACTGGGATGGTGCAAAGATTCGTTGGACACATCCAGCCCTCAGCCACACACCCAGGGCTGCGTTTGGCACCGGCCATAGCCTCCTGCAAGCCATTCAAGCAGTCCATTCTGCTTTCCTCCGTTTGGAGGGGATGGTGGAATGCGCAGGCAGGGGCTCATGGGAATTGTAGTCCACGGGCATCTGGAGGGCCGCAGTTTGGCCACCCCTGGATTATCACATGGAACTGCCTTCTGTTGAATCTTGGGTCCCTCAAGGTCCGTATCGCCTGCTCAGACTGGCAGCCGCTCTCCAGGGTCTCACACCGCCTACCACCCGGTCGTTTACCCGGAGATGCCGGGGATTGAACCTGGGGCCTTCCGTGGGCTGACCGGTGTGTCAGGAAGAGACACAGCTCCCCCCCTGTGTGCTATCTCCCGCGTCTGCGATTTGAGTGAAAATCTGCATGGGTGAGAACGTGCACACTTTTCTTGGATGCTTTAGGATGCTTAGGGCTGATCCTGCGTTGAGCAGGGGGTTGGACTAGATGGCCTGCATGGCCCCTTCCAACTCTATGATTCTATGATTCTATGTGCAATCAGAAATTAAAATGCCGTAACTCAAAGCTTTTTTCCTCTGGCAAAGGGCGCTTTCCGGGGGGGGGGGGGGGAAGCGCGTCTCGTAGCTGAAAGAATCCCTGGGATTTGGGCCAGCAGCCCTTCCTCTTATTTTCTCGGTGCTACAAACGCCTGAGAAGATACTGATGTCTAAGCTGGCAGGAAAGATCACCGAGAGTCCTCTTTGAAGGCCAAACTCAAAACATCTGCTTAGCGTCTAGAGCAGGGGTAGTAAACTGCAGCCCTCCAGATGTCCATGGACTACAATTCCCAGGAGCCCCTGCCAGCGAATGCTGGCAGGGGCTTCTGGGAATTGTGGTCCATGGACATCTGGAGGGCCGCAGTTTAACTACCCCTGGTCTAGAGGCAGGGAGAAGAGCCCGTTCCTTGTGAGGGATTATTAGGACAGGGACCCCAAACAAAATGGCAAGAGTCACGAGGCCAGTGGATGAACGCATGCTGCAGTGACCTTTCCGAAGGTGCTCGGTGGTCTTGATTGCCACTTGGAGTAAATGCCGTGGAACTGGGGAGGGGGCCAGAAAAGGACAACTGGGATTACTGGGGTGAAGAGCAGGGGCACTGGACTCTTGGAGCCTGGGGTCTGGGAGGGCTATGGTAGAGTGTTGCTCATGGATACACATGTGCACGAGATAGAGAAGGTAGAGGAAGAACGTACTTTGATCCCTTTCTCACAGTACAGGAACTCATGCAGAGACATTAATGAGCAGTAGGCTAGGAGCAGATAAGGGCAAGTCATGCACAGGTGGCCTTCCCTGCTGCAGGAAGTGTTGGCATCTACAAACATAGACGAGACCAAGAGGGGATCGGATGGTCATCTGGAGGGCCGCCGTTTGACTACCCTGTAGAGCTGAGTACAGAACTCTCCGAGGCTCGAAGTGCAGGAGTTGGAGAAGGGGGGGGAGGCGGTGGTCTTCGTAGGGCCTCCCTTTCCTGCCTCTGCCTCCTGCAGCAGCTGCCTGCCCTTTCTTCCTTTTCCAGCACAGGAGCAATTAGGAGATTAGATTTCAACGTGGCGAGCACAGAACGGCCGGCTGCTTGGGCACGTGTTTTGCAACCGAACATAAATCTGTCTGCTTCCCTCTGGGTTTTATTGGCAGCAAGCTGTGTGATTAACCCCCCCCCCCCTCTTTTGAAGGACCGCTCTGAGATGTTTTTTTGAATATATAATAATTTAGGGCCTCTGAGTCTCCGCTAAGGGGGGCAGGCTAGGGGGTTGTGTTCTTGTGTTCCTCCTGCCCAAGAGGTTTTTCTGGTTCGGTAGAATTAAGAAATCCCGGACGGACACGGCGTTGGGTTGCTGGTCTCCAGATGGGACTGCACATGTCCCGGCAGAACAACAGACGTCAGCTCCCTGGGAGAAAATGGCTGCTCTGGGGAGGGGGGGGGGGCTGTGTGAAATTACACCCTACGGAGCTCCCTTTCTCGAAATAAATTAAAAAAAATAAAATAAACAAATTCTCCAGGTATTTTGCAGCCCAGAGCTGCCCATCTGTTGGGAAGGTTTTGGTGGGCGGAGGAGTTTACAGTCTTTCCGATTCCTCTCCTACACCCAGAAATCGTTTCCAAAAACCTCCATCCGGGAAGTGCTTTTGAATGGGGACAGCTGTTCAGAGGGTAGGGACTCCACTTTGCATTCCTTTCACCCTCAGTATAGGGTTGCCAGCGGCAGGTTGGGAAATCCCTGGAGGTTTGGGGATGGTGCCTATGGGAAGCCGGGTTCGGGGAGGGGAGGGACTGTGATGGAATGTAAGACCATAGAATCCCTCTTCCAGCCATTTTCTGCAGGAGAACTGACCCCTGCACTCTGGAATCCAGTTGAAATTCGAGGATATTTCCAGGCCGCACCTGGAACACAATAACCCTGCATCTACACGGACAATGTATATGTGTTAAGATCTTAATTTCATGCTCGATCCTAGAATAGAATCATAGAATCATAGAATCCTAGAGTTGGAAGGGGCCTCCTGGGTCATCTAGTCCAACCCCCTGCACTATGCAAGACACTCACCACCCTCTCGTTCACCCACTGGAACCTGCCACCCCCTTGAATGGTGTTGCTGTACAGACAGGGTACAGTGAGCCAGTCAGGTGGCGATCCCAACGTGCTCTTGCTAAGGAGTGTGCCCCAATGAGCTCGGGGGTGGGGTGGGGAGGGCTGGCTGACTTCTGAGGAGGCGTGCTTAGGATCACACTTCCCGGAGGTTCCTTTCGGCTTCCATGGCTTTGGTGGGCCAGGGACGTTGCCAGCAGCCGTGCGGATGCAGTGATGGTAGGGACAGACCTGGCAGAATGGTCAGAGGAAGAGGAGATTGCCCTGGCTTGCAGAACTCAGGTACGCCTCTCCCATCTAACGCCACCGGCCTCTGCGGTCCTCCATTAGCTGCGCACACATTAGGAGGCGTGGCCATTATGCTCCACGAGTCCTAAAGGTTTTCAGTGCAGCCTCTCACTAGCATTGGCGTGGCTTGGCTGGGCCTCTGATCGGTTTCCAATTTCTACAAGTCGCATTCTGTTGCCTTTAAGATGTCGCACCCTGTTTTGCATGGGCTTATGCAAATGGAGAGGGTGCAGAGGAGAGCGAGGGGGGCGATCCGGGGCCTGGGGAGAGGCCGAGGGACTTGGGAAGGTCCAGCCTGGAGAAGAGGGGAGGGGACAGGAGGGCTCTCTTGAGGGATCTGAAAGGCTGCCCCTTGGAGGAGGGCAGGGAAAGGTTCGTGTCTCCTGAGAGTCCATTTCCAAGTCTCTCTCTGCATTCATAAGGACCCAAAACGTTGTTTGAACTAAGAAATGGGAGACGCGCTCCGTCGTCACCCTGCCAGTGCTGGTAATTGTCCGGAATCACGGCATAGACGCAGGCCTCTTTGGGAAGCTGAGAATGTGTGCTTGCTTGTGCCGTCCCCAGGGGAGACCCTTCCCCTCCCGCCCTCCCGGAAATGCAGCCCTCATGTAGATATCTGAGCCCGCCTGTCAAGGACGTGGGCCGAGGCCGGGGCCGCCTGCTCTTGGACGCAAGTCAAGAGGAGCCGCTACGAGAGAGCAGCTTTTACGCTGCCGGAGCAGAAGCAGGCCAAGTTGTAAACAAATTAATACGGACAGACGGTGGGGAACTGAGTCGGGCCGGGGAGGGAGATGCAGCTCTTGAATGCCGATTCCATCTTTGGCACACAGAAACTGAAGCTTGCATGGCGGCAGAAGCACCGGGATTGGGGCGGGGGCTGGCAGAGCCTGCTTGGTTTTGCCAACATAAGCAGCATAAATCGCCCTCCCCCCCATTAAGAGAGTCCCCACGAGGCAGATTTTGGGCTCCTCCTTGTGACATGCAAATCCCACGCTCCCCAGACCCAAGCCCCCCTCTTAGTACCTGGCCCTCAGCCTCCAGCGGGGAGCTGCCGCTGTCGATAAAAGTGGAGAGGGCCACCTATAATCAGCCTCTTTTCTCCACGGCTGATTTGCGATTCTCAGAATCTGAACCGTGACAGGCTCAATCAAAACATCCAAGGGCTGGGATTTCAGGGGGAGGGAAATTCACGGGGGGGGGGGACCAAAAGGGAGATTTCCCCCTGAAAAGGTCAGTTCGTGGGGGTGACTGAGCTGGTTGGCCAACTGATTTCCAGAGCCCAGGTGGGGAGGAGAAATGGATGCAATTTCTGCGTGTCCCTCTTTGCCTGCACGGTGCAGGTGGTTTCCTGGAAGGGAAACACTCCTTTTAAGTAGCTTCAGTAAGGTTGCCAGCTCTGCATTAGCAAACACCTGGAGAATTGGATGGAGCCTGAGTCGGGGAAGGTTTGGGGAGGGATTTCAGGAGAGTATAATGCTGTGGACTCCCAAGGCAGTCTTTTTCTGCAGGGGAACTGAGCTCTTGTCTCAATCGCAATAGCAGGATGTCTCCAGCCATCACCTGGAGGTTGGCACCCCCAAGCTTCAAGATCGGGGGTGGTCAGTTTTTCTCCCCCCCACCCCTTTTTTGAACTGGAACGAACATCCCACATGAAAGGAATCCCAGCCAAGCGTCTCTTTTGCTTCCGGACGACCCCAGAGGCGCCTCTCCGCCGCCCGCCTGTATCCCCAGCTGGGTTGTCAGAAGAGGCAAAAGCAGAGACAGGTGGAGGAATCCGTGCTGCAGGGCCTCTCAAGACCAGAATACACTCATGTGGTGACTTCTGCTGCCTGCAAGGAAACACCTGATGTGGGAAAACGTCTCCCGCTTTGCCTTCCCTTGGCCGACGGGAGAGCCTTTCTCCTTTGCATTTGCTGCACTGCCAGAAAACGTTCTCCTCTCCTTTGCTGCTCTGTAAGTTTTTGGCAGATTGAGTTGGTTGCTGTTCCTGCGGATCTAAAGCCAATTCTGTGATTGCTGCTGCTGTTTTTGTGGCTCTGAGTTCTTTGGGTTTTCCCTCTCTTTTCGGAGGGTTGCCGTCCTCCAGGATGGGCTTTGAGCACTCCAGGAATGACAGCTCCTCTCCAGACGACGGAGATCAGTTCCCCCGGAGGAAATAGGGGGTCTTTCTGGCTCCAAGCTGACTCTGAGCTCCTGTCTCAGAATCTGGCTTCTTCAAGCTCCTCTCCAAGGTCCCTGGGGAGGGGGAGGGGGGCGTTCTCAGGCTGGAGAATTGAAGCTCAGCACCCCTTTCCGGAAGATGCTGCCCGAGTCTGTTGCTGAATGAGTCCGAGTCCAGCTGTTCAATGACTGGGAACACCCCTGCATGATTTGGCTCTCTCAGAAAAATGGACTGAGCCACCATATACTTTTCAACCAGAATCAACAGCGTCATTCTGCATTTTCAGAAACGTTTGTCTAGCGTAAATACAGTGTTGTGCCCTTCCTGTATCTGCTGCAGATGCTCCTCTTTCTGAAACCAGGGGGGTTGGAGGTTAGCTTAGGTGCCCCTCAGGGCCAGCTGAGCAGCTGGATCTCTGGGGCTCCCTTTGCACAAAGGGTTGGCTTCTTCCCTGTGCCCTGGCCCTCCTTTGCTGTGAGTGGAGTGTGGCATTTTACATCATGCCACAGCCATAGGGTATCCGTCCTAGTAACAGCAGCAGGGAGAAGGTGCCTGACCTGACTGTTCCTGGGCAGTTTTGTTTTTTCTCAAGTGGTACAGGAAGCTTTGAAGACAGCAGAGCAAAATAGACATGGGCGGCTGAGTGTTTCTTGGAGCGAAGAAGCTCTGTGCTCATCAGAACATCAGAAGACTCTTGCTGGATCAGACTAGTGGGCCCCCTAGCCCCCCTAGCCCCCTAGCCCAGCATCCTGTCTCACCAAGTGGCCAGCCAGTTCACAACAGGGCCGAGAGGCCAAGGCCTTCCTCTGATAAGAACCACAGAAGAGCCCTGCTGGATCAGGCCAGTGGTTCATCTAGTCCAGCTTCTTGTCTGACACAGTGGCCACTGAATGAAGTAAAGGGTTGATCCTAGTCCAACAACAGGAATAGAAAAATGGTGCTTGGAGGGAAAGAAAGTATTTGTGAAACTCCCAATGCATTTTGCGTCAAACTTCAGGGGATCTCACTTCACATTCCCAGTAGAATCCCCTCCCTTCCTTCCCTGAAGAAGCTTGATGCGAAACACATTTCAGTATCATAAACTTTAAAGATTCTTTCCCTCTAACACCAATTCTTTTTGTTTCGATTTTCTTCGTTCACCGGGTGGCCAACCAGTTCCTCTTAGCTGCCAACAACAGGGCATAGAGGCCGAGGCCTGCCCCCGATGTTGCTTCCTGGCTCTGGGAGTCAAAGAATGAGTGCCTCTGAATGTGGAGGTTCCCCTCGGTCACCACGGCCACTGGCCACTGATAGACTTCTCCTCCGTGAATCTATCAACTCCCCTTTGAAAGCTGCTTACTCCTGTGGCCATCACCGCATCCTCTGCCAGCGAATTCCACATGTGAACCACTCCCTGCACAAAGTCATAGTTCCTACTGCCCATCCACTTCCTTCTGGATACCCTAGAGCAGGGGTAGTCAAACTGCGGCCCTCCAGATGTCCATGGACTACAATTCCCAGGAGCCCCTGCCAGCAAATGCTGGCAGGGGCTCCTGGGAATTGTAGTCCATGGACATCTGGAGGGCCGCAGTTTGACTACCCCTGCCCTAGAGTTCCCTCCCTTAACTTTGGTCTGTTATTGTGTCTGAATGGAGCTTGGGGAAAGATCAAAACACTCAAGTAACTCTTAAAAAAAACAGGCGCCAACCAGTGTTGCTGGTTTGGGTTAAAGGTGTGTCTTGAAATCCCAAATCCCTCCGTTTCTCTAAGCAGGACCCAAGAAGAGCACAAGAGCAGAAATCTGCTTAAAATACGAACAAAGGCCACGTGGTGAAATATTTGGCCGTTGTTCAGCCCAAAGCGTGAAAAGAACAGTCTCGCTTGCCGCTTAGCCGTAGCCGTATTTCCAGGCAAGGGAACGCTGATATTATTTCCAGAGGGTTTGCAGAAGGGCTGGAGGGGCCATGTGAGCAGCCCAGCGTGGGCTGTGATGGGGAAACAGCATGTCCTGGATTCGGCCCGGTTTTTGAAGACGTTCCCAGCGTGTCTTGAATCGCCGCTCTCCACGCACTGAACGCACCATGCCGATCTCTCCCAAAATCCCCCTTCCATCAACTGAAGCTCGCCAGAATGAGTCGTAGGATTCTGAATTTCCTGGACAAATGCTTCCGACCCTTCTTTGGAGGAGTTACGAAGGTTTCCTGTCAAGGGTATCTGTCCGGGTAATAAAAGAGAGAAGAACCGGAGAGGACAAAACATTAATAAGAAGGAGTGGGAAAAACAGCCGCTGCCATGAATCGAGTAATATCGGCTGCCCATCAAGGTCCAGGTCTCCGTCCTGATCCTGTGGCATAAATACCCTTTAGCAGGAGACAGAAGGTTTAGTGGTGGAGTATCCGCTTGGCATGCAGAAGGCCCCAGGTTTGATTCTCGGCCTCTTCAGCTAAAGGGGTCAGGTTGTGGGTGACGGGAAAGACCTCTGCGTGAGACCTTGGAGAGCCATTGGCAGTCTGAGCAGACAGTCCTGACCCTGGTGGACTGATGGTCTCTCTGTCTAATACACTTTCATGTGTTCATGTATTAATAGGGGAGGGGTCGTGGCTCAGTGGTCCAGTTTCTGCTTGGTGTGCAAAAGGTCCCAGGTTCAATGCCTGGCAGCAGCTCCAGGTTGAAAGGACCAGGCAGCAGGTGACCTGCTGGCAGCTGTGGCCTGGGACTCTAGAGAGCCACAGAGGAGGGCCATAGCTCAGTGGCAGAGCCTCTGCTTGGCACACAGAAGGTCCCAGGTTCAATTCCCAACATCTCCAGTAAGAAGGACCAGGCAGGAGGGGATGGGCATGTCCCTGGAGAGTCTCTGCCAGTCTGAGTAGACAATACCAGCCTCTATGGACCGATGGTCTGATTCAGTGGAAGGCAGCTTCATATGGGAGGGACCAAACCTGAACCCACCCATGTGAAAACAAAGGCTCTGTCAAGGGGGCTTTTTCCTCCATCCGGAGCCTGCTTTGTGAGTCAGATGGGTGGGGGGTCCCATTAGGGGCCTCTTCTTTGGCCCCCTGAGATTCCCTTGCCTGTCTTCTCTCTGGACTTCCTTAGTTCTTCCCAAGAGGGCCATTCCATCTCCTGGGCTTCCAGGCAGTATCTTGGAAGCCACACTGTGGCCACCGACCGGGTTCTTCCTGTTGTGTTTTGCTTTTGACTTCAGGCCTCAAAAGCCAAAACAGCCACCATGGGATATCTGTGGTTCACATGTGGTGAAAGTGAGGCCCAGTAGCCCTGCTGGAGGATGACTCTTGGGGCCGGGGAGTGAGTCCTAGACAGGGCCCCAGAATTAAGGATGGCCGACCTCCAGGAAGTGTCTGGAATTCTCTCAGAGACAACAGGCAGAAGTTCCCTGGAGAAAAGGAACGCTTTGGATGGGGGACTCTGCCACATTTACCCCATTGAAGTGGGTCCCTCCTCCAGGCTCCGCCCCCTAAACCTCCAGGGATTTCTTACCCGGCATCGGCAGAGTTTCCCAGAGTGCTTGGCAACGCACCCTCCCTGGTGAATGTGTGGGCACAGTGGTGGAGCAGAGCATGATGCGCAATCCCCAAAGAGTTAATATTGCAGAGCTAAGACGAAGCGGAGATGATAATTATTTCTGTCCATGCAGTATTAATTGGGAGCAGAGCGGCAAGCCTCAGTTTTGCTGCAAATCCCAATTAAAGTGGAAGCGCTTGACTGGAGGAGACACCGTTGGAATGGTAATGGCTGGAGGAGATCGGATCCACGGGCCACAACATGCATGGCTTACTCCTTCCTTCCTTCCTTCCTTCCTTCCTTCCTTCCTTCCTTCCTTCCTTCCTTCCTTCCTTCCTTCCTTCCTTCCTTCCTTCCTTCCTTCGTCTGTCCATCTAAATCACGTTCTAAGCCTAGGCTAGGTTCTGTGAACCTGTGAGAGGGGCTGTAGCTCGGTGGCAGAGCCTCTGCTTGGCATGCAGAAGGTCCCAAGTTCAATCCCCAGCCTCTCCAGTTTAGGAACAGGCGGAAGGTGGGTGTGAAAGACCTCCGTCTGAGACTCGGGAGTGTTGCTGCCAGTCTGAGTGGACAATACCTTAATGGACCAGAGTTTAATTCAAGGCAGTTTCACGTGTTCATGTAGTCCTCAGCTGGTGGCATTTTCCTGCAAAAAGTGTGAGGGGTGCTCTACTGGTGGAAGAGATTTTTGCATCAGAGTATGCATGCAGAAGGTCACAGGTTCAATCCCTTGTATCTCCTGTTACAACATCTGGCAGCAGGTGATAGGGAAGACCTTGGAGAGGTCCTTGGAGAGCTGCTGCCAGTCCCAGGGGTAGTCAAACTGCGGCCCTCCAGATGTCCATGGACTACAATTCCCAGGAGCCCTTGCCAGCATTCGCCAGCGAATGCTGGCAAGGGCTCCTGGGAATTGTAGTCCATGGACATCTGGAGGGCCGCAGTTTGACTACCTCGTAGACAATACTGACCTGCTGGCTGCCGTCCAATCTCCTGTTACTGACATCCCAAATCCCAGCCCCAGCCTGACTTTGCTCCAAAGATTGAGCCATAAAGTTCCCGAAAGCCAAGGCCAAAAGGACATGCTTGAACTGTCAGTTGCTTCTGCTGCTTCACCGAGTGGTATTAAGGTCCAGATTGTGGCATTTAGGGAATCTGTCTATCTTTTTTGGGGTAGCATTCTGTCTAGAATTCCTCTGAGCTTCAACGTATTGGGTGAGCCTCCAGGGAGGGGGGGAATATATTAGGGGTAGTAAAGGAACAGGTAGGCCTGTGGGGAGCCACAACTGATGGGCAGCCAGGGTGGATCCAGGCCAAGGGGCTCAGCACCTGAGATCAGGTTTGATGCCCCGCCCCAGCCCCACCCTAGTAGACCTGATGGAAACTTAGGGAGACTAACCACGGAGTTTGACATGGGATTGTGAGTGTGTTAAGAGCCAAAAGATCAGCAGTGCTGTTGTTGTAATATATGACAAACACGTTATCAAATATAGGAAAAGATCAATAGGGCTCAAAATATATAATGCTTTCAGAACAGAAAAAAACCCACACCATACAATTATGTCAAATATAGACCTGATGTGACCCTGACTAGATGAGTTTTGGCCAAAAACCTTCTTCAGCGGTCAAGCATGGTGTTTGCACAATGGCTCCAGATGTTGCGGTGTTAATACAACAGTTTCTCATACACCGAGTGTATGTACTTTAACCTTTTGGTTTTGAGTCCAATTTTGGGGATAAGTTTTCTTTTTTTCTCCCTCTTTATTTTGGATTCTAGTGTTCTTGCGTTTGCAAGGGCCTGGCTGAAATCAGAATGTGCGGTAGGGGGGCTAAGAGAGGCAACCTCTGATCTGGAGAGCCAGGTTGGATTCCCGAGTCCTACTTGTCAGATTTAGAGGTCTGCTAGGAAACCACTCTGTGGCACTTGGCACACGGAGGGGGAAATGCCAGGCACAGGGCATTCAAAGCTGCTGTGGGGTGGGTGGGTTTTCAACTGGGGAAGAAGCATTGGCGGGGGGGGGGGACTAAATTTCCCCTAGCTCCCCAGCACTGTAGCTTCAGTCTCTTCCCTGCCCCTCGAGCGGAATAAACCCTCTGGTCTTTCCAAAAGGGAGCCCTGGCCCTTGCGCATTGCTTGGGAGGGAGTTATGGGGCCTTTGACAATATGCTGAAAGCAAAGGCAGTCAGTCACCCCTGGCTTTTGGAGTGTGGGGAAGCTCTCAAAGAGCTCCATGTGTAAATAATTAAATGTACAGTTTTATGCCTTGCTGGAGTTTTTTTTCCAGTAGTTTATTAAGGGTCATTTTTTCCTCTGATGGATGTTTTGTTTGTTTAGCTGTCTTAAGCGTATAGAATTGTTCCAAACAAACGAACACATTTGGGATTCCCGCGGTTTGGGAAGACGGCAAGATGAGGGGGTGCTGACTGGCTCTCCTCACGAGGGTGGTTTCTCAGTGGGCTTCCTCGGGAGGTGGTGGGTTCTCCATCCTTGGACGTTTTTAAGCAGCGTCTGGAGAGCCACCTGACAGAAATGCTGATCCCGTAAACGTAGGCAGATTGGGAGTGGGTGGGTGGGCAGAAGGGATTGTGTTCATACAAATGTCCTCCAGGCCAGATTGGCCGGGGATTCTAGGTTTTTTTTAGGGGGGAAGTAATCTGGGCATGGAATTGGGGTCACTGTGGTGGGCTGGTAGTTGTGGGTGTCCTGCATAGTGGAGGGGGTTGGACTAGATGATCCTGGAGTTCCCTTCCAATTCTGTGATTCCATAACAAGGCCCTGATTGTTCTTCTCCAGCTGGGGCCTTCCCTTTTCACACCTTTTGGGATTTTAGAGCTGCTACTATTATGATTTATGGGCCACCTCTTCCTGTCAACAGGCTCATTGCAGCTAACAGCAGTAAAAACCTATGCAAAAATATTTATAAACGGCAATTTAAAATTGGTTACTACACCCTACTGAGTGACTTTAGCCACATGGGTCAGAAGGAGCCCTGGCATTGATTTGATAGCTGGATTTCAGGAGGAGGAGAAGGGGGCTGTTTTCTGATGTCATATTGTGCTTGCATTGGCCTCAACCAGGGGTAGTCAAACTGCAACCCTCCAGATGTCCATGGACTACAATTCCCATGAGCCCCTGCCAGCAAATGCTGGCAGGGTCTCATGGGAATTGTAGTCCATGGACATCTGGAGGGCCGCAGTTTGACTACCCCTGGCCTCAACCATTACCTGGTGCGATTCTGCTAGTGGAACAACCTTTTCATGGTATAACCAACATTTCAGTGCCCTTTTCCTGTTTGTCTCAATAAGAGGGGAAAGGCCTTGCTCAGGGCTGTTTGGGGTCAGCTGTGCATTCCCAGCCAGGTCAGATACTGTCTTTCTCAGTCCTTCATGGCCGTTCTTGACTTCCTGCCATGTGTTTTGCTTGCCCAGCGTAGCCCTCGATGTCTGTCAGCAGGGCTGGTGTCCTTCAGCAGAGTGTGCAGCGGGACACAGGGGTCACCAATGTCTTTGAGGCTGTGGACACCTTTGACATTCTGAGAGAGCCAAAAACTGGCCGGCACAGAAAGATGATGCAGGGTCACTTCAGTCACACGGTGTAGGTTCCTGTGCTGCGGGGGCAACTTTTGCTAAAGCAAGGTTTTAAAAAAAATCTGCAGAGCCAGTCAAGTTTCTAGGGGCCGATGCGAAGGCTTGCTGGCCAACAGCTGCACCTGGCCCCATCCGATTTTCTAAGAACTCTGTGGGCACAAGAACCACTTCGAGCCTCCCTCCGCCTCCCCATCTCGTGTCTCTTCCTGCTCCAAACTCCCCGCTGCACTCGGAGATCATAGAATCATAGAATCCTAGAGTTGGAAGGGGCCATCCAGGCCAACTAGTCCAACCCCCTGCTCAATGCAGGATCAGCCGTAAGCATCCTAAAGCATCCAAGAAAAGTGTGTATCCAGCCTTTGACATCCCATGGCAGCACTAAGCAAGACAACCGTCGGAGTGGAAATGGCAGCAGCAGAATTTTAAAATGTTTTTGCATGTTTTAATTGTTTTAATGTATGCATCTCTTGTTCAGTGCCCTGAGCCAAACACTACAAAGAAAGAAAAGTACTGTTTCAGGGGTCCCTGGTCTAGTGTGTTGAGCGTATATGATAGTCACAGTAAGACAGAATGAAGAAATATTTTGTCTGTCTACCTTTATATACTTCCCTTTCCTGGTTGGCTCAGGGCAGCAGACAGCAGCAGACTTAAAACAATAATTAACAATAAAAAATTTTGTAATATAAAAACAGCCGCCTCTTATGATTTAACCCTCTGAGGATTGAACAGGGCTTGGCGGGTTTTTCTGCCTGTGGGTGAATTTCCAGGCAGGGAGGCCAGCATCCTTGACCATCGGCCTGGCGGAAGAGCAGGACAGCGTGGACGAGAAGGTGAGATTTTCACCCCTGCTGCTTCTAACTGCCTCCTGGTCTTCTCTCTCCTCAGGGCCTCCTCTCTCCGATGGAACACGGGCACCAAGGAGCGGATGCTCATCAAAGTGACGGACCGCGAGCCGAGCTTCCTCATGCACCAAGGCAATGGCTACATCCCCGACAACCAGCAGGGGACACGATCCCGCAGACCCTCGGGAGGCCAGCCCTCCCCTAATCTCCAAACCTTTGCCTCCGATTCGGACAACTCGGTCTTCTTCCCAGAGAGGAAGCAGTCCCCCTTCCTCAAACGGGCCGAGCACATGGGCAGCTGCTCCCCGCTGCTGGGGCGGGGGGAGTCGTTTTGCTCCCCGCTCCAGGCTCAGCACCGGAAACACTCTAGCGAGTCCCAACCCTCTTCCCCACGCTACGCCTACGAGCCGCCCTTGTACGAGGAACCTCCCATGGAGTACCAGGCCCCCATCTACGACGAGCCCCCTGTGGACATGCAGTTTGAGGCCAGCGGGAGCTACAAAGCGGGTTCCCCGCAGAAATCGCCCATCCGGAAGCCCCACCCTTTCCTGCAGTCCCCCAAGCAGGGCTCCAACTCCCCCTACCAGCAGCTGGTGTTGACCAAGCAGAAGGGCCCGGACCGTTTCATGAGCCTGGAGTACAGCCCTGCCGGCAAGGAATACGTCCGTCAGCTGGTCTACGTCGAGCAGTCGGGCTCCAGCCCCAAAATGAAGACCGGACTCCGGCACAAATATTCTCCCAACCCTATCGGTGGCTCCTACTCCTTGCAGCACAGCCCCTGCCTGATGAGGGACCTACGCCTGGAGGTCAAATCCGGGGACTACAGCAGCATGGAAGGGTCTGACTTCCGGCACAGCCCCCCCATCAGCCAGACGTCGCAGGGGGAAGACTCCATGTCGTGGTCCAGCCAGCAGAACACCATGTCCTCCACGGGGTACTCCCCCGGCACTCGCAAACGGAAAAGCAGGAAGCCCTCCCTCTCGTACGACCCGAACGCCTCCTCCACGGACGGCTCGGGGGAGCGGGAGGACGGGCTGCCGGAGGAGAGGCCGCCTTCTGGCTGCAACAGGTCTCAGATGAATCGCACGGAGAGCCGGTCCGTGGAGGTCGAGTCGTCGAGGGGCTTCCCGGAGCCCTTCTTGGCCCAGGCCCGTCTGGCTTGGGAAGCTCAGCAGGCCCACTACCACATGAAGCAGCGGAGCAGCTGGGACTCCCAGAAGGACGGCTCGGGCTACGAGAGTGACGGGGCCGTGCCGCTGCCCATGCCGGGCCCGGTGGTGCGGGCCTTCAGCGAGGACGAGGCCCTGGCGCAGCAGGAGAACAAGCACTGGAAGCGCAACACCTTCGAGAAGCTGGGCTTCCCTCAGATCCTCCTGGAGAAGAGCGTGTCCGTGCAGACGAACCTGGCTTCACCTGAGCCCTACCTGCATCCGTCTCAGGTAAGGCGCCTGCAACCGCGAGGCAGGTTTCCAGGTATTTACAGTGTTCTGGAATTGTCCGCCATGGGAAGCAAGTAATGTCTTTGGGGTAGAGGTGGATGTAATGACTAAAAAGAGCTGCATCCGGAGGTGTTGTTCCGAGGCGTAAAGCAGGGGTCGTCAACCTGTGGTCCTCCAGATGTTCATGGACTACAATTCCCATGAGCCCCTGCCGGCTGGCAGGGGCTCATGGGAATTGTAGTCCATGAACATCTGGAGGTCCACCGGTTGACGACCCCTGGCGTAAGGGACCACCTTCTGACTCGAGAGCTTTCTTCTATTGCTCCTTCAAGCGCTGGAAAGCCCCTTTGCTCAAACAATGAATCTGCAGGATTTAGCTCAAGGCCCTTCTGTTTCTATTCCGGCTAGAACGGCATGGAGCATTCCGCAATTAAGATCTGAATGCTGTTGAATAAATTTCCAAGTGAACACCTTGCCAGAAATTCAAGTTTGGATGCCATTTGGCGGTGATGTTGTTTGTTTGTTTGATTCATTTTTTAAATTTCTGTCCAGCCCTGTCTCAAGTGGCTCACTTGTTGCTCCGTTGTTGCTGGGCATCATTATTATTTCTTACTGGGGATTCGAGTTTTGATGCTGTTTGCTGTTTTCTTGTTCCGTTGTTGTGTGGTGCCATTTTGATTTCTTTATTATTTCATTAAAAACATTTAAAGGATGCGTTTCCACCCAGGGTCCCCAAGGTGGCAAAGATAAAAACTTTGAAAACCTTTGAGAGCCAGCGTGGTATCGTGGTTAAGAGTGGCAAGTTCTAATCTGGCAAGACAGGTTTGATTCCCCGCTCCTCCATATCCAGCCAGCTGGGTGACCTTGGGCTGGTCACAATTCTCTTAGAGCTGTTCTCTTAGAGCAGGAATCTCAGGGCTCTCTCAGCCTCATCCACCTCACAGGGTGTCTGTTGTGCGGATAGGAAAGGGACGTCGCTCTGAGATTCCTTTGGGTAGCGAAAAGCGTCATATAAGAACCAAATCTACTTCTTCTTCAGTAATCTCCGGGCTCTCTCAGCCTCTCCTCCCTCGCAGAGTGTCTGTTGTGGGGAGAGGAAAGGGAAGGGGACTGGAAGCCCCTTTGAGACTCTTTCGGGTAGAGAAAAGCAGCATATAAGAACCAACTCTTCTTCTTAATATTATAAAATAACATGCAATAATATAAAATCTGTTGTTGTTTGGCGCCATTTTTTATTTCTGTGGCAGTGAGTCTCATTGTGTCAATATCCCCAACACTCATGAGCAAAATAAAGTGTTCCTACAGCCAATCAGATGAGGGCAGTGAGGGCCAAGGTGACTGAAGGCCAGCGAGGGGGCAAAGAACAAGAAAAAGGGCACCCAGAAGCCCCTGGGTCTGGTTGCCATTCTGGAGTCCCCTGTTGCCTTTTAGGACAAACTTCCCAGTTCAAGGCGGGCTCAGCCGGTGAATTGGAAAATTAATGCTCACTCCACGTGGCACAACGACGGTTGGGATTTGATCAATTAACTACCAATTAACCTGCCTTCTCGTCTCAGGCGGCGGCCATATTGGTCTGCAACAAAATGAACTCCAGTTGCACCGTAGAGACAAACACGGTTTTCGGAGGGTTTGGCTCCCAAAAGCTCTTACCCCCCAACATCTCGTTGGTCTCCAGCGCACTGCTGAAGGCGGATCTAGCTGCTCTCCGGCATCTTTCAGCTTGTCCCCGGTGATCTCAGAGACCCTGAGCAGCTGGTATTGAAGGAAAGACGCAAGAAGGTCAATGGGAGAATAGCTTGAAAGCGTCTTCTTCTGGGAAAGGAAAGGCCTTTCTGTGTGACTAACAAAAGCTTTAAAGAAGCTCCAGTGAGTCACGCTTGGCGCTCGCTGCTTGCCTGGGGAGCATGAATGAGCCTGGCCCGATCGCAAGGCTCTGATTCATCCGTGCCCGCTGCAAGGGGCGTTCTGAGAGCGCCCATGCCCCTGTTTGGTTCCCTCGTTTTGAGTTTAATTAAGGAATGCGCATGCATCACTTCCCCCCCCCCCCCAAAGGCTGCAGAAGTTCCGAATCCTCCAAGGGAGGCTTCTCCACCCAGCAGCGATTTGGAAACGGAATCGGGGGACAAGCTAGTCTTTGAGGCAGCGCGACTCACTCCGCAGAGAGCGCCATCCGGCACTGTCTTCCGCCAAAAGAGGCTGTGGCCTTTTTGAAACTGGAAAACAACCACCTGCCAACCAGAAGCCTCACTGGGGAGGGACTTGCTTGAAATCTGGGGCAGGTGTCCCATTGACCCCCCCGCCCGGTGGCATTTCTCTTCCCATATGTCCCTGTGTGCCAGCAGTGGTCACCAGGCAGTCACCCGTTGGCCAGCCCACCACTCAGGGTGGCCCACCCAGCACCGACCAGATTGCGGGCCTTTTCCACCGTGGCTTCGGCTCTGTGGGCGGGCTCCCTGAACAGGGGAGAGCCTCTGCCTCCCTTGGAGATCTTCAGGCTGCAAGGCCTGCCTGTTTGCCAGGGCCTTGGAGTGTGTGAGTTAGCAGGCATCTTTTAAGGGAAGGGGGGTCATAGATTTGGGGCTTGCTGTTTTATTTTTCACAGTATCATAGATTCATGGGATGGGATGGTGCCTCCAGGGTCATCTAGTCCAACCCTTTTCGTGAAAGCTTTCGTGAAGAGCTCCTTACTTGAGGGGGCCTGAAGAAGTCAGCGGTGACTCCCAAAGCGCCTCTCTGGCCACCAGTTGTGTTAGTCGTTGAGGTGCTCCTGGACGCTTGTCTGTTTCTACTGTTAATAAGATCTAAAATAAATTTCATGGGAGCCTCACCTCCTCTTCTCCGGGCTGATCGTTCCCAAGTCCTTCCCTGCTAGGGCTTGGTCCCCAGGCCCTGGATCCTCCTCCTCGCGCTCCTCTGCACCCACTCCGTTTTGTCCACGCCCTTTTGGAAGTGAGGCCTCCAGAACTGCACCCAGGACTCCAGGTGGGGTCTGGCCAGGGGGACTAGGACAGCCTGTGATTTTGATGATACAGCCCAAGACTGCATTTTGTTTACCACCGGATCTTACTGTCTGCTGACATTTAGCTTACAGTCCACGAGGCCCCCAAGATCTCGTTCACACACACGGCTCCCCAGAAGTGCATCTCCCATCCAGGAGGCCTGCTTCTCATTTGTGTGACCCAGATGTGGAACTCTGCACTTCTCCTTATGGAATTGCTTCTCATTTGCCCACTTTTCCAGCGTGTTCAGATCTCGTTGAACTCTCTCTCTATTTTCTAGCTTAAAACAGCAGTGTCTGCAAAACACCTTAAAAACAATCCTGTGAAATCCAGTGAAATAAAACCGCTGTGATCTATGCCTTCGGAACAGGCAGCGTAAAATAGTCATTAACACGGCAGCAGGCTGGAAAAGCACTTTAAAGCACTTTGGGGAAGGCCCAAGACCTTGGCCGTTCCTGAGACCCAACTGCTTGAATGGGCCCCACACCCCGCAAGAGCTGTCACCACCATCTTCGGTTTCTCTGGACTGGATCCAGAAATGCTTGAGTTCACACCTTCCTGGAGGGCTCGGAGAGCCTGTGCCGACATGAGGGTCCCGGGCAGAGATATAAAATTCCCAGAAATTTTAAAGCTTACAAATCCCCTCCACGCATGCTTTTTCCTCATGGGCATTGTGCAAAAAGAAATATTTGGGGGATATCAAATATAGGCCCTAGCTCCTTTATCAAATATATCCCATGCACTTAAGTTTACTCTTTTAAGAACATAAAATACACAGTCCGTATCTTGGCATATAAAACTTTTACTATTTGGATTATTTCTAGAATGCAGATATATAAAGGCCTTTCTTCCAGCAATCGTAGTTGTGAATATATACAGCACCACAGCGAGAAAGCTGCAGAACTGTGGCTCACGGCCCTTAATCTTTACTTTCTCGGAGGCAGGAAGAAATCCTTACTTGGAGAAAAGCAAGCACGGATTGCAGAATTGTGTGACGGTTGAGAGGGGAGAAATGGGAGCTCAGAATCAGGGACGGGGAGGAGCTGAGGTTTATTTATTTATTTATTTATTTATTTATTATATTTATATACCACCCTCCCTGGAGGCTCAGGGCCGGAGGTTTAATGGCAAAGCATCCACTCTGTATACTGAAGGTCCGGGTTCTGCTCCAGGCACCTCCCGTTGAAAGGACCAGGCAGGAGGGGATGGAGAAGACCTCGCCCGGAGACCCTGGAGTAGACAAGACTGACTTGGATGGATTGAGGGCCTGGGTCAGTATAGAGCAGGGGTAGTCAAACTGTGGCCCTCCAGATGTCCATGGACTACAATTCCCAGGAGCCCCTGCCAGTATTCGCTGGCAGGGGCTCCTGGGAATTGTAGTCCATGGACATCTGGAGGGCCGCAGTTTGACTACCCCTGGTATAGAGCAACTTTGCGTGTGTTTGAAGAGGCTCATGCAGTCGCCGTAGGACTAGCAGCCCATTTTGATTTTGAGTCAAGCTTTGCCCCATTGCAAACAGGAGAAGAAGAGTTAGAAGAGCTTTTTTTTTTTAATATCCCACTTTTCACTACCCAAAAAGGTCCCAATAAAATGTTTTATTGGATGTTGTTTTTTATCAGTTCTGATTGTATTGTTTTATTGTACATGTTGTAAACCGCCATGAGCCAGAATTTCTGGGAACGGCAGTATATAAATTAAATTATAAATAATGACAATAAATAAAACAGACACCTTGTGAGGTAGCTGGGAGTGAGAGAGCTATAAGAGAATGGCTCTGGGGGACCAGTCCTTAGAGAACTGTGACTAGACTAAAGTCACCCAACTGGTTGCTTGTGGAGGAGATTGGAATCAAATCCAGTTCTCCAGCTTTGTGTCTGCCGCTCTTAACCACTCTATCCTGTTGTCTGCATTTATACCGTTTTCCACTCCCCACCCCCTGACAAGCCTTGATCAGTAAGGTGTGTTCTGAGGTCAGGTGGGTGGGTGGGTGGCTCCTTGCATCCATCCTCCCACTTTCCATCCACTTCTAGAGAGTGTCCTCCCCATGCTTCTAACAGCTGAGACGGGCTCTGCTGTCCTGACTTAGTTTCCTTCCTTTCTGGAAGCTTCTCTGCAAACCCGGCCTTCTCACTGCTTGACTTGTTTGCATTGCAGTTTATAGCCCTGAGAATCTCCAGGCTGGTTCAGGAGCAGGTTTATACAGAGCATGAGATTGATTGTAAGCCCGCCTGAGGTTTGTTGGCTCCCTTCTTGGAAGTCCCAAACTGTTCGGCTGCTGGGGGGGGGGGAAGGGGGTGAGCCCTCAGTATCTGGAAACGATTTTGCATGACGTGACTTCTTTTGTGGGATTTCGAGTCCTCCCCTCCTGTGATCCACTGGCATCTCGAGAAAGAGCCCCGTAGGAGATGCTTCTCCACACAAACCCCCAAGTATTAAACTCTGCCCTAGATCGTGGAAACGGTCGTTAATCTGGTCCTGGATCCACTCTTGGCTTTGCCTCATTTGGTTTACCGAAGGTCTTGCAAAACCTCAGTGGAATCTGTGAGCTGCGTCCATGCCGTGATATCCAAGAAAGCTCTTTTTGTTGTTTAGAAGGCGCCAGAGAAGAAAGGGTTGTTCTGTAATGCAGCCGGAGTGGGCAGGATCGAAGGGAAGGCAGCTGTCCAGGGAAAGCTCTCAGCTCAGCCCCAGAGCATGCCCGAGTTCCTAAGCTCCATTCGCAGAACCTTTACCTGAAAACGAAAAGGTGACAGGTAGAGAGGGCCTTCAACGTGAGACCACCAAAGTGTCGGGTCGGAGTAGCCCTCGGAGGCCAGCTGGCCCAAAGGGGTCTGAGCCGTAAACTGGCTTTGTATGCACAAAAATGTAAACGCAGGGGTCGGATTAACCTCCCGCCAAGGGAAGTTTCCTAACAGGAATGAGTTTACAGAAAGCTAGACCTTCACTAGAAACATTTCTTAACGGCGTTCCCCATTAAGGACGTTGTCCGGGTTAAGGGTCTTGATCACAATCTAGCAACACCCGAAATGCTTCTCGACATGGAGCAACCCTGGGGTCTCTAGCAGGATCACTGTTCAAAAGTTACCCAACTTGAGGGTTCAGAGTAAAAAAAAGGAACGGCTGCCTTTAGAGCTTGTAATGCCTGGTCAGTAAAAAGGACTTCCTTGGTTTAGCCTTTGATGGATCTATTGATTTATTTTACAACTTATATTCCGCCTTTCGTGACGGTTTGTCTCATGGCGGTTCACAAAGTCCAATAATAAAATACAATAAAATCCCCATAAAACCCCAACAACTTAAAGAACATCAACAAACAACAGATGTTGGCACTTAAAAATAATCAGCCCCAGATACTTGCAGTCCCACTGTGCAGCCAATGGGCTCTGTCGATGTTAATTAAGTGGGATTCCACGTCTGTTGTTTGAAGCCCAGCCCTACCTAGCCCTTGGTGGGAGTGGGATACCCCTCATCTGCAGGTGACATTGGCTGTCATCACCTTGAGTGGCAATGGAGAAAAGGGGGCTGGGGAAGGCAGCCTCATATTCTTACTGAAATTGACACAGGAAGTAGTAGAAGGTAGCACTAGGAACTGCAAGAATCTATGGTAAAAACCATAGAGCTTCTTGCCATTCCTAGAGCTCCCTTTTATCGCTTCCTGTGTTAACTTCCGTTTCTGCTGATTACCAGGTAGACTTCCTGTGTCAACGTCCGATAAGTACACAAGGCTGTAATTTAAAAAAATTCTCCAGCAGTGGCATGGCCTCCCCGGAAGGCCCCGGCTGGTTGCCAAACACCACTTAACTACCCTACCTGTGTCTAACTGTATTGTAGGCCCCCTTCTCCCTGAACAATGGCCTCTTCCCCCAAAAGCACGCCATAGCGACAGCCGGGTTTAACTGCCAGAGTGGACCCTTAAACGGGGGGAAAGGTGCAGCTTGCAGATGACTCAAGGACGGCCGTACCGTAGCTCACATTTATAGGGAAATGACACACTTAGCAGTCTGTGGATGACATACAGCAGGGCGAGAGAGGCAGCAGCTGCCGTTTCTGCCAGGAGAGCGGGGAGAGGATAGAAATTGGGCAGCGGGGTGCGTGTGGGGGGATTGGACCCTGCTCTCTTTGGCGGTGACGAATTCCCGTCTCCCGCAGGTGGTCACCTTGTCTTTCCCTTTCCTCCGCAGTCAGAGGATCTCGGCGCCTGTGCCCAGTTCGAGAGCAGCAGGCAGAACCGGAACATGATGCCCAGCAGCAGCTGCGTGTTCCCGACCTTCAACCTGAGGAAGCCTTCCTCGGAGACAGACATTGAGAACTGGGCCTCCAAGCACTTCAACAAGCACACGCAAGGCCTCTTCCGGCGCAAGGTCTCCATCGCCAACATGCTGGCCTGGAGCAGCGAGTCCATCAAGAAGCCCATGATCATGACCACCGACCGCAACGTCAAGAAGGAGGCCTGCGAGATCTTCAAGCTGATCCAGATGTACATGGGGGACCGGCGGGCCAAGACGGACCAGCTGAACGTGGCCCTGGAGATCGCCACCAAAGGCTGGAGCATGCAGGGCCTCCGAGACGAACTCTACATCCAGCTGTGCCGGCAGACGACGGAGAACTTCCGCTACGAGAGCCTGGCCCGCGGCTGGGAGCTTATGTCCATCTGCCTGGCCTTCTTCCCGCCCACGCCCAAATTCCACTCCTACCTGGAAGGGTACATTTACAGGCACATGGATCCGGTCAACGACACGAAAGGTAAGAAATGAAGGAGGGGAGGCCGCAGCAGGCCTGGCTCGGCCTCTTTGCAAACCAGGAGCTCTTCTTTGTGTTTTCAGTGGTTGACGTTGTCTCCAGAGTCTCTCCCCCCTCCCCACAATTCAGTTCTGGGCTTTAACACTGGCATTCCCTCCCTGAGCAACATCCAGCGGCCTGTGACATGAGCATGATGGGCACCTAGATTCAGGTCCTGTAGAGCCTTAGGCTTGCACGAGATCCAAGCAGCATGGAAGATTGGGCCTGTTTTCCTCTTTGGTTGCATTGATCTCACGGTCCAAGTATCTCAAAGCAAGGCTTGATTAACTCTCATGGTCCATGTGCTACAGAGCAGGAATCTGGCTTACCTATGGAGAACAGGCATCCTTGATGGCACCTTCCTCTAGATCTCCTTTGCTGTCTTTTTTTTCTTGTCTTTTTTAAATCTTGGAATACTCTCTGTTTCTTCACCTGTGCCTCACATTTCTATTCTCTACCCCAGGCTTTCTCAACCAGGGTTTCATGAAACCCTGGGGTTTCTTGAGAGCCCTGGTGTTTCTTGGGAGCCCTGGGGTTTCTTGGGAGCCCTGGGGTTTCTTGTGAGCCCTGGGGTTTCTTGAGAGCCCTGGGGTTTCTTGGGAGCCCTGGGGTTTCTTGGGAGTCCTGGAAGGGTTTCCTGAACAGGCGGGAGTGAATTTTTTATATATTTTTTCTCCATCTCTCTGAGGTTGAGACCAGTTCAAGGTCACCCAGTGAGCTTCCGTGATGGAAATGGAGATATGAGGATGAGAGGGACACAATGGAAGCTGCTTTACGTCGCCACTGGGGAGAGAGGGGGAGATATATCTGAAGGAAGCCAATAAAATAACACCATTGAAGGAAATAATATCGTGTCCCGAGTCACTTGTTTGAATCTTCTGGGTCAACAATGCTAATAAATACTCCGAGATGTTAGCAGTCCTTTTGCATGACTCCTTGAATTGGGATGGGAATGGACTTTTAGGCTGTTGGGGTGGGACATGGGTTGCAAATTTTGAAGCCATCCTTCTGCCTGCGTGTTTGGAGCAAAGGATGTGATTTGGGCGAGTTAAGTAGATCTCATTTTACTTATTTAGTTACTTCATTTAGAGCCAACTTTTCTCATTGAGACTCAAAGTGGTCTGCAGAATGATAGAAAACCGTTCAATCAGGCAGCACAAGAGCCCCAGCAACGTTGCGGTAGGCCTAAGGTAAAGGTAAAGGTATCCCCTGTGCAAGCACCGAGTCATGTCTGACCCTTGGGGTGACGCCCTCTAGCGTTTTCATGGCAGACTCAATACGGGGTGGTTTGCCAGTGCCTTCCCCAGTCATTACCGTTTACCCCCCAGCAAGCTGGGTACTCATTTTACCGACCTCGGAAGGATGGAAGGCTGAGTCAACCTTGAGCCGGCTGCTGGGATCGAACTCCCAACCTCATGGGCAGACAGCTCCAGACAGCATATCGCTGCCTTACCACTCTGCGCCACAAGAGGCTCATTTGCGGTAGGCCTAGGATGACAGAAATCCGGAAACCAGTCCAAGCTGCCTAAGCTTGGGCGTAGCAGAGACAACCTTAATGGGGTGCCCACCCACCCGTGACTGTTCCCTGCCGTGCATAAAGAGAATCATGAAGGAAGGGGGGGTCTGAAGAGGAGGTGGGAAGGGGTCCTTTCCCCCTGCGACCCTAAGCAATTGGTATCCATGCCAGAAGAAGTTAGTAAATGAGGAGGATGTGGTGGAAACCAGGCTTACCACATAGAACTCCGCTCCAAGACCCTACCCAATTGTGGTTTGTCACTGCAAGCACCGTGGTGGGGATAAAGATTTTAGGGACAGGCCTTCAGTGAAAACAATTCCTTTGTTGGGTAGACAAGAGATGACCTTTTCAGTGGCGGCCCTGCCGTTCCGGAACAATCTCCCCAGGGTGCTCCACCTGGCCCACTTACTCGCCATCTTCCACAGGCAACTGAAAACAGTTTTATTTAGACCCTGGCCCATTCCGCACACATTAGTTAATGCACTTTAGGAGTAGATTTTCCTGTTCTGCACAGGACAATCCAGCTGCAAAAGCACACTGAAAGTGAATTCTTCACATGCAGGAAACATGCCTGTTTGGTTACCAGGTGTGGGGTCTTCTGAGAGCCAGTGTGGTGCAAGCGGTCAGAGGATCAGTCCAGGACCTCGGCTGGAATCCCTCCTCTGCCTGCCCAGCTTGCTGGTTGAGCTTGGGCCAGTCGCACACCCCCAACTAGGCTACCTTATAGGGTTGTTGTAAGGATAAAACGGATTAGTGGCCAACGTGAGGTTGCTTTGAGTTCCCATTGGGAAGAAAGGCGGGGTGTAAATAAAATAAATAAATGAACTGGATGTGGGGGGAGCCCACATCAAAGGAAGCGGAGGCCAAGGAAAGCCCGAACCTCCCAGGGGGTGGGGCTCGTTCCCCGTTTCTCAATCCTCCGCTGACCGTGTGGAACCAGCAGCCGCAGCCTCCCTGGCAGAGCTCGGTGCCATCTGCCTCTCCCTTCGCGTGTCACTTCCTTATAAATGTCACTGGCAATATGGCAGTCCTTGAATCATCCGCAGTTTTTGCTCTGTGGTTAATGCAGGTGCTGTTATTCTAAACCATTAACCGCCAAACTGCAGGCCGGCTCCTGACCGAGTCGCCACCTCCGAATGTTCTCTGCCTGGTTCCCGTAAGGAGGTGTGGAAATGCAGCGCTTGGCTGCCTTTTGTGGCCCCGCGATTCGGCCCCTGAGGCAGCCGTGCCCTTGATGGGCCAGGGATCCGATTCAGTCCCGTGCGTTCAAAACCCGCCTTAAGCAAGGGCCTTGGGTTGCTGCAGCCGTGGGCACCGCTGCCGAAAGCACAACATTTGATCACAGTTTAAATTCCAGGTGGGGGAGGAATTCATGCTCCTGCAGAGCAAGCGCACGCTGGGAACATTGTGCCCCAAACATACCGCCTGCACCAACTCCCGGGAAGTAGGAAAAACAGGTTTTTGATGTAAGGAATGCAGGAGGAGGTATCACGAACACACGCAGGGATGTACATCAGAAGCTGTTATTCTATTGATTCAGGCCACGGATCCATACGGCTCGGTATTGCCTCCTCTGAACGGCAGCTCCTTTCCAAAGTCCCCAACCGAGAAGGGTCATCCCCTCCTCTCGCTGCCTGAGATCAGGTAATGCCACGGATCGATCCTCCCGCAGGCAAGGAGGCTGCTTTCCAGCAGCTATGATCCCTCTCCCCCTCCTGTCTAGCAGGGAGCATAAAACATTTCTCCCTTTTGCTTAATACTCACAGTAGCCCCATGCAGTAGATGGAAGGTGGCGGGCTCAGGATCGAGCAAGGGGGGCGGTTGTGCTTGTCCGTCTTTTGCAGGGGAAATGAGGTTTTGCAAGTCAGAGCTGAAGAAGTTAGTTCTGAAGTCATGAAGAACGACTCCCACAAAAACTCATATTGTGTCACAAATTGTTTTAGTTTTGAAGGCTTAAGATAATCTGGTAAAGAAGAAGAGTTGATTTGTATACCACACTTTTCTCTACCCGAAGGAGTCTCAAAGCGGCTGACAATCACCTGCCCTTCCTCTCCCCATAACAGACACCCTGTGAGGGAGGGGAGGCTTACAGAGCCCTGACAGAACTGCTATGAGAACAACTCTTCTCCATCCTCTACCTGGCTGCCTTTTAAATACTTGAAGATGGTTCTCACATCCCCTCTCAGTTGCCTCCTCTCCAGGCTAAACAGACCAAGCTCCCCCAACCTTTCCTCCTACGTCTTGGTCTCCAAACCCCTCACACCATCTTTGTTGCCCTCCTCTGGACATGCTCCAGTTTGTCTACATCCCTCTTCAACTGGGATGCCCAAAACTGACCACAGGACTCCAAGTGAGGCCGAACCAGAGCAGAGTAAAGCAGCACCATCACCTCCCGTGATCTGGACACGATCCTCCGTTTGATTAAAAGTCATCGAACACTCTGTAAAAAACTGTCTTTCTCCAGACTCTCAGGCACCGTATCGAAAAGGAGACTATGAAGTTTAATTAAATCAGAAATATTAGTGTTCTCGGCTAAAAAAACTCTCCATGTGAAAATGTCCGTTAAGCATCATAAAAGACACAGTAAAACATCATACAGAGAAGGGACTCAAAATTGCAGCGTTAAAGAATTACTAGACTTTTCAGAGTTTACAGAATAAACAAGGGGGGGGAAACATCCCAGAAGATTTCTCCCCAGCATCCTCTTCATCTTAATCGCAACAATAGTTCTTACTTCAGATTATTCTAATTTCTAAACACGATGAATTGAAAGAGGTGGTGGGGCACACCCTCTTTGGCTGCCCATTCTGCGATGCAGCTCCAGCAAAGTTCATTTGCCCGCTGTTGGACTGGGTGCCATGCCAATCCAATGGTCAATTTATTTATTTAATGCCCTTACGTTTTTATACCACCTGCCCTTGTGGCTCAGGGCAGCTGGGGCTGAGGGAGGGGAGGGCCCCTGAGGGGTATAACCTTCCAAAGCAGCCTAACCCTAACCCTAACCCTAATCCTAACCCCCCCCCCCCGGGAGCTGATCTCTGTACTCTGGGGATCAGTTTGTAAATCCAGGAGATCTCCATGCCCCTCTGGAGGCCAGCTGCCCTGATGCCAGGAAGTGTTCCTGGTTGCCCCGTCAGTCATGATAAAACTCCCCCCCCCCAGTTATCAGAGAGGCCTGTAATCCTGGAAGCAATGACCGGACCAGACGGAACAGAGGCCGTGTTGTTCTGGCCACGTTTGGTTCTTCCCACCCCCTCCATGCAAGTGATTTCACATCCTCTGTCCTTCATCCGCGGCTCTTTGTGATGTCAGGATGCCGGCGGGCTGTGAATGTGCGACAGTCTCTCTCTTGTGTCAGGCCTCTTTGGCCTTTGCAGGGAAGGAAAAATGAGAACAGGACGCCCCCGAGAGCCTCCCCTCCCCGCCCCCAAGCCCCTCCGTGCTGCCAACGGAAGCAGGGATTTCTCCTCCAGGCATCGGATGTCCCCAGCTAGCACTGAACTCTTGCAAGTACTTGCATCACCCTCTGACCCGAGTGGCCCAGCCTCTCCTGATCTAGTCGGATCTCGGAAGCAAAGCAGGGTGGGCCCTGGGGAGGACCTGGAGGGGAGGCCGCTGTGGATGTCCAAGGCTTGCTGTGCAGAGGCAGGCCACCTCTGAATGTCTAGCCTCACCTGGATGGTCCAGGCAGCTCGATCTCATGGGCTCTTGGAAGCTAAGAGGGGTTGGCCCTGGTTAGTACCTGGATGGGAGACCACCAGGGAAGTCCAGGGTTGCTACGCAGAGGCAGGCAATGAGAGACCACCTCTGGATGTCTCTTGCCTTGGAAAGCCTTCAGACTCTCCATCAGCCATCTGCAACTTACAGCCCTTCACACACAACACTATTGACGTGGATGGCCCAGGCTCAACCCTTCTCATCAGATCTCAGAATCTAATCAGTCCTGGTTAGAGACCGCTGAGGGTTGCCGGACAGAGGCAGGCAATGGCAAAACCTTTCAAGCCGGACTTGGCCTTGGCTCAGACAGGCTGCCCTGGGAATTCACAGTGCCGGTAACTAGACTCAAATTATTGCCCAGGATCCAGAGGAGCATTTAATTGCTTCTTCTCAAGGAACGCTTTTTATCTTCTTCTTTTTTTGCTGGCTTGATTGCAGCCATTAATTAGGCGGCAGCATTCCTGGACTTAAATGAGTAGCACTAAGTGGTCTTTGGAGGAGGCTGGAAGGCTTGGCGGTGACTGAGCCTCAGCAGGGGGTTCTGCGGGAAGAGAGAACATCCGAAAGGCCGTGTTGGATCAGGCCAGTGGCCCCTCCAGCCCAACACTGGGTCCTGCGGCGGGTGAAACCCAGGGGCCCTCAGGAGGTCCGCCAGCAGGGCCAGAACTCCAGAAGCCCCCCACTCTTGCCCCCCCCCAGCACCAAGAGGACAGAGCCTCCCTGCGCCAGACAGAGTGTTGATCTCTGTGCTTTCTTTTGATGCTGCACTTGATTGCCTGGAAGTCCGCTGGGATTGCCAGTTAGGAATGAAGAATAGCCTCCCAAAGCAGCTGTTTCTGAGATGCCAGGGACGTTGGCATCTCAGGGTGGGTGGGAGGGCATGTCAGTCACAGAGGGTCTTCATCGTCAACCAGAAACCCCCTGCGTAGACTTGACATTACTCCCTGACAGGCCGGAGTCACCGGAAATGCCGCTTGGTACAGTGTGCGGCCTATGAGATAAGCTGGGTAGGACTGGTTTTCTTCTTCTTTTAAATCCTTCCGTGAAAAAGAGCCGATTCCTGGCCACAGCCAACTCACTGACCTTTACCAGTAGATTTCTCACTCAGCAAAGTAGCCGGGATCTCTTCCCTCCTCTGCTTCCTCCCACGCACAGCCCAGATTTCAAGTCCCACCTGAAGTGCCAGAAATCACCGCTGAGGATTCCCCGTGCATGCCGTGAAGAAGAGCAATTCTTCCCTTGGAGGTTAGAACTGAGCAAAACCTTCACTCTCAGTTTTAAAAAGGTTTTTTTCCTCTCTCTCTCTGGGCAGATAACAGGCAGGAAGGAGGGAAGGCTTAGCTCAGCCCACCTTCACACCAAAGCTAATAGGTCTAGACCAGGGGTAGTCAAACTGCGGCCCTCCAGATGTCCATGGACTACAATTCCCATGAGCCCCTGCCAGCGAACGCTGGCAGGGGCTCATGGGAATTGTAGTCCATGGACATCTGGAGGGCTGCAGTTTGACTACCCCTGGTCTAGACAATGGGGTGTTCAGCCTCTCCTCCTTCTCCAAGCAGGGGTCAGATATTTGGAGGATACTTGAGACTAGAAAGGCTCCAGGAAGAATCTCCAGGGACAGCTTCTCTGGCCCAGCTTGGCCTGGCCGGGGGGGGGGGGGGGGAAGAAGTGATCCAGTTCAGGGGAGCAAGGTGGGAGGGTGCCTTTTTCGCTTCCAGAATCTCAGACCTGCCAATTAACAGGGAGAGGCGGGAAAGCTAGTTGGCACGGTGATTCCTCCCAGTTGACCCAAGAGTAGATTCTCCGTTTCCTCCTTGGACCACGGTGGGTGAGGCAGGGGGCGTGACGCAAGAGTTGCCCCCACGTAAGCGTGACTCTGGGTCCTCCCTGATCCAAGGAGCTGGGAGAATTTTGACAGGGGAAGGTGGGCACCTTCTCACTTAGGGATCAGCGGATCGGCACAAAAAGACGGCAGGTGCATCATGCTCATTTCTGACGGAGGGCTGAGTCCCGTGCTGGATTGATGTCTGCCTGCCAGGCTCAACTCTTGGGAGTGCCAGAGTTCAACCCCCTCTGTGAGTGTGTGTGTGTGTGTGGGGGGTAAGCTGTGGGCCTCCCAGCAGGCAGTTCCTTGCAGCCCACCCGTGCTGGGCTTTTGCCGGTTAGGCCTTCTGTTCATTTATATGTGTCCCACACCCCTTGCCATTTACGTTAAGCAGAGCCTCGCTTTCTCCGCTGCCGGAGCTGACTGGAAGGATGGAAACACTCGGCCTGCTCTTGGGAAAGAAAGCAGGTGGCAGAGCGCGGCTTCCTGGAGGAGCTCTGGGCCTGGGTCCACAATATCACCTGGGGCGCTGCCAAGGCAGGAATGGGGATTGGGCTTGGGTGTCTGCAGAAATCTGTGCTTGGGCTGACATTCTCTCTAACGTGATACCCGTGGGCAACAAGGCACCTGCTGAAACCTTCCCTGGTGCCCATCCAGTGTTTTTAGAACACGGACAGTGTCAGGGCAGGTTTCTGCCTGGTAAGATTTCTGGTTGGCCACTGGAGATTTGATTGGCCGGGCAGATTTTTAACAATGCTTCTTTAGCAGCAGGTGCCATCACAGCACAAGAATCTTTCTTGTGAGATTGAAGATGTGATAGCCGTGATGTGTGGCCACAGTGATGTGGCTGGCTCCGCCTCCTGTGGCAGCCATGATGGGGCTGGCTCTGCTTCCTGGGGCAGCCATGATGGGGCTGGCTCCGCCTCCTGGGGCAGCCATGTTGGGGCTGTGCCCTCCCACTCTGCATCAGAATTGTTATATCACACTACTAATCCAGATGAACAGTGTGCGTGTGTGTGTGTGTGTGTGGGGGGGGGGGGTGGGAAGCAGGAAACAGGAGAGGTTAGTTAAAGACTTGTATGGCCCTGAGTTGCCATCTCTGCTTGGGAAATTCCTGGAGGTTCGGCCATGGAGACTGAGGTGGGGGTGGAGATCCGCAGGGTATAATGTCACAGAGCCCCCCCCCCCCCCAGTTGTCCATTTCCCCCCCTGGCCCTGATCTCTGCCACCTGGAGGTCAGTTGGAATTCCAGGAGATCTCCAGTCCTCAACCTCCGTTTCTGCCCTGCCGCCTTGGTTGGCTCCTGCACCCCAAAACTGAAAAGGATATTTGCACACAGCTCCAATTTGAACTCTGAGAGATGAGAATCCAGCCAACCTGTCAGCATTGAAAGCGGGGCTCTCCAGGCATTTTTGATTTCACATTTTGTGTTTGAAATTTTGTCCCTCCTCCCCTTTCTCTCTCTCTCCTCCCCCCGCCCCTCCTGTTTTATTTTCCCCGTTCCATTCCGTCGTCCTCACCGTTCTGTTTGTTTCCCAGTGACTCAGCACATTAAAGAGCTCCTGGAAAGGAACACTAAGAAGAAGTCCAAATTGAGAAAGAAACCCAAGCCCTATATCGAAGACCACGATGGTAGGGTGGCCCCACGGGCCGAGCGCTCCCGGAGCATCTTCCTCTCCTTAGACGTAGACGCCCCACTCTGCTTGATCTGTCTGCAGGCTTCTTAATCACTTGCTCATCTTTCTCCTAACATCAGCTTCACGCTCCCTCCCCGCCCCCAATTTAACCGCTGGGTTTGGGGCGTGCCTCTCTCCGAGCCCTCGATGCCGGACGCCGGTCCATTGCTGCCGACCACGCTTCTTCGACAGGGGGCGACCTTGGGGTTGACCCGTGGACGAGTGTCTTGGCTTGAGCCTGGTGTGGGTGCAAGAGGGGGAGAGAGAGAGATGGTGCAGAAGGGTGCCACCGTCTCGGTGTGGCTGCCAATGTGGCTGGTGGCTCCCACGTGCCCAGTGTTGGATGGGCAGCACTGTGCTCTGGCTCTTCTCTGATTAGGCCACATCCAACGTCGCAGAGCTGGCAAGGGCTCCTTCGCATGCCACGTGGCTGCATGCGCCACGATGCCTCAGCTTCTCTGACTGCGAGCACTCAAGGGAGTGGAAAGTCCAAGAGCACTGGGTCCCACGGGGGGAGCGTTATGAGTATCCGTATTCAAGATGTTTGCCCAGACCTGGATGGGCCAGGCTTGGTTGCCTCGGAAGCTCAGCAGGAAGGAGGGAGGCCCCAGTTTGACTTAATGGGTGTAGCATCCCTGAAGCGCAGTTTAGGATTATATCCAAACTAGGGACCAAGCCCACTGCATTCTGGAATACAACGGGTGCTAGATTGGGGGGGGGGGGAAGAGCTCTGTGGCCAACCTCCCCCCCATCTCCCAGGACCTGAAAATGCTGCAGGCAACTGTTAGGGAACTCACTGGCAGGGGCAGCTCTCACACCGCAGGGATCTGCAGCCTCCGAACCTCAGAAGGAAGTGGAAGGAGGAGGGGGTGGTCAGGGGTGGGGGACGGAAGATGATTGGCTGGCTGCTGTACAGACAGGCAAGCCGGTTGGAGGAGGAGGAGGCACTCAGGGGCGGGACAGCTGAGTGGCACTGAAGCCATGAGACACGTTCTTCCTCCCAGCCCTTACCAGAAGTATATTATGTGGAAGAGATGGCTTGCAAAATTACCTGGCGCACTCCAGGCGGAGGTGAGATTCAAACTCGGGGCTTCCTGCATTATAACCTGGTCTCTTTGTCTTTGCGTGGTGGCCACTCGCTCATGGCGGAAACGGTTTGCATTCATGGCATGGACTTTATGTTCCAAGGGGCACATGTGTTTCCAAGCCGCTTCCTTCAGATTTAGTCACATATTTTCCTAAATTCCCTCACAAGCGCAGTGCAAATACGGAGGACTATTATTAGCGAAACGGTCCCACCTCTCTTGAAGCCAGGCCACAGAGCATAGCAAGACATCGTCGATGTGCGGGTGAATACTTTTGCAGGGTTAACGGAAGGACGAGCTCAAGGCGGGGCTGCTGATTCCATCGACAGCCCCATGAGGATCAGGAAAAAATCTCCATTCCACCTGAAATGCAGGCAGGGAGGGGTTGCAAGCCGTGGTCCCAGGTAGCTGAACGGGAGGAAAGGTTTCTCGGTGGAGAGGGGGTCGCCACGTTCCCCTTCGTGCTGACAAAGGAGTGACCCTATCCGGCTTTCCTCCCTTCTGCTCCCGCGTCCTAACGGAGAGCAGAAATACGACCCATGCTCCCTGGCTATTTTTAGGCCTCTCCTCCTAAATAGAATTCTGCAGAAGTTGCTGACGGAGTTTGGGTGGGCGGACGGGCAATGCCACCTTCAGCGCAGCCAAGCGGAAGCTACCAAGTCGGCAGCTGCTTTGAGTTACTGCCTCGACGGCCGGGGGGGGGGGGGTCTGGAGCCCCTTGTTTGGTTTGCCAGTGCCTGGCTCTCGGGTGTTGGGTCACCACATCCCCAGGAATAAAAGACGACCCCCCCCCTTGCTTACTGTGCCCCAAATGAAATAGAGTCAAAAGGTAGCTTTTGCCCAGGATTCTGTATCTGGTTTTGTTTGAGGACCGGAGGGCTGGAACAGGCAAGGAAGGCGGCCTGCAGGAGTGACCCCCTTCGTTTGCACATGGAAGGGCATTCAGGTGAGCAGGGATGAGCTCCCTGGTGGAACGAGCTCCCTCCCGAGAGAGATCAGGGCCCTGCCCGAACTTTCTGAGCTCTGTGGGGCGTGTGGGGCAGAACTCTTCTGCTGGGCTTCCAGTTAAAGCCGATTATAACAACATCTCAGACCTGCCTCTTCTGCTCTCCTGCCCTCTTCCGAGACCTCCTAGGACTTAACACCTGGCAGGTTAGAACTCATCGAATTTCAGTAACTTGGCTGATGCCACTATGTCTTGTTTTTATATATGGAATGTATACCGGCTTTTACTGTGTTTTAATTTCTGTAAACCGCCCAGAGACAGAATGCCCAAGATTACTTCCCGGTCAGAGGAGCTGTATCAGGGCTAGTTACCCAAGGTCACCCAGCTAGCTGCATGTGGGGGAGCAGGGAATCAAATCCGACTTGCTAGATTAGAAGGTGGCGCTCCTAACCCATTACTGGTGACAGCTGTGCAGGCAACGTGGAAAGCTGCGACTCCAGGGGGTGGAAGAGCCGGTGAGTGGGCAGAGATGGAATACCAGCTGGTGGGCAGGAAGGGCAGGCCCAGCATGGGGAGGTGGTTGAGAGCAGTGGCCGCCAGTCTGGAGAACCAGGTTCAGTTCCCCACTCCTCCTCCACATGCAGCCAGCTGGGTGACCTTGGTCCAGGCACAGTTCTCTCCGAGCTTTCTAAGCTCCACCCACCTCACAAGGTGGCTGTTGTGGGGGGAGGAGGGGATGGCCATTTAAGCTGCTTTGAGACTCCTTCAGGTAGTAAAAAGCAGGATACAAAAAAAAACAGCTCCTCTTCTTTTTCTGGGAGTTGGGCATGGGGGCCCTGGGTACTCTTGGTCTGCCCCCCCAGAACTGGCCCCGAGTGAAATAGTTCTGCATGGGGGCAGCTCCAAAGCTTCCCCTGTCTCAGAAAACGGGGACGTGGGATGAGAACCGGCTCTGTGTAGCTAAGGGATCAGCAGAGCTCAGGGCTGCTTGTTGCCCCCCTGAACGGGGCAAGGCATAATTGCAAAGAGACCCATAGATCTGGGGATGCGGTGCTTTGATGCCTCACCTGCAAAAGCAACACCGGTGCCCCAAATATTGTTGCTCTGGGACCAGGGCTTCTCCGCCCGAGGAAAAGCAATTAATGGCCAGTCAGGCCTGTGTGCTTCCCAGCAGGCAGGAATTAATCCTCCCTCTCTCTGCAAGCGGCCGTGCAAAGTGTGTTTTAATTAAATGGGTAGTGCTTACAGAGGAGGAAAGGCACGGGGTCGCCTGGGCAGTTTCTGATCCTAATCTGGGTAATGCAGAGCTGCCGCTGCTTCTGTCCGCCATTCAGCATCGACTCGTTGCACGGAGGGTCTGGAAACGGAGGGGGGGGGGCCCAGGCCGGTTATGTAGATCAGGGGTAGTCAACCTGTGGTCCTCCAGATGTCCATGGACTGCAATTCCCATGAGCCCCTGCCAGCTTGCTGGCAGGGGCTCATGGGAATTGTAGTCCATGGACATCTGGAGGACCACAGGTTGACTACCCCTGATGTAGATCAGACCCGGGAACAGCCCATGCTGGTGAATTGCCCCTCAAAGCTGGGATTCCCTCTGCCCCTCCCGCATTTCTCAGTGCCTGCTTTGGGGTGAAGTGAGGATTCCGTTATGGTTTTGTGGATCAGGAGCCTAGATCAGTCGGGTAGCTATGCCAGCTCAACAGAATCGTTCAACTCGTGAACCAGCCCAGAAGATGAAGCTGCATTTGTCTCTGAGCACCAGGCATGGCCCAAGAGAAGCCCAGACAGAACAAAACAGCCCCCTTAAACCTGCTGAGAAGCTGTGGTTTGAGAGCTGCCATGCTCCAGTGGGGATCGAGAGTTCCTGGGTGGGGACCCCTGGGACCACTCCCCTCTCCCCCTCTTCCTGCCTGACAGTTCTTGATCTGCCCCCCTCCCCCTCTTGACAGGCGTGAAAAGCAGGGCAAGACAAGCAGAACAGGCAAGGTTTCCCTGAGACAGGCAGCAGCAGGGGCGGGGGCTGACCCCCTTCCCCAAGAAACCTCTCCCTGGTGGGCTTGCATTGCGACAGATGACCGTGGAAACACCTGCCTCGAATCTCAGGGGGCCGAGAGATTTTAAGATGCTTTCAGGTGTAACTAGTGTTTTCTGCATTCTCACGGTGCCTCTTTCTTCGACAGGGGAGTGTGTGTGTGTTTTTGTTCCACACATGTTTTGCTCCCTCTACCAGTCAATTTGATACGACACCAATTTATGTCCACTTAAATGGCCAGTTTTTATGCTGGACCTAAACCAGAGTAACCTCGAATCGACCACTAGAGGGCGAAAAACACACGTGGTCTGTGCTCTGCCTTGCGGGGCCGTGGTCAGAGGCAGAGCCTCTGCTGGGCAGGCAGGGGGTTCCAGGTTCAATCCCCGACATCTCCAGTTAAAGCACCAAGCAGGAGGGGAAGGGAAAGGCCTTGATCTGGGATCCTGGCTCAGGGGCAGAGACTCTGCTTGGCATGCAGAAGGTCCCAGGTTCAATCCCCGGCATCTCCAGTTAAAAGGATCAGGCAGGAGGGGAGGGGAAAGGCCTCTGCCTGAGACCCTGGAGAGCAGCTGCCAGGCTGAGTTTGATAGACCAACTGTGGTAGACCCAGGGTCTGATTCAGTAGAAGGCAGCTTCGTGCGTGTTCATCCAGCTCTTTTGCATTGGGGAGATGCTGGAATGATTATGGTGCGGCTGCAGTTTGATTTCATTTTCCCTGCAAGAAGGCTGATGTGGGATTGTCTTTTGAAAGGCGGGAAAGAGAGACAACGGTGACCTGTGTGCTGTCCTTCAGATACTAGACATAGAGTTAAGTTTGAATCCAGTGGCCCATTTGAGACCAACAAAGTTGAATTCTGGGAATAAGCTTTCATGTGCTTGCACACTTTGTGTCCAGAATTAAACTTTGCTGGTCTTAAATGCGCCCCAGTTTAGCAGCTGGAACCACAGTGGGGCTAGCACATACGTCTGTCTTGCACAGGGTTGTGCAACTAGCAAGAGACCAGCCTGCAGCACACTAGAATCACCACATCTACACTCAGCTGGAATTTCCTCTGGATTGGCATGAATGCAATGTGCACCCCTAGGATCGGGGCCTTGTCGAGTCTGCAGTCCATAAATCTGCCTGCTGTATTGACAGCTAGCTGGTCATAGAATCATAGAGTTGGAAGGGGCCATACAGGCCATCTAGTCCAACCCCCTGCTCAACGCAGGATCAGCCCTAAAGCATCATTAGGTCATTCTGTCTGTTGCTAATAAACCCACCTGCTTGTTTGAAGTGCTCACAGGGTTTGGGCGTGGAGCTTCCACATGCAGGAGGACTCTCCCCAGGCCCTCTAGTTAAAGGCATTCTAAAGATCAGGAGAGCCCTTGCCCATCAGAACAAACCGCGCTGGCTTAGCTAGAGTTGAACCCAGGAGCACCGCAGAGAAAACATGATCTTCAGGGCGTACGTTTTTGAGAGTCAAAGCCCCCCTTGTCAGACTCTCGGAAGCTCATCCCCGAAAACTTGTTGGCTTCCAAGGCCCGACTGGACGTGACCCCCATGGCTGCTCTCTGGAGGCAAGGCTGGGTCCCACGGGGTGTGAGATGGATTCCCGGGTCCAGCTGCTGGGGATTCCTGAATGCCTGCTGGAAGGAGGCAAAGGCTGCAAGTGGAGGATCGGCAGTTCCAGGACACCGCAAAGCGTGGAAGCTTCGGGGGGAGTCCTGGGGGGTCCTGATGTCCTCACAGGCCTCGGCATCTGTGACCTTTGGGGCATCTCTCTCTCTGGAGCAGAGCCTTTCCAGAAGCCCCCGTCTTGGGCCGAGGCTGTGTGGGAGATGCCCGAGGGAAGGGCGATTCCTCCGGTGACCTCTGGCCTGAACGTGGCTTGGGAAGGGCCGTGCGTGCCGGAGGCTCCCTCCCTGGATGGTTTGGGGTCTCTCTCCTCTGCTTTGCCCTTTAGTGCTGCCCCCCTCCCCCGGAGTGCCCTGCCTCCTTCTGACTCTGCCTTCTCTCTTTCTCCCTCCCTCTCTCCTGCTCTCGCTGTCTCTCTTCCAGGGGTGGCCATCAGCACTTACGCCAAGTATTGCTACAGCAAGCTTCAGAAAGCAGCATTGACGGGAGCCAAGAAGGTAGGTCCAGCCTTTGGATGTGGGTTCCAGAGGTGGTGGGCCGTTGCAGAGAGCCAAGGGCCGGCGTCTGGGAGGGCACGGTGGGCTCTGCGGCAGAACAACGGCCTGGGATGCCTGCAGAGGGGCTGCCAGCCTGGCCAGACAGCGCTGATTCAGTCTTTTGTTTGTGCAACGGTAGCACAGGTGTCATCTCATTCCTCCTCCTGCAGTGAGACCAGCCTTTCTGGGTGGGCCCGCTCCACCGCTTTTGGGCCGGGGACCCTGAGCAGATGTTGTTCCCAGACAGTTCAGGCTTTTGTCAGCTGCCTTGGGCCCTGGCGGATGGGCAGGCTAAAGATCTGAAAATAAATGAAATGAAAAGCACGACTCAAAACCAAAAAGAAGACAAAGGCTTGATTATTGAAGTGAAAGTTGGAAATTCACAGAATGTACCAGAGGAAACAGTAGAACAGGGGCAGCCTAGCTGTGGCTCTCCAGAGGTCCATGGACTACCGCAGGGGATCATGGCAATTGTAGTCCATGGACCTCTGGAGAGCCACAGTTTGGCTAAGGCTGCCAGTTTTTAAAGGAAGCTTCAGCTGCCCTCTGGTGGCCGGGGGAAGTAGTGTCCCAGGCAAACGGAAATTTCCAGATGTTGGTAGGGCCTGCGAAAATGCCCCCCCCCCCCCACGTCCCTTCAGCAATGCAAACGTGCAAACCCAGTTTGGGAAAGATTTCAACTAAGCAAGGGAAAGCCCAGGCAGCGGATGAGTAGGAGATGTCGTCATAGGAGGGCTCAGCCCCTCCCCCATCAAACCAGAGCAAAATCTTGCTGGGGAGGGGCACGGGTGGGCTTTATCTGCAGCCAGCCTCCAAGGGTCTTGGCCGTGGGGAGATTTGAACCGAGGACCCCAGTGCCTGTCTCCGTTGTGAGTGGTGACTTTGGGTGCCATTAACGGCAGCAGAGCGGGAGCATGAGAGATCTTGGGGTGGGGGGGGATGGGGGTCAGTTGCTCTAGGGAGTTCTTCCACCCCAGCTCCATCGCAACACCCCATCCCTTAGATTGTAAGAGCGTTGGGGCAGAGCGGTCTCCGTTTTGCTTCCCTTGCTCCTCCAAGGGCTGTGGGGGTGGGTGGGGGTGTTGATGGGGCCATTAAAAAGTCTAGTTAGCTGTGTTGGGGGATGGGGCTCCAGGCCTCGCCTCCCACCTCCTCGTTAACGCCCCGCTTGCATAAACTCGTTTTCGGCAGGGTCTCAAGAAGCCAAACATCGAGGAGATCCGCCATGCCAAGAACGCCGTCTTCAGCCCTTCGATGTTCGGAAGCTCCTTGCAAGAGATCATGAACATGCAGAAGGAGAGGTACCCGGATCGCCAGCTCCCGTGGGTGCAGACCAGGCTGTCGGAGGAAGTGCTGGCTCTCAACGGAGACCAGACGGAGGGCATTTTCAGGTACCCCCACCCCCCCTTGCCAGGCCACCCCCTAAGCAATCTGGTCTTCCTGAAGCAGAGGGTGCCGTCAGAAGTCCACAGGGTGAAGATCCGTCCATTGTGGGATTGGTGTAGAGTTCCAGGCACATAGGTCGACCTGTATTCTGACCTACATTAGATGCCACGAAGGGGTGTAGGCAGCGGACTGAATTTGAGCGACAAACAGCAGAAATGCTGGGCTAGTGGGAAGCCTGGGGAAAGCCAACTCAGACTCAGGAGGTGCTTTCTTGATGGGCCAGAGGGCCCTCGTTCCAGGGGAGCGAGGAAAATGGAGCCGGGGATACGATTACGCCTTATCAGGATTTGAAGGGCTGTCTCTGAGAGGAGGAGAGGAATCCGGTTCAGCGCTCAGCGGAGGGCAGGACTTCTAGCAATGGATTTAAATTGTGATGGGGAGGGAGCGGCAGGTTAATAGAAAAAACTTTTGAACGAGAAGGACATTTCGGTGGGTGGGATCGGTCGCCTGGGTATTTATTTTGTTTATTAGATTTCTTGACCGCCACTCTCAGTCTAGTCGCCTTGTGACGGCTTACATCTGTAAGCATGAAATGCAATAAAACCCCCACATTCCCATCAAATTCCTGCCAACCCGTAGACCCAGCCCCCAACAGGCTCGATGGACCCTTCAACCCAGCAGATCCTCCTTACCTGGACCTCAAACAAATTGTTGGTGGAAGAGCTCCATCTTCTAGGCCAGGGGTTGTCAAACTGCGGCCCTCCAGATGTCCATGGACTACAGTTCCCAGGAGCCCCTGCCAGCGTTCGCTGGCAGGGGCTCCTGGGAATTGTAGTCCACAGACATCTGGAGGGCCGCAGTTTGACTACCCCTGTTCTAGGCCCTGCATAACCGTGAAAGCTCCGACAGGGCCCTCAGCTCTTCTGAGAGTTCATTCCACCAGTTAGGGGCCAGGACCAAAAAGCCCCTGGCTCTGGCCAAGGTCAGGTCCACTTCCCATGGGGCAAGGATCCCCAGCCTATTCAGACTGACTGTTGTGGGTTCTCCCTCCTTGGAGGTTTTTAAATGGAGGTTGGACGATTATTTATTGGGGGTTCTTTAGATTAAACTGTCCGGTGCAGGATGTTGGACTGGATGATTTTTAGGGCTCTTCCAACTTTTGAATTCTATTATTCTGAAACTCAGGTCCGGCCTTCTCTCCCTCTCTCTCTCTCTTCCAGAGTCCCTGGAGACATTGATGAGGTCAATGCCCTCAAACTTCAGGTGGACCAGTGGAAAATCCCTACTGGCTTAGAAGACCCTCATGTTCCTGGTGAGGACGGCCAGGTGGATCCTTGGGAGGGCAGCTCTGTCTTCACTTAGCTAGAACCTGGTGAACTCCAGCCCAGCTGGTTGCTTTGGATGGTGGCCAAGAAAGTCAGTTTTGTTCCTTGGGAAAGGGTTCCCTGTAGGGGTGTGCTTTCAAATCCTCCTGAGCTGAAAGTACACCTTATCAGTATTCTTCAGATATATTTTTTTTCCTCAGGAAAACAGGGTGGGTGGGAATCCTGAGAAAATTCTGGATATATTCGGGAATTCCTGATAGATCCTCTCAACTTTTTGTAGGGCTTCTGCCATCTCTATACAATTTAAAGAGGCTACAGAAGACAGGCTCTAATAACGCAACTTGGAGCTGGCTGTCTTTTCCTGCTGCCCGGTTAAAACAGACCACAAGGGTTGTGAGTGTCCTGCACAGTGCAGGGGGTTGGACTAGATGACCCAGGAGGTCCCTTCCAGCTCTAGGATTCTAGGATTCTATGAGACGTCAGCCCAGGATTGTTGTCTGGGGTGGCAGGAACTGAGAGCAGCTCCTCTCTTGCTGGAGTGCCAACGGAACAGGTGGTCTGTTCAGATTTATGTATGACCAAGCAGTGAAAGCTACACTGCCCAATAGCGCCCAGATCCCAGATATGGCTGCATGTTTTGGGTCATGGGGAGGTTCTCTGCACACAAACTTTGCTTTAGGATGCTCTGGGCTGATCCTGCGTTGAGCGGGGGGTTGGACTAGATGACCTGTGTGGCCCCTTCCAACTCTATGATTCTAAACACATCAGGTGTCCTTTTACTGAATCAGAGCTTTGGTCCCTCAAAATAGGTATTGTCCACTCAGACTGGAAGCAGCACTCCGGGGTCTCAGATGGGGGTCATTTCGCATCCCCTCCTGCCTGGTCCGTTTTTCAACCGGCGATGCTGGGGATTGAACCCGCAGTCTTCTGCATGCCAAGCAGAGGCTCTCTGAGCCACGGCAACAGACCGTGTTTTGAGTCCTTCTCTTGGGGTGGAGTTCCATGTTGCAGAGCTGAGCTCTGGCAGCGGAAACTGTTTCTGGTTTCTCCTGGATTTAGGGATGTGCAGTTTGTCTCACTTTGGCCACCTTGGCGACCACTGAAGCTCGAGGCAGTGCGTAAAAGGCCAGCGCCACAGTGTGGAGAGCGGGGGCAGTGGCGGTGCACCAGCTACCTCTTTCCTCCGTGCTGTGGCGCAGGCCCCCTATGCGCCACCTCGGGCTTTGGTGAACTGAGCCAAAGCGCACTTCCCTAATCTGGAGTGAAGTTCGGAAGCTCACTGAAATTTCGTAGGGAAGGTTCGATCGCAGCTTGAGGAATTGGGCCCCCCATTCTTGTGGCTTGTTCCGTTTTCCTGCTGCATCCTTCCTTCTTCCTCCTGTGCTGGAGTGACTCAGCCGCTTTGCTTCCCCAGCCTCCTTGCTGAAGCTCTGGTACCGGGAACTGGAGGAGCCTTTGATCCCCCACGACTTCTACGAACAGTGCATCACTCACTACGAGAACCCGGAAGCAGCCATCGCTGTCGTCCTCTCCCTGCCCCGGATCAACAAAATGGTGCTTTGCTACCTCATCCGCTTCCTACAGGTGAGCTCGTCCGGAGGGGAGGCCGAGAAGGGTCGCTGACATGATTCTGGTGCCTTTCCAAACGCGTGTATTTCTTAACGCATGCTTCTGAATGCCACAAAGGAGCACACGGGTGCTTAAAGCTCTTCATGGCCGTGAACGGTTGTCTTTTAAAGACGGTCTCCTTCCACGTGTCCCTGTGTGCCAACCCCAGTCACAACGCAGCCATTTCTTGGCTCGCCCGCCAGTTAGGGTGGCCCGTCTGGCTCTCCAAGGAGAACTCCTCCAAAGGGCAACTTCTGAAGCTCTCCTTGGAGGGTCCCCCCTCAACTCTTCCCATTCCACAGAGCTGGAGCCGAGCTTCGGCTCCAGCTCTGTGGAATGGGAAGAGTTGAGGGGGGACCCTCCAAGGAGAGCTTCAGAAGTTGCCCTTTGGAGGAGTTCTCCTTGGAGAGCTTCAGGAGAACAGGTCTGCAGTAGGGGTGGACAACTGAGCGCTCCTCGGCCGCTTCGGTGATTGCCGAAGTGGCCAAGGCGTGCCGAACCACCCAACCGTAGACTCTGCAGTCCGTCTTCATCAGGGTGGATAAAGTTTGCCCTTGACCATCTCCTCCGAAGCCATTTGTACATATTCGTATCTTCTGCATTGTGGTTGCTCCTCCTTAGTGGACAGTAACGAACCTCCCCCTCCCCCCTCCCTCCCTGGCAGGTGTTTGTGCAGCCGGCCAACGTGGCGGTCACCAAGATGGACGTCAACAACTTGGCCATGGTGATGGCGCCCAACTGCCTGCGCTGCCAATCGGACGACCCGCGCATCATTTTCGAGAACACCCGCAAAGAAATGTCCTTTATCCGGGTGCTGATCCAGCACCTGGACACAAGCTTCATGGAGGGGGTCCTATAGCGGTGGCACCCACACGCCCGGAACAGAATGGGACACCATCAATCCAGGTCCTCCCCCCAGCCCCCCCAACTCAATCAGTCCGCGAGAACTAGCCTTGAACGCAGTGAGAGGGAAAGTCCTCGGTCGGTCCCTCTGAGGGGAGAGCTGTGGATCGCTCACCTCCCGCGGGGGAGGACGTGCCCGCTGGCTTGGTCTGTCCGTCGAGAACTGCACGGGAACCCCTTTCGCGATCTGCCTGGTGCTCCTGCTGTGGACAAAAGAGCGCTGCCCCATAGCCGGCCCCCTTCCGGAGGCATCGCGGTCCAGCTGTCTTGGGGGAAAGTGCTTCCTGGGGGAGTCCAAAGAGAGTAGGAATTAATGGGCAGCCTGGCAAAATTCCGATGAACAATGGCGCCATTTGATGGGAGGGGGGGGAGACCACCCACCCCCACACCCCTCCCAGGTTACCTGTGCTTGGGGTTGGGGTTGGGCCCAAAGGCCTGCGGAGGGAACCGATAGCTTCAGCACGGAGTCGCTAAGTGGCCGCTGAATTGGCTGGAGAGCGGCAAGCAGGGGCGTGCGATTAGACGTCCCACCGTCCGAGCCTCTCGACCAGTCTGGCCCCCTTCCTTGAGACCCTCTTGGGGAGATGGCGGTCAGACGGGGCTCATGGGGGGGGGCACGGGTGGGGAATGGGAAGGACTCCCTGGCAAGGGCTGGGAGGGTGTTGGCTTGGGCACAGTTCTCTCATGGCTCTCCTTACTGTTCCCCTTTCCTGTTCCAGCACAGCCACTGCCAGAAGGGGCCAGCCAAGCCCTGCTCCCTTCTCCCCAAAAGGACTTTTTTCTCCCACCCCCGAATGCCCAAGAAATGGGCCTGTGACACTGTCTAGACGCCAGGAGCTGGTGCGGGGCTGTGCAGCTGACCTGGCTTCCTTGTCCATGTGTGTATCTCGCACAGGACAGCCAAAAGCCACCCTCTGTTCTGTCGTTGCTTCTCCAGAAAGGCTGGTTAAATGTGGGTGTGTTTGCTTCAGAGGTGGCGTGGGAACTGGGGGGGGGGGAAGGGTCCCCATTCAGCCAGACGGGCCAAGTTGGTGCCTTCCACGGGACGGGCAATATTGGCATGAGATTGTATTGCACCGCATGTAGCTTTTCCATTCCCCCCTCCCCCAGGATATCTCCCCCGCTTTACGGTTTGGCAATTGCTAGGGGGGGGGGGCTGAATCAGGCGTGAGACGAGTCCCCCCTCTGGCTAGTGTTGAAGAGGGGCCAAAGGCCCACGAAGTTCCAGGACTGCTGTCGATCCGGCACTTCCCTCTGCGTGTGCTTTTCTCCAGTGGCTCCCAGTTCCCTGGGCTCACGGTCAGCAAATGTGGTGCTCCCTTCTGGGCTGGGAGCATGAGGACCCCGGGAATTTGGCAAGGGGGGAATAAAACCCACCCCCCTTTACTCCTGACTGTCCCCTAAGGAGGCAGATCCATTGAGAACTCCTCTCTCTTTCCACAATGAAGCCCAACGTCCCCCCGTCCGCCAGCTTGCTAACCTAAAAACATGAGGGTTTTCCCTTGCTCACCCCCCCCCTTTATTCTCCATGCAGGTCTGTCCTGTTTATGTATTCTACCCCCCCCCCCCCATTTGTATTTTTTCTTCTTCCAGGGAAATGGTGTGTGTGTGGGAGGGTGCTATTTATTTTGTTTACACCCTATCTTTGAAGCACTTGGGACCAGGACTTGGGGGGGGGGGGCTTTTCTGCCTCACCTTTCACCCCCCCACACACACACCCCTCTGCCCTGCATATGGGCAAGGAAGCTCTTGTTTCATCCTGTGTACATAAGCCAAGAAGTATTGGGGTGGTGTTGGGGGGGGGGGAGGCAAGAGGCAATTTTAAAAGGTTTGCTTAGCTGGTGTCAGGGGAGGGCCCTGCAGCTGTGCTCTCCCTGAGCAACTGGATCATGCTCACTCCATGCTGACTTAGCTTCTAGAGGGGGCAGAATAATTTCTGTTTGTCACCGTCTTTCCCCCACCCTTCTTGGAAGCCCGTTTGCCTGACCTGTAAAGCCCGTTCTCGGTGTCTGCCAAAATCTCTGTGCAAAACTGGGCACAGACGATGAAAGGTGTCAGGCTGGAAATCCCCCCATCACTCCTTTCTTGGTGGGATGAATCCCTCTCCTCTTTTACGTCCGCGTTGCGGATGGGACCTCCCTCTTCTCGTCTGCCCCACTGAAAGATTCGGCTTCCGCTCGGCTACCACCAAAGATGACAGGTTGGATTTCTCAGGTCCCTCCTGCCAACACGTGCGGCTCTTCCAATGGTAGCTGGGACGGGCGTCTGCCAGTGGAGGAAACGGCCTTCTCTGAACTGCGGGGTTCAGCCCTTTTCACCACGCAGGATGAACCTGACAGGAGGAGTTTTGGAGAGTGGGGAAGGTGGAAAAGAGTGATGGGGCAGGGCTTCCCCGCTGACCCACGGATGGGACCCACTTCACAGCAGTTACAGCAAGAGCTTAGAGCCGTCCTTTAGCATGTGGCCATCAACCAGGAGCTTTGACCCTTCTCTGCTGCGGCTGCTAGCCAGCGTTGCTCATTGCTCCTGGGAGGTGGCAGGTTGATTTTCAAAAAGAGCTTCCCCCATGTTTCAGCTGGGTGTCAGCCATGCCCCGTACATTGGGGCTTTGAACCTGGATCCTGGTTGCGCCAGTGGGCCAAAGGGTGTCTCCAGAGAAAGTGCCTTGTCTTCTCACAAGAACCACCAAGCAAGCCAGCCACTCCCTTCCCCCGGTCATCCGTCCCCCGATGCTTTCTTACCTTCAGTTGAATAGTTTCTCCAGCGTGGTTTAACTGGGCTGGTTGCTTAGCCCCAGACCAAACCATTATGGAGAACCTCGATGGCATCAGGGCCCCAAATTGGTCATCTCCGCCCCCCTTTTGACATCCCTCCTTCCCTCGTCCAGCATCCAGCATGTTGGTTGGTATATGTGTGACGCCAAAACTTCCCGGCGGCGAGACACCTGCCTGTTTCATGCATGCAAATGTGTCACAACTCTTGAGTAGACCCAGATCCGTGCAACTCCTGGCCACAGGGAAGAATAGGTTGACACGAGGCCGACGGGCCTGTCAGTGTAGTGAAACGAAAAATGCAGCCTCTGCAATGAGCAGAAGGCCAAGGAGATTCTTGTGAATATGATTTTCGGAAAGGAAGCCTTGCCAGGGAAGTTAATTGACCTGCCTTGGGATCTTCGGAGGCCCTGCTAAGGACTGCGGAGTTGAAATGGGAGGTCGGCAGGAAGACTCGGGAAGGTCCGTAATCGGTACAGTCCCCGTGCCGTGCCAGCCAAGCACTTCTGCATCATCCGTCTTCCAATCTGGTCTTTTCTGCTGATCATAATGAGCTGGGGAGCAGCACAGAGGTGGGGGCTTCAAAGGGCTCTGGGAGTTGAGAGTACGCAAAGGATTCAGAGCAACGCTGCAAAAGGACGACCCCCCAGCCGGCAGATGGTCAGCCCCATCCCTTGGTCCCCCCTGCAGCGTGGTGGCAACGCTGAAGTTGCCTTTCGCTGGATGTACACGGGCCATGTGTGTGGCTGCCAACGGAGCTCTATCATCCCGGTGCCGTTTGTCGGCAAAGAGGTTTCCAAACTGTGCTCCTAGGAAGTTCAGGGTTTGCCCAAAATTGGGCAGAGATTCCTTGTTGAGAAAATCCACCGGACTTTCCATGCTACGAGCCAACAAAGGAGTGTTCTGGGTGGGCAGCGAGTGTGGCCTGCCCAACCAGCTCCATGTGGGAATCGAGGGGCATCTTAATCCGTGACCTTGAATCCTTCCTGGTGCAAATCAGACCGTCTTCCAGGTGAGCTGGCTTCCTGAGCAGCTGTCCTGGAGGGTGGGTGGGTGGGTGGGAGTGGAGGAGCAAACCGCCCCCTTGAGAGAAGCCGTGCCCCCTGCAGGATCCGGCAGGCTGCCAGGGTCAGACCTGCACAGACCCCAGGCAGCGTGCGATCTTCGCCCCAGGCGAGTAAGAATTTATACAGAGATATATGACAAAAGCGTTCCATTATAAATTTGCTAACGACATAGTTTTAATCCAGAGGTGTATATATCTTATTACCCATTGTTGGGGCTTTTTATTTGTACCGGGGGTGGGGTGGGGTGGGGAGATGTTCTCATCTTGATTTCGCTATTTATTTTTTTGCTCTCCTGAACATTCACTTCACTTTGAGTTTGACCCCGAAATATATATTTATTCCCTTCCAGTCCTTGACGGAGCTTTCTCATCTGGTAACGTATGTCTTACACGGCACTCATGTAGAGAGGCCGGTTTTCCTTCAAGTGGAAGCATTTAATTGTAAACAACTTTCTCGGAGGGAAAAAAAAGTTTCATTCCAGTATGGCTGACGAATGAATGGTGGTCAAAAGTGGCTAGATTAAAATTTCCTTTCTGTTCCCTTTACCTGGAGAGGTGCCATTCTGTTTGTATTTTTGTCCGTCCCCCTGTCTCCCTCCCTCTATGCAAATCTTGGTTCTTTAATTTTTTTAATTTAACTTCCTGTCAAATTAGATTATTGGATTATGGAAATCCAAGGAGTTTTTGTTCCCAGCAGAGACACCGACAACAATTTAAACAAATTTCACAGCTTTTATTGCCTCGTGCCTATCCCATTCTCTGCCTGCTTGTCCCTCAACTTCAGTTTGTCACAGCAGGAGATGGACAGCACCTCTTGGGGGCTTGAGCATATCATGGCTGGGTACGGGTGGGAAACTGATGGTTGTTCATTGTGGCCAGTCATGCACCAACCATGCTCTAATGCAAACCGATGTGTGCCCTGGACTGTATTATCAGCTCTGTCTGGGAAATGAAAGGGTCCCAACTTCTGACTTTGGAGGAACTTTTCACCCCCCTCCTCGCTGCTTCCCCACCCTGCTGTATCTGTGCTGGCAAAAAGTACCAACTCAGCAAAAATATTTTTCTTCCCAATGAGCGGAGGCAGGAATTACAACGCAGCCAACCCCAACAGAGCCATGCCTAAGGCCAGCTACCTGCCCATCAGTGTCTGACTTCTAAAAGCCAGTTCGCAGCTCTGAGGACACAGTTTGAAAAGGAGTTAAATGTTCCAGTAAACATTTAGTTTGGGACCTTGAATGAGCAAAGAACTTAGTCTAATCAAGTGCCTTAAGACCTTAATGGGCTGCTGCCCATTGCTGACCAAGCTACCGCCTGAGCCTTTTCATACCTGCAGCTTCCGTTTTCTTTTCAAGGTTCCAGTGTGCACCCTCTTCCCAACGAAGTCATCCAAATCCGGTTTTGGAGACCTTTTTTGCTGCTTATTCTTGCCAATTGGTCCTCCTGTCTTAAGAGGATGTGTTGTAAATAAAGACAACCATTCTCAACCTTTTTTAGGCCACGGCCCTTTTGGGAGGTCTTCCCAGGTCCCAGGGCCCCTGCGGTCGCCTGGCCACTTGCGTAAAAAAAGGCCTGAGCCAAGAGTGAATTAACTATACTTGACGTACCTTGTCTTATCTATATTCGAGACTTTTCTAGAATACTCAACCAAGAGAAGCGTGCATGTTTTTGATTTTTTTTTATGTGAAAACATCTTATGTGGCACCCTTAATAAGGCAATGCAACGGAAATGCATGGCAGAAGTCCTGCCCTGCCTGCCCTTCCACCACCGTTGTGGGTGCTCTATGAAGCTGGCTTGCTCAGCACTTTCTCATCAAGGGAGGGTGCTGTGGCTGGCCAAGCACTGCGCTGCCTCCTGGGCCTCCGGGCTCCACTTCCTCCCACCCATACCCATGTCCAGGAGGATAACCTGACCAGGGTGCTCTGGCCAGCAGCACTGCTATGGCCAGGGTGAGAGGCTGGCCCCCTCCTGGTCCGCTGCCTCAAAGGGGAAGGTCCGCCAAGAAGACTCCCTTTGACCACCGCCCCAAAGCTCAAAGAAGGGCGACGTGCTCCTCATATACCCTTAGCAGGCACAATGTGGGTGAACCAGCTGGGCACAGAGGAGTTCCGGGGGTTGGCTGGCACTGCATCCATCAGGCCACTGCTCCAATGGCTGACAGAGGAGGCAGGCAGGACTTGTCCAGTGCCCTACTCTTGGGGGGCAGCTGTTCCCATTTCCACCAGCGGTTCCTCTGACGTCCCATCCCCATGGGGCTCACCCTGACCTCGTGCCCCATGGAGCTAGCTAACCCCGTGAGGAGGAGGTCTCTTGAAGCCCCATGCCCACCGCAGCCCCCCGTTGGTGGAGTCACGGCCAGATGGATCCAGCGCAAAAGCTGGCTGACCCCTGAGCTCCTCTTTGTCCTCCTGGCCCATCTTCACCCCACCAAGCAAGGGAAGATGGGGAGCCCAGAAGCCCAGGAGGGAGTGCAGTGCTTGGCCAGTCGTGGTGCCCCCCCCCCCTTTGACAAGAGAGGCACGAGTGAGCCAGGGCTGCCGCCTAAGATGTTTCTGCATCTTTTCCACAGACAAAGGAACAGATTACGTGATTTTTTTCCTTTCCCCTTGACTGTCTAGCAATTAATGACATATCTGGCAAAAATAATATTTCATTGGTTCAGTTACCAGCCCCCTCCCAAACTCTTTGGGCTCCCCTCCTCACATTTTTCAGTCTGTGGACCCCTCGAAAGATGCCAGGGCCACCCCACAGGTCCATGTGGCCCCCGTTGAGAATGGCTGATATAACAGACATCCAGGAACGGAGGACCTGCCTGGAATCATGAGTCTGGTGTGGGAGGAAAGGATTCGACATGGCGACAAAGAGCATCTTATTGCGGGCTTGCTTCTTCTTACCAGGTCCGTCTCCAGCCCATTTGGGAATTTTGCAAACTGCTGTGGCTGAGAAGTTCAAGCAGAAGACAAGTTCCCTTACCCAAAGGAGGCGGAAGGGGCTTTCCCCCCTTGTGAAGCCGCAGCCTTTAAGGGGCTAGAGCCGCTGAAGACACAGAGCTTTCAAGCTCAGCAGCTGCACGGATTTTAAACCTTTTTTCAGAAACAGTGGTCCAAAGTGAGACTGACATTGCCAGATCTCAGACTCTAAGCCAGGGGTAGTCAAACTGCGGCCCTCCAGATGTCCATGGACTACAATTCCCAGGAGCCCCCTGCCAGCGAATGCTGGCAGGGGGCTCCTGGGAATTGTAGTCCATGGACATCTGGAGGGCCGCAGTTTGACTACCCCTGCTCTAAGCCCTGGCTAGGAGGGGAGACCACGAAGGAAACCCAGGGTTGCGTCCAAGAGGGAAATTATGTCTCTTGCCTCGACAACCCTGCAGGGACACCGCGTCAGCTGGAATTTGACAGCACTTTTCACCAAGACCACAGGGGGAAAAAACATTGCATGGGTTTCTTGTCGGGTTGCCAGTTTTTAAACCTGTTCCTCAGAGCTGTCCCTTGAACATCAGTTTGATGAGCAGCAGTTGTCCATCTAATGCCTCCCTCAACGGCTCGTTTCTACACATTCAATACACATTCTTTCCTGTCTGGTTGGCAAGCCAGTCAGATATTTTGCAGCCCATTCCCTCTCCCCTTTTCGTACGTTTTGAGGGATCTTGCTCTCTCTTGCTGTAAACTTATTTTCATCTCATAAAACATGGTATAAACACACGTACATTAAACGCTCCTTGTAAAAAAATTATTTATTTCAAAAGTCGGCCTCTCCCCCAAATAATCTCTGCGACTAGGCAGGGGGTTTCTTCACTTTCCCCCTCCATTATGATTTCCCCGCTTAATAACATCAACCCCCCCCCCGCCCTCCGAAAGGTTGTCAGGAAACTAAATACCACCACCCCGGGGACAACCTCCATGGCGTCAAAAGCGAAGCACTCCAAAAGGATTCCGTAGTGATTATTCTAACTTGGGTCTATTTGGCTTCTTTCTCAAAACATTTGAAAAACTGCCTTATCTTTACTGCAGGAGTAACTTTTTGAAGCCGCTCATCCAGCAGTTCTTGGTTTGCAAAACACCATAAAAGGGTTTTTAATATTATTTTTTATAATGCCTCTACTTACTTCCTGGAACCAATTCTTGCCAATATCCTTTTAGAGGCCCTTGGTGGAGGATCTCCTTGGGGTTACTTGACACAGGTGCACAAATTCCTGGGTTATCCTAGTCCCTTTACCCAGCAGATGCATGGGCAAGACCAGGAGCCCAAGGGAGTTGTGGATGCATCACTTCCTCACCAGACCCTCTCTTCGCCAATGCATTATAATGACACGGAGTAATCACTAACAGGCCAGTAAGGTGTTGAATCAGAGCGTAAGTCCTAGAACGGAGTGGTGGTGGAATGGCCGTCAATAAGCATTGAGTCCCCCCCCCCCCCCGTTCTCAAATAGCTGGTCCGAGAAAGGCAGTGCTCATATTTGGGCTTCCTGCCACCCTTTCTTTGTGTGTTTGGCTCTCTTGCTTGTGGATATTTTTTCCTTTCCCACGTTTTACTCCCTCTAACAGTCATTTTGATACTACATTGCTGTATTTCCAGAGTCTTCCCACGCATATTTTAAGTGGAGGGCAACATGCCGGAGACACAGGGATGTACTGTCAAAGTGACCACTAGAGGGAGTAAAGAACTCATGGAGAAAAAGAAAGAGCAGTACCCGTACACAAGGGGTGAAGTTTTTTTTTAGCTTCCCACTGAACCTGTTTACTGGAGGCAAGGAAACTTGCCTGCCTCGGGGATGGTCTTGTGCCTACCCCGCTCTGCCATCCTCAGTAGAACTCTCCGGAAGCATTCGGCTGGATTCGTCAGAGTTGTCCAAGGAGAGCCGCGGCTGCAAAATGTGGCGTTTCAGTCAGGGCTGCCTCCCCAAGCTGCCAGGTTTTTAAAAACTCTCAAACTATCCCCGGCCCCACATCCTTAGGTGGTAGTACGTAATTGGTAGACAAATCAATCTAAAAAAAAATTGAACAAATAATAAAAGCCAATCTAAAAATATCAATTGAATTAACAGTGTGTGTGTGTGTGTGAAAGTCTCAACTATGACTTTGTCAGCGGCAAGAGATTTTTCTTTTTAAAGGAATGGGTCAAAATAGTGCGGAATTCTGATGCTGGAGTGTCTAGACCAGGGGTAGTCAAAGTGCGTCCCTCCAGATGTCTATGGACTACAATTAGCATGAGCCCCTGCCAGCATTTGGGAATTGTAGTCCATGGACATCTGGAGGGGCGCACTTTGACTACCCCTGGTCTAGACCACCATCTGAGTATGGGCCAATCCAGGGCAGGGCAGGGCAGGGCAGGGCTCAGCTTTCGGTGCATTACCTGTGGGCTATTGGCAACTGTGCAATCCCGTGCGCAATCCCATGTGCAATCCCCCAGCACTGGCAGGGACTTATGGGTATTGTAGTCCATGGGCCTCTGAAGAGCCACAGTTTGGCCACCCCTGTCCTACGATCTGGAAGACCAACGCCAAGTCTGACTCCCCACTCTGTAGCGAGTGGGAACTGGGCGGCCTTGGCCCAGTTGTGGCCTCTCGGCCTAAGCAACTTAAGAGTGGGTGTGAGGAGAGCAGGGACCCATTCCAGCATTGACTCACGGAGGAGAAACGCGGAGCAGAAAACAGGCTGTGGAATGGCCAGCTACTTAGATTTGGGGGGGGGGCAGGGGTGGACAAGCGAGTGCGTTCAATTTCTACTTTCCTTCCCGTTCTGTCCCAGATATTTTTAGAACCAGAGCACCCCCTCCCCGTCCCCCCTGTCCTTGGACAATCATCTAAGACCCTGGGTGGGCAGGCAGGCAAGGGTGGGGGGGACGGATGGGCATCTCTGGGTCAGTTGTCCCCCCCCCCCCAAGCTGGACGGAGCCAGGATGTTCCTGCAGAGCGATTGAGAGGGGCAACCTACTGTGTAACGTTGTCTGACTAACTCTTGTAATTATAAAGCATGGAAATGTAGAAGGCAACTCCATGTGGTGTGAATAAAGATGACGATGGCTATTACTTGCAGGGGCCTGTCTCTGATTCCTGACAGATGCCGCTTGGGCAGACAGCTGGCTTAAGCAGTGGTCCGAACGGGGAACGTCCGGAGAGCTCTGCCAGATCAGGCCGGTGGGGGGTCTCATGCGGCATCCTGTTTCACAAAGCGGCTAGAAGAGGTACCTTGGAGGGCCAAGAACCTGGGCAGGGATGCCGAGGAGAGAGAGGCTAAGAAGCCTACGCCAGGCCCTGCCCGGGTGGATGGGATGCAGGAAGCCCCCGTTCAATCCGCATCATCTCTCTCCCCCTTGAAGAAATCCCTCTTCTCCAGTATTCTGCACACACCTGTCTTGGAGCAGAAACGGTCCCTGCAGAGCAGAAATTTTCTTTCTTCTTTCTCTTCTTCTGCCCTCCTGTTTATTCCCTTCTAACACCAGAACTCATCCAACTAAGAGATCCTTCCCAGTTAGTGGAAAAGAACACAACACTCTGCACATGCGCTGAGGCACTCTTTATTGCTACATCATGGCTCCAAGGCAGTGCATGGCCGTTGCACACTGGTTCCAGCAACCACTACAGGTAAAGACACTCTGCTACGACTCCTGATTTCTCAGCAAATGGCGCACGAGGGAGCCCCCTCCCTTCCAGTGCTGTTCAAAACGGGCAGAACCAACAGCTAAAAAAAAATCAACATAAGAGTGTAATATAAAACATGATTGTTGGGGTCAGCTAGTTGCAGGAAAAGCCAAGCCCTAATCCGCATAGGATATCCCGATAGATATCTTGATCCTTGCCGAGTGATAAGCCCTGTTAATGGCAAACTTAAGCAAGGCCTTGCACAGAAAAACACGGGATGGTGCTGACATTTCTTCCGCAGGAGGAACCCCCCCAAATTTTCCAGGGCAGGTTAACGCTGCAAAGAAGCCCCTTGACATGGCCACCTGCTCTCAGCACAGCCCTATCTGGGCCTGGGAGGCAGTTAAGCAAGGTGAGAAAGCAGGGAGGTGGGACTCTCTCCTTCGGAATGGTGGCCAAGTGCCAAAAAACCAACCCCAGCTCCCCCAAGGGGAGGACAGAACCAGGCAGGTGGTTCTAGAGGCACGTTTTGGTGGTTCTGTTGTGGAGACACCAGGAGCCTGACGATCCACAGAAGCAAGGAATGGTAACGCCGGTCTTGGGGCTGGTGCCCCGTGTTGTCAAGTTGTGGCCAAGCAGAGGAGGCAAAGTTTTTCAAGGAAGGGATGAACAGAGGCGGTTTTCCCTTGCCTGTCTCTGCAGAGCAGCCCTGGACTTCCTTGGGGGTCTCCCAGCCAAATACTTGCTGGAACATGCAAAACCGGCAGCGTGCATAGTTGAGCAGAATATAAAGGGTGCCCTGCAGGGGGCATCGGAGCAGATGTATATTTAGCATAGATAAACGTCCTGATGCTTTTCAGATTCTCTTCCAGCATCCTGATTGGCTCAACGGGAGACTTAACTGCTTCTTTGCCTCCAAACAGCAGCTGAAGAGACCATGACTGCAGCTAGGTCTCCATCGCTCTCTTTCTATACAGCTGCTTCTAAGCTTGCGTGCTCCAGCCGCTCGGGCGATCGCCAGAGCCAGAGGTGCTCAGCGCCGTGGAGAGGAGGGGCACCGGCTGGCGCGCCACTGCCACCCCTCCTCTCCCCCCATGGTGATGGCCAAAGTGGCCAAAACATGTCAGAACGTGCAACCCAAGTGGTTTCTCTGCATGAATAAAGGCTATTTTATTATTTAAGCAGCCTGATGCGGCTCCCTCTCTGCACACTCAGACTCTGCCAGCAATACTGACCCTGCTTGGCTTCCAAGAGAGGAGATTGGGCTGGACTGGCCCATCCAGGTGAGGGGGAATGTGTTCATGTTTTTTTTAATCATGTTTTTAAAATCAGAGTCCAGGGGCACCTTTAAGACCAACAAAGATTTAGTCAAGGTGTGAACTTTCAAGTGCTTGCACTTGAAAGCTCAGGCCTTGAATAAATCTTTGATGATCTTAAAGGTGCCCCTGGACTCTGATTCTGTTTTCTGTCGTGCTGCTTCAGACCAACATGGCCACCCACTTGAATCTGTGTTTTTAAAAGTGAGTCAAAAAGTTAACTCCCCCACCTGTGGGTCTGACCTACTTCAGGTCATTCCATCTGGGACCAGTCCATGCCCAGTTTGGCTCCAGTCTGCCTAGAAATTGCCACCATGTTTCTGGTTAGCAGGTGGTCACCTGATCCTACCGCATGACTTTGGATCTTGCTTAAGAACAGTGTGCCAGTTACCTTTGCTCAGGAAGTGCTGGCACCCTGTCTCCCTTCTCCTAAAGAATGCTCAGAGACGCAGAGGGATTCTTGTCTAATCTGGCGATTAAATATTTCAGAACGAATGGATGCCAAGCTGTGAGAATTCTCTGCCCCAAGGCGTGTACAATTTGGAGAAAATTGAGACCCGGACCCCAGATGCTGGAATAGCTACAGAGGTGGTCAAACAGACTGGTCACGTCACCCCTGGAAGTGAGAGGAGCCTCAGCCTGGGACCCCTCCCTTCCCCAACCCCCTCAGGCCCATCACTGGCCATGTGGGGAGGGGGTGGGTCAACCTGCTTGAATAACGGCAGACATTTTAAAAATATACATAACCAACCCCCCCCCCCCCCGTTTGCTCAGAGCCAGAAACGGAAGGCACAGAGTGGCAGGGCCCTCCCCAGCAAAAAATTTGAACCCCCCCACCCCCGTATTGTGGCACCATTGAGGGGCCTTTGTGGAGCCAAGGTTGGGAGCCCCTCCCCTAGAGACAAGCCAGACCTTCAGGGAATGAACGTCCGAGAGTTGAAGGTCCCTCTGCAACAAAAGGCACTTTGCAGCTGCTGGATCCTGCTGGGCTCCTGAGCCTCTCCTGGCCTTGAACCCCCAAATGGCCATCCCTCTTCAGGGTTCCTGGGTATGTGACAAGCTCAGGGTCCTGTCAGGTCAAGGGCTTCCCCCGTACAAACCCTGTAAAAATCGCCAAGCTCATCTTCAGGAAGTGAAGCCGAAGCGAGGAGGGGGATTCCACCCATGGAAGTCAGTATTGTCTACTCAGACTGGCAGCCGCTCTCCAGGGTCTCAGGCAGAGGTCTTTCCCATCCCCTCCTGCCGGGTACTCTTTAACTGGAGATGCCGGGGACCTCCTGCATGACAAGCAGAGGCTCTCCCACGGAGCCACAGTCCCTCCTCCGAAGCCTCCCTGCGCAGGGATTGTGGAAGCTGCTTCCCAGTTCTTGAGCTGAGTTTCCGCTCCTCGAGGGCTCATCTTTGAGACCCTTTTGGTCGCCCTCCTAGCTCTTAACTGCCTTAAACCCTCCCGCCTCCACTTCCCAAAGGAATGTGGCCCCAAACGGAGGGCAAGGGTCTCCAAAAAGGGGCACGACCTCCTCTTGCACAGGGCCTGGGCGCGATCCTCCCGCCAACGCAGCCCCGAATGTCTGTGGCTCTTTGGGTGACCACGGCAGAGCAGGCCACTCGGGCAGAGGGAAAACGACACAAAGAAAAAGAACACCTTTTAATCTGTTTGTGTCAAGAGTCCTCACTCACTGAAAGGGTCCTGCAAGGTCACAGCCCAAAGTTCTGTCTAGCCAAGGGTCCGGTGGCTGAGCAGCTGGGAGCCCACCCCGCACCCTTCCCACTCATCTGGGATTTGGAGGCTCCATTCCGGAAAAGCGTTCGGATCGCCTAGGCTTGATCTCACGCAGTCCAGGCCTGCTGCAGGAGCTGTCTGACGTCTCCTCTTCCCCCCGCAGCGGGGTGCTCAGCAGGCCTGCTCGTTGTCTCCCACGGCTGCGAAGGGGCGGCCAAACGTGCTGCGCTTGCTCTTGCGGCCCCAGGCCAGGAGCGTGCTGGCCCCCTTGCCCGGCAGCAAGCTCTTCCGCCGGTTCTCCTTGTTGCCCTTCAGCGGGCTGCTGGCCTCCGAAGACATGGCCGACGACTTCTTGTCTGCCTTGCAGGGGGGGAAAGGGACAGGGAGGAGCAGCGTGAGAAGAGCCAGAGGGGAGGAGGGCAAAAGCAACAGCCCGGGCAGGGCAGGGGTTGGAAAACCCCCGTCTGGATGACCTCGGCCAGTCTCGGGGGGGGGGGGGGCGGTGGCCTGGAGAGAACAGGAGGAGCAGTGCCCCCTCCTGGTCACGTAATCATACCAGGGCGCCCCTCAGCCAGAAATCTCCAGAAATCTGCTCCGTGGCTGCCCTGCACACAGGCAGTCAGTCCCTGGTCTCCGGGTGACCTTGGGCTCTCAGCCAGTTCCTCTGGAGGGCCAACAATAGGGCAGAGAGGCCGAGGCCTTCCCCTGATGCTGCCTCTGGATCTGGAGATTTCCTTTAGTCCTCATGTCTTCTTCAAACGATGCCCTCAATTTCTGAATGAGACCCAAGGGGCTCGAGCTGCAGGGTTAGGGTCCACCCGGCCCCTGTAGGCAGCCAAGGCCACCGGCCCTCCCGATGTTTCCAGCAAGCTCTTTTCTGCTGGCCAGGGGGTTCCTCCCCGACCCACCACCGGCTGACTTACTGTGCTCTGCCCGTCGGGGGGCTGCAGCGTGACCACGGTGACGTCCACCCCCTCTTCCTCAATCCCCTTCAGCAGTTGGACCACCTCCCCATGTCGGGCCCACCTGCAGTCCTGGCTGCCGACGGAGACGATGTAGTCCCCCTCCTTCAGGCCGGCTTCCTGAAAAGCAACCATGCAGGCCAACTGAGTCGGGAGAGCAGCTGCCAGCCTGAGTAGACAGGACAGACAGGGGTCTGATTCAGTAGACCAGGGGTAGTCAAACTGCGGCCCTCCAGATGTCCATGGACTACAATTACCAAGAGCCCCTGTCAGCATTTGCTGGCAGGGGCTCCTGGGAATTGTAGTCCATGAACATCTGCAGGACCACAGGTTGACTACCCCTGCTCCAGCAGACATTTTTATCACTCTCTGCGTAAAGTTGTATTTCCCTTTGCCCACCCTGAACCTACTGCCCATCAGCTTCATTAGATGCCCACCTTTTGGGACTGGGAGAAAACCGCCCCTTTAACTCTCCCCATGTTCTACAGAGCATACACAATCACGAGGCCAAGATCCGCAACTCACCGCCGCACAGCTTCCGGGGACCACCCCAGCGATGAGGACCGGGGAATCCCCTCGCAGCGTGAACCCAAAGCCGTTCCCGCCTCGGACCAGGCGCACCGTTTGCGGGGGCTGCCACTTGTTCTTGGCGGAGAAAACAGACAGCGGGCCCTGGGGGAAGCAGAGCGGGCGCTAAAGGAGGCGGCAGGGGCAGTCATGCCAAGTGGGCAGCGGCAGAAACAAAGCTGGAGGCTGACGAGTTGTTCCAGCAGAAGGGCTGGGGAGATAGAGCTCCAGGCTAGAATCCAGACCAGGGGTAGTCAAACTGCGGCCCTCCAGATGTCCATGGACTACAATTCCCATGACCCCCTGCCAGCATTTGCTGGCAGGGGCTCCTGGGAATTGTAGTCCATGGACATCTGGAGGGCCGCAGTTTGACTACCCCTGATCCAGACCCTCCCAGCCTGGGGCTACAGCCAAGAGTTTTGAAGAAGTTCCCTAAGACACACGCCAAAAGGGATACACAGTTTGCCGTAGCCACAAATGACAAAAATGCAAAGGCAAACTGTGTAAATTGCACTCATCCGTTCAGAGACCATGTAACAAAATGCAAAATGTATTTAGAGACTCACAAAATAAATATCATACATAGACATTTTTCGTAACATCAAGGTAAAGTGAATTTGCAATCTCTAACATGTATTGTTGAAGAGCACAAGGAAGCGACGGTCAAAACGTCCCATGATGGTCAAAACGTCGCTATGGGGGTGCTGGCTAAATGGCCCACATCACCCCACTCTTTCTCCGAGGGGGCTTCCTCAATCTTCAACATGATAATGCACTTCTTTCTTTTTCCAAACACACCTTGCCAGAATGCCAAAGGGGGGCCGCAAAGCCTCGAAAGGGATGGGGACCCCTGATTTAGGGGGACCATGCTAAACTCTAGACCATGTTAGATGCTATCCAGGTACAAATAACTAGACTCTCTTAAGCCCTCCCCATCCTTTATATGACATGCATACCTATCTGATTCACAGCTATTTTCTTGGGTTTAAAAAAACAAACCTCCCAATTCATTTTAAAATCCCAAATTGAGTTCTACCAGCCAGCCAGGATCCACAGGCAGTGAACAAAGGAGGCAGCCCTCCCCGACTGGTATTCAGAGGTCCACTGCCCCTGAACCTGGAGGTTCTACTTAACTATTGCGGTTCTTGAGGGAACCTCTCCTCTATGCCTTTGTCTCACCCCCTTTTGGACCCCTCTAATCTGGGGCCATTGTTCCAGTGTGCAGCAGGGAACTGCACAAGGCCATTCAGCACCGGGTGAATAAGGACCATCTTTTCCGCGTCCTAAATTTGTCGTCCCTCAGCTTCACTGGGGTAAGCTTGAGTTTGTTCATTTTGCATAATTTTAGAAATAGGAAGAAAGAACGCACCAGTCCTGGAAGAAGGGTCCAGGACCGAAATATCCTGCCAACCATACAACAATTGCAATGCAACAATTGTACTGATTGCTAATTCATCTGTGCAAGGCAGATGCAGGGAACTGCGCTAAACTCAGCAGCCTTCTGCAAAGACAGTTTCGGAGGGTAGCCATGTTGGTCTGGAGGAAGTGACCTTTGACTTTCAAAAGTCAGAACCCCCCCCTCCCCCCCAAAAAAAAATCTTGTTGGTCTACACAGGACTCAAATCCAGCCTTCTAACCTCTTTCAGTTATCTGATTCGACTGCTCATTGTGGCCTCAGCTTGCACCTTGGTACGTACCAGTCTGTGGAAGATGTCCGTGACCTTCACCTTGGAGAAGTTGGGGGATTTGATTTCTGGCCTCTGGTGCGTTTTGGCTAAAAGGAGAGCGGGGAGGACAGGGACGACAACAATGTTAAAACTGCTGCACAACTGGAGGAGGCAGATGTAGGATGTTTTGGTTCTATGCACAATTCAGCTGAGCACTTGCTCTCTCTGTCCTTTCCACGAACCAAGTTTCTAGTCCTTAAATCTGCAAAGAGAAGCTTGAAACCAGGAAGCGGTGACTGCCCAAAGGGAGGGAGTCTGTGACCCAGCAATCACGTCAGTGGCATGAATAAGACACCCTGAATGATGAGCTGGCTCTCTTCCCCTGATGTTTCCTCCTGGCTCTGGGATTCAGAGGTTTAGTGCCTCTGAATGTGGAGGTTCCCCTCAGTCACCATAGCTGGTTGACAGACTTCTCCTCCACGAATCAAATCCCTTTTGAAAGCTGCTTATTCCTGTAGCCATCCCTGCATCCTCTGTCAGCCAATTCCACATTTTCTTCAATCTCTGTGTAAAGTGGTATTTCCCTTTGTCCATCCTGAACCTACTGCCCATCCACTTCTTTGGATGCCCTCAAGGTCTCGTCTCTTGCGAGAAGGAGCAAAAGTCCTCTCTGTCCATTCCCTCCACCCCATGCCTAATTTTATAAAACTCTCTCACATCCCTCCTTAATCTTCTCTTTCCTACACCGAAGAGCCATGACCAGCCCGGATAGCCAAGCCTCTGCCTGCCTGATATGGGGGGGGGAGGGGCGACAAATTCCTAAAACTTTTGCTGAGCTAATAGATGCTGGGCAGGAAATTGTTTTCCGATTCAGCCGGCCTGCTCTGCAGCAGGGAATGCAATTTGCTGTCCTTTGAAATGACGTTTTTGATAAGCTTGTGAACAAAGCAGCAATGTTTATGGAGTTGACCTGCCCTAATCTCAAGGTCGGGAGGAAGAAGTGATCGCCACTCCTGCTGCTGGGGGAGGGAGATACATAAGCAGCTTTTTGGACTTTGTCAGCAGCTCAGGAGCGGCTGGTTCAGTAGCTGCAGGGTGGTCCCATGAGGTGGAATATGGGGGTGGAGACCATCCTGGAAGGGCACTTTCCCTCCAGGCCTCCAAGGAGAAGGTATTGAACGCGATGGAATTGTAATTGTTCCCTGTGCAGGGTTTCTTGGATTCATCCCCCGGAGTCTGTGTTTTCCTGTTTGCTGCAATAAATATGAAATGCATCCAGGATTTCCAGCTGATCAATGGGGCAATCGCTCACACCAGGCAAAGCTGCCCTATAAGGTCATTAAGTCTCACTTACGGTGGACATAGGGCGCATCCACGGTTTCGAAGAAGTCATCCTCGTGGTCGATCTCCGCGTACTTGCTGAGGGAGCGCTGGTGGGCGAGGCACAACACCTCCTGCAGGATGTCCATCTTCCGCAGGACCCGGCACAGGCTGTGCAACCACAGGGCATCCTCGTGCCGCATGATGGCCTTTTTCAGGTGCGCCTTCCCTGCGGAGAGCACCAGGGGGCAACAGTGGAGCAGTAGCACTTCTGGGTACTGCTTCGGCTTCACGTACAGCAGCAGAGTGGGAAGGGGCCATGAAGGCCATCTAGTCCCACCCCCTGCTCAGTGCAGGACCAGCCTCAAGCATCCAGGAGAAGGATCTGTCCAGCCGCTGCTTGAAGGATTCCCCGCCTCCTTGGGAAGAATTCTCTCCCAATTCCCCCTTGGATTCTGGCTCTTGCTGGGTCAGGGAGGGAGGTCAGAGGAGACCCAGCAGGGCACTTACCCAGTTTCCTTCGCTCCTCGGCGTCTTGCAAGAGCTGGCAGGGGGCTGGCCCTTCCGGCATGCTGACATGCAACTGAAGGAATGCTTTCTCGTGGTCTGGGAGATCCACATCAGGTGCAGCTGCAGAGAACACATCAAGTAGAGGGTTACTCAAGAGAATGCATGGAAGGTTGCCAAGCGCAGCTGAGAAAGCTCAGGTCCTCTTTTCCCCAGAATGGGGATCTTCAGGGGAGACCCTTGGCAGAGATCCTCAGCAGAGTTAGACCCTCCTAAGTCCATTAAAGCTGATGGGATGAGAATGGCAGAGCACAGGAGAGGGATCAGACTGAGGAATTCGCTGTCAGAGGATGCAACAATCGTCACCAGAAGAAACAGTGGGATGCCAAGGGCAGAAGGGAGCTCCTGCATTCAGAGGCAGTCAACCTCAGAATCCCAGAGCCAGGCTGCAACCTCAGGGGAAGGCCTCGGCCTCTCTGCCCCGTGGCTGGCCCTGCAGAGGAACTGGCCGGCCCCTGGGTGAGACGGGAGGCTGGACTGGAGGGACCCTCCCTGCCCTGACCCAGCCGGGCTCTTCTGAGGGTCTTCTCAGGGGAAGGCCTCTCTGCCCTGTGGCTGGCCCTGCAGAGGGACTGGCTGGCCCCTGGGTGAGATGGGAGGCTGGACTGGAGGGACCCTCCCTGGCCTGACCCAGCAGGGCTCTTCTGAGGGTCTTCTCAGGGGAAGGCCTCGGCCTCTCTGCCCTGTGGCTGGCCCTGCAGAGGAACTGGCTAGCCCCTGGGTGAGACGGGAGGCTGGACTGGAGGGACCCTCCCTGGCCTGACCCAGCAGGGCTCTTGTGAGGCTCTTCTCAGGGGAAGGCCTCGGCCTCTCTGCCATGTGGCTGGCCCTGCAGAGGGACTGGCTGGCCCCTGGGTGAGATGGGAGGCTGGACTGGAGGGACCCTCCCTGGCCTGACCCAGCAGGGCTCTTGTGAGGCTCTTCTCAGGGGAAGGCCTCGGCCTCTCTGCCCTGTGGCTGGCCCTGCAGAGGAACTGGCTGGCCCCTGGGTGAGATGGGAGGCTGGACTGGAGGGACCCTCCCTGGCCTGACCCAGCAGGGCTCTTCTGAGGGTCTCCTCAGGGGAAGGCCTCGGCCTCTCTGCCCTGTGGCTGGCCCTGCAGAGGGACTGGCTGGCCCCTGGGTGAGACAGAGACTGGACTGGAGGGACCCTCCCTGGCCTGACCCAGCAGGGCTCTTCTGAGGGTCTCCTCAGGGGAAGGCCTCGGCCTCTCTGCCCTGTGGCTGGCCCTGCAGAGGAACTGGCTGGCCCCTGGGGGAAACGGGAGGCTGGACTGGAGGGACCCTGCCTGGCCTGACCCATCAGGGCTCTTGTGAGGCTCTTCTCAGGGGAAGGCCTCGGCCTCTCTGCCATGTGGCTGGCCCTGCAGAGGGACTGGCTGGCCCCTGGGTGAGACAGAGACTGGACTGGAGGGACCCTCCCTGGCCTGACCCAGCAGGGCTCTTCTGAGGGTCTTCTCAGGGGAAGGCCTCGGCCTCTCTGCCCTGTGGCTGGCCCTGCAGAGGAACTGGCTAGCCCCTGGGTGAGACGGGAGGCTGGACTGGAGGGACCCTCCCTGGCCTGACCCAGCAGGGCTCTTGTGAGGCTCTTCTCAGGGGAAGGCCTCGGCCTCTCTGCCATGTGGCTGGCCCTGCAGAGGGACTGGCTGGCCCCTGGGTGAGATGGGAGGCTGGACTGGAGGGACCCTCCCTGGCCTGACCCAGCAGGGCTCTTCTGAGGGTCTCCTCAGGGGAAGGCCTCGGCCTCTCTGCCCTGTGGCTGGCCCTGCAGAGGGACTGGCTGGCCCCTGGGTGAGACAGAGACTGGACTGGAGGGACCCTCCCTGGCCTGACCCAGCAGGGCTCTTCTGAGGGTCTCCTCAGGGGAAGGCCTCGGCCTCTCTGCCCTGTGGCTGGCCCTGCAGAGGGACTGGCTGGCCCCTGGGTGAGATGGGAGGCTGGACTGGAGGGACCCTCCCTGGCCTGACCCAGCAGGGCTCTTCTGAGGGTCTTCTCAAGGGAAGGCCTCGGCCTCTCTGCCCTGTGGCTGGCCCTGCAGAGGAACTGGCTGGCCCCTGGGTGAGACGGGAGGCTGGACTGGAGGGACCCTCCCTGGCCTGACCCAGCAGGGCTCTTCTCTTGGTCTTCTCAGGGGAAGGCCTCGGCCTCTCTGCCCTGTGGCTAGCCCTGCAGAGGAACTGGCTGGCCCCTGGGTGAGATGGGAGGCTGGACTGGAGGGACCCTCCCTGGCCTGACCCAGCAGGGCTCTTCTGAGGGTCTCCTCAGGGGAAGGCCTCGGCCTCTCTGCCCTGTGGCTGGCCCTGCAGAGGAACTGGCTGGCCCCTGGGTGAGACGGGAGGCTGTACTGGAGGGACCCTCCCTGGCCTGACCCAGCAGGGCTCTTCTGAGGGTCTTCTCAGGGGAAGGTCTCAGCCTCTCTGCCCTGTGGCTGGCCCTGCAGAGGAACTGGCTGGCCCCTGGGTGAGACGGGAGGCTGTACTGGAGGGACCCTCCCTGGCCTGACCCAGCAGGGCTCTTCTGAGGGTCTTCTCAGGGGAAGGTCTCAGCCTCTCTGCCCTGTGGCTGGCCCTGCAGAGAAACTGGCTGGCCCCTGGGTGAGACGGGAGGCTGGACTGGAGGGGCCCTCCCTGGCCTGACCCAGTAGGGCTCTTCTGAGGGTCTTCTCAGGGGAAGGTCTCAGCCTCTCTGCCCTGTGGCTGGCCCTGCAGAGGAACTGGCTGGCCCCTGGGTGAGACGGGAGGCTGTACTGGAGGGACCCTCCCTGGCCTGACCCAGCAGGGCTCTTCTGAGGGTCTTCTCAGGGGAAGGTCTCAGCCTCTCTGCCCTGTGGCTGGCCCTGCAGAGGAACTGGCCGGCCCCTGGGTGAGACGGATGCTGAGCAAGGCTGTTAGCAGGCTCTTCATTTAAAGGGTCGCCACCAATCAGAAGCTGCTCGATGGCACCTGGCACATGGAACGTCCTTGCTGTTTGCTGTTGGGTGACGCAGGGGAAGCAGGTATCCTTGAGAGTGGAAGCAGCAAGCTGCAGGGCCCATCCAGCCAAGAATGTCAGCCATGACTGTCACTGGCTCGCCAAGTCCTTCGCCCTGTTCCTGGGGCCCCCTGCTCACTTGGGACCAAACTGGGCTCAGCTGAACGCGAAGGCCAGTGCCTGAGGATGGAGCAGGAGCCCCCCCTCCCCCTTGCCTGCCAGGGTACTCACGTGGGCAGTCGCAGAGGGCGATGGCGGCGTAGTAGTGGGAGAGGGCCTTGAAGTGCTCCGCCTTGACGTGGACCATGGTGGTCCAGGAGAACGGGACGTAGTCCTTCACGTGGGGCTGCGTCATGGTCTGATACACGAGAGAGTACACCTCGTCCACCTGGGGGGAAACAGGGACAGGAATGGCCTGGGGATGTACAGGTGGGTCTGGTCCCAAAGGCAAGACCAAGGACACAGAGGGGACACCGCCCAGGGGGCCTGAGCCATGGACAGAGAGAGCAGACCCTCCTCCTCAGCAGTGCCAGGGCTGTGTGTGCTCTGAGGCAGTTAATGAGGACATAAGAGAAGCCATGTTGGATCAGGCCAGTGGCAACCCCAGTCCACAGACTCTGTGTCCCACAGTGGCCAAAACTCAGGGGCCCTCAGGAGGTCCACCAGCAGGACCAGAACACCCCAAGACGGACCATCACTGCTGGGAGGTGCAGCGACCAGAACCGTACGCGGGATTCCAAGTGAGGCCCCCCAGTAGATTCATTCAGGAGCATGATGAGGCCGGATGATTTGGTTTCAATCCCCTTCCTAATCTTGCCCGGCAGAGCTTGTGCCTTTTCGCTTGCAGTCGCCCATGAAATCAGCATCTTCAGGGGCAGCGAAGGGCCCCTGCCCGCCCAGCAAGGCTGCACCCCCAACCCCTGTGTGGGCCCGGATCGGCTTACCCTGGCTGCTTCCTGGGCCAGCTGCAGGCGGGTGAGGAAGTCCCGCTGGGGCCAGAGGAGGAGGGACTTCTCGAAGACGCACTCCTGCACCTGGGCGATCATCAGCCGCACCAGCATGTTCAAGGAGGCCGCGCTCATGTCCAGGCTGGGAGCGTTGGAGAAGTTCTCCTTCAGGTAGTTGAAAGCCCCTGAAAGAGAGACCGGAAGGCGTAAGCAGCTGCATCGACCCAGCGGATAAGGGCTGCGCAGCATCAGGGTGGGCGCCATGGAAGGACGCAAGCGGAGGCCTTTCCCCTCCCCAAAGCCAGCCTTCCAAAACCTCCACCCCCAAACCTCTGGGACAGTTTCCTACCCCAAAAAGGCAATCTTTGACTACCACCACATCCTGTGGAAGGGAGTCCCACAAGTTAACAGTGCTCAGGGTGAAGAACCTCCTTGAGTCTGCTGTTTGTGTATTTCATTTGGCCACCCTGAATTGTAGGAATGTGGGAAAGGGAGAGAAATTTCCCTCTCAGTCCATTTTTGCACATCATTTTCTCTGTGCTAGTTTAGGAAATTCCTAGAGAGTTGGGGTTGGAGTATGAAGAAGGCAGAATTCAGGAAGGGCCGTCTGTGGGGTATGAGGCTGTGCTTGGGAGACAGAGGGCAGCGATGTGATTCTTCTGAGTAAATCAAAGCAACTAAATGCACGTTGCATATATTGATGGGTTCTGCAAGATCTGCAGCGTGCATGATTCAACAGAATATGAAGAGTGTCCTGCAGGGGGCATTGGAGAGGATGTGAATTTAGCATAGTTAGAATAGGAACTTTGTGATATTTTTCTAATATTTCTCCTCCTGTGTCCTGATTGGCTCATTTGGCCACTTCCTGCTCCTTTGAGCACATTTCCTCTCTGCTTGCCTCCAGGACAGGAGGAAAACCAGAGAACAGGGAACCTACACGGTTAGGAATCTCTCTCTCTCTCTCTCTCTTTCTCTTTCTCAAGTTGCTTTTCTTCTCAAAACTATTTCATTCTTTAAAGCAGCTTGGTGCGTCACCCCTCTGTGCTAATTTAATCTCTGCCCACATACACACGGGGGACAATGTGATGTTATCATTCCACGCCCTCCACCGCTGGAACGGCCGTCATACCAGCTGCCTTCTGGAACGCATCGACGGCGCAGTCCACGCCCTGCAGGGTGGCACGGTCCTGGCGGGCTCCGATCTGTGTGTGCAGCGCCCCGATATTGAAGAGGACGCTCCCCTTCTCAAAGGCCAGCGCCCGCTGGTGTGAAGGTACTCCGGTCAACGAGTCGTACCTGCAGAGAGGGAGGCTGCTGAACATTACGCGGCAAACGGGGGCCACAGCAAACAGGGAGCCAAACCCCCCACCCAGAGAAGACCCAGGTATTTAGCTCTCTCACCTGTCAAATAGGAAATGGCTGATCTACTTCACAATGAAAGAGAAAGCACACCTGCATCCACCTCATCCGGCATAGAATCAAGAGTTGGAAGGGACCTCCTGGGTCATCTAGTCCAACCCTCTGCACCATGCAGGACACCCACATGCCAGACACCCACATGCATGCACCCAGCTCCTCAGGTCCTGTGCCCATCTGGGTGCAGGGGCTGAGCCAGGACAAAAAGCTGATGGCCAGTGCCGTGTTCTATTTCCGCCCTTCGATGAGGGACAACAACACGGCTGACCCCAGGAGGGGAGTGTGGGGGTGTGACTGGGGAAGCAAAATCTACTCTGAGCTGCATGGAGACCCCCCACTGATGTGGCCACACCAATCTGGCACAGCGCCCTTGCACCCACCGATCTGTTCCACTAGCAGCAGCGCCTTCCTGCAAGCCTCCTACATCTGAGGAGGACCGCTGGTACGGGAAGAAACTGCTGCTGCAAAACGGTTGGTTGGATCCAACCCAACGGGGCTTGTGCAAAAACCTGAAGGAGCTGTGGAGCAGAGGTCCCTGAGTGGCTCTTAGGCACAAGGCAAGGACGGGACACTTCACCTGGGGCCGTGATGCTCTTCTCTCCTAGGATCTTGGAGGGCCACAGTGGGAGGGCTTCTGGAGTTCTGGCCCTGCTGGTGGACCTCCTGAGGGCCCCTGGGTTTGGGCCACGGTGTGCCACAGAGTGTTGGACTGGAGGGGCCACTGGCCTGACCCAGCATGGCTTCTCTTACGTTCTTATGTACCCCAGACTGACGCTGGAAGGCTGGACACAACTGGTTCACACCAAAAGAAGCAGAAACTCACACAACCTGACTCACGACGCAACGTAAACCTGCAGGCTAACGTCTTTGCGTTGTGTATATAAAACAAAACGTCAATAAAATTGAAAACAAACACTCGTTCCCAGAGAGAGAACCAGGCGGTCTACTGACCAGTGGAAAAAGACCCCCAAGTTCGTATTGGGGGGGAAGAAGCGGCTGTCGAGGAAGTAAAGTTGACTGTAGTATTCTCGGAGCAGTTCCAGGCCGGCCTCGTTTCGGCTGGGGGTCCGCATGGCCTGTTTGGGGAGAGAAAGGGGGCCGGAGGAGGCAAGAGACCGAGAAGTGGAACGAGGCACGCAGTCCAAAGGATTCTGATGCATTTGCTAACTGATTAAGGTTTTAAATAGGACTGGGCCCTTCGGCGCGCCTTGGCTGCTTCGGGGATTGCGGAAGCCCGAGGCGGCACAGGCCGCCTCGGGCTTCCGCGATCCCCGAAGCAGCCGAGGCGCGCCGAAGGGCCCAACCGTAGTTTTAAACTAATTTTAAAAGCACATATTTGGGAGGGGGGCCGTGTGGAAACAGGGCAGGGTGTTTCGTCAGTAGGAGAAAGCACCCGAATTCCGAGTGTGGCCATTTCCTCCTAAGGAAAAAAACGAAAGGTTCACTTACTTGCCGCAAGTCCAGAAACTCTTTGATCTCGGCCTCGTATAGGGCCCCGTCCTCGCCGTAGTGGTCCCGAATCATGTCCTAGGAGGGCAGAAACGAAGAGGAGGGGGAAGAGAAGAAGTTGGGATTTTCACTCAAATCTTTAGTCCCACCCCCACGTTCTACAGGACAAGACAGCTTTGATTAAAAAATAATTAAAATAGCTCCCACCCCTATGCTGGAGGCTTGCTGGACAGGGGAGTCACTGCATGAGGCTGCCAGCATCTCCCCCTCTGGGTGGGGACAAAGATCTATGTGGGCTACAGAAATGTCACCCTGGACAGGGCTTTGACACTCCTGGCCTGGCCTGGGACCCTCACTACATCCTGTGGCATGAGCCTCCTGCCCATCCCCTTCTTGGGATGCCCTCAAGGTCTCGTATTTTGGGAGAGGGAGAAAGAATTCTCTTTGGCAACTCTCTCCACCTCTCCTCCAAACTGAAAAGTTCCAGACTCCTTGGCCTTCTTTCACAGGGAAGGTGCTCCAACCCCTTAATCGTCTTGGCTGCCCCCTCTGGACTTTTCCCATCTCTGCGCGGTCCTTTGGTGCGCGCCGAAGTGCACAACCCTGGTTACAATATCGGTCATTTTACTCTCAGTCCCTTTCCTGAGTACCCTTTACACAGAGGTTGCCTTTTTCACTGCGTAGCAAGAAACTCTGCTGGGCCTCATATGCTGACCGCTCCCTTGTGCTTGACTCTACTGCCCCTGAGAAGAGTGGGTCATCTCCACGCCAGTCAGCAGGGGGTTCTCCTACCTGCAACGGTCCAGCTAGGTCAAGCTCCTTGGTCTCCTTCAGCCCCAGGGGGATCATGGGGACACTGATGGAGTCACTGAAAAAGACAACAGTGGGGGACACCTTGAAAGCCCACCTGCCGCTCTGCACACGACACGGAGTTTTCAATTGCAGAATCCAACAGCCTAAAGGAATCTCAGAGACCATCTAGTCCAACCCTTTGCTCAACAAATTAATTCCATGGCTAGAGGTGCCCTGCATACTGGCTGCTCAGTCTCTGCTTGAAGATAAACGCTTTTACCATTAGGAAGTTCCTTCTAATGCACAACCAAAATGCATCTTAGACCAGGGGTAGCCAACCTGTGGTCCTCCAGATGTCCATGGACTACAATTCCCATGAGCCCCTGCCAGCGTTTGCTGGCAGGGGCTCATGGGAATTGTAGTCCATGGACATCTGGAGGACCACAGGTTGGCTACCCCTGCCTTAGACCCATTGAATCTAATTTTGTTCTCTAGAACAGCAAAAGATACCTGGCAAGTGACAATGCCCCAGGTATCTGAAGACCCAATCAGCTCTCCCCCCCCATTCCTTCAGCCATCTTTGATCGCATGAAACTACTTTCTATTGAGTCAGACCCTTGTCCTATTAAGGCCAGTATTGCCTATTCACCCGGCAGCTGCTCTTCAATGTCTCAGATGGCCTGTCAAGGTCAGTATTGTCTACTCAACCGGCAGCTGCTCTCAAATGATTCAGCTGGAGGTCTTTCTCTATCTACACATTAACGCACCTGAAGCAGCCTTCTACTCAATGAGACCGTCAGTCCATCAAGGTCAGTATTGTCTACTCAGGCCGGCAGCCGCTTCCCAGTGTCTCTAGTGGAGCCTTTCACCAAGTCTCCAATCCCTTTTTAGGCCTGGGACCGCCAGGAACTGAACATGCATGTAAAGCCCTCCCTCAGCTCTGCACAGTGCTATGGAGAAAGGCACACTGTTTGGAAGCAGCATTCAAAGAAAGGAGCACCAGACTAATCCCTTGTGGTGCACACTGTTTGAGTTCTCGTTGTGCATCCCAGGCAGCGAGAGACACGCGGGACGGCAAGTTTACGTGCGCTCAAGTCCCTTGCACAACACCCTCACCAGATTATGCAGCCTGAGCCGCTGATTCCATCAGAGAGCCATTCCCTTCTCCCCATCTGCATACATCCAAGAGGTCAGGCTAGCCACTTGGAAAAGGCAAGAGGGTCCGCGCGAAATGAGGAAGGGGGTCGAGGGTGGGATTTTGTTTAAATAGCAAATCTTCTTTTGTTTGTACTTGCCGGGAAGTAAGGAAACAGCTTAGCCAAAGGTGATCATGAGAAGACAGTCAGGCCCCTTCCAAATGCCAGAGAAGCCAATAAGGGGTGATTTATTTTAGAGGCGTCAGAGTCCGCCCTGCACTGAACCCCCAAAGACTGAGGGCACAGGGCAAATGGGGCAAGATCCAACCAACTGAAGCCCTCCCTCCCCTCCCCCTGCCTGCCTCTTCACTGTTCTCACCAGACACTTTGGGATGCTGGTGGTTTAAAATAAAAATAAATTACCTCTTTATTTATACTTTGCTTTCCTCCAGCGGTTAAGAGGGTGGCCTCTAATCTGGAGAACCTGGTTTGATTTCCCACTCCCCCTCTTTCACATGCAGCCAGCTGGGTGACCTTGGGCCAGTCCCAGTTCTCTCAGAGCTCTCTCAGCCTCGCCTACCTCGCCGGACTGAAGGCCACCAAGTGAGAATCTGACTTTGAGGATTCCTAGGGCTGCTGGCCACTGGCCTCACCAAGTTTGTTGTGAGGTTTAAACACTGCAGGGGAGAACCACGTATGCCACGCGGAGCTCTTTGGAAGGAGGGAGGAGGCACGAAGATTCCCCCGCCCCACCCTAATTGCTTTCCTCTCCCAACCAAATCGCCGCCAGGCCCCTTACCTGTCATTCTGGTAAGCCCCCATGCAGCTGTTCAGCTCCTCCAACTCTTCCTTCAGAAGCTGCAGGTTCGAATTGACGTAACTAAGCTCCAGAGCGACTGTTTCCTTCACCTTGTGGTTGCTGGTGGCCCTGAAATCAGAGCAAAGGGGAGGGGGAGGTCGTGCTTGTCAAATTTGCACCTCCAACTTACTCCAAGGAGCCCAATGCGAACTGGGCTAAGTCATTTCCTGTTTAAACAAATACACGTTATGTACAAAAGGCACCGTGAGTTACTCAAATGAATTAGTGGGGAGTGCGGTCTGTATTTCTGCATGTGGTTTGCCGTGGGTTGGACCCCACTGTGCAATTCTGAAGGATTTAATGCAGGGGTAGTCAACCTGTGGTCGTCCAGATGTCCATGGACTACAATTCCCATGAGCCCCTGCCAGCGTCTGCTGGCAGGGGCTCATGGGAATTGTAGTCCATGGACATCTGGACGACCACAGGTTGACTACCCTGATTTAATGCATCATGTCAACACTGACACTTTGCTTTAGTTTTGTGTTCAGAATTCTGGCTGGTTCTACAACCAGCTCCTATTGCCTTGGTCATTGGATGGTCCACCCTGCTGCTTGCGTAGACTCAGTCCGTGAAGTCCACCTTGAGTCCTCATGAGAAAGGTGGGCGATACGTGCCGTAAAGAGAAAAAAATAAACAACGAAGAATTTTTTTCGCCAGTAAGTTGCTCCAAGCAGCTTACTAAACCGTTGCGACCGTTATCCTCGGAGAGGAAGGTTAGGAGTCTCCATCCGTTTTGAGCTCGGAGGCGCCCTTGGGAGTCTGACGGCCACAAAAAGGACATGAAGCCTGGTCTGTTTTAAGTGGAGAAGCCGGGGATTGAACCTGGGGACTTCTACATACCAGGCAGAGGCTCTGCCACTGAGCCAAAGCCCCTGTCCATGCCCTTGAACCCCCAAGGTCAGTCTTGTCTACTCAGACCTGCGGCAGCTCTCCTGGGTCCCAGGCAGAGGTCTCTCCCATCTCCTCCTGCCTGGTCCTTTTCACTGGAGATGCTGGGGATTGAACCTGGGACCTTCTGCCTGCCAAGCAGAGGCTCTGCCACTGAGCCAGGGTCTCAGACCAAGGTCTTTCCCACCCCCTCCTGCCTGGTCCTTTTAACTGGAGATGCCGGGGATTGAACCTGGGACCTTCTGCCTGCCAAGCAGAGGCTCTGCCACTGAGCCAGGGTCTCAGGCCAAGGTCTTTCCCACCCCCTCCTGCCTGGTCCTTTTAACTGGAGATGCCGGGGATTGAACCTGGGACCTTCTGCCTGCCAAGCAGAGGCTCTGCCACTGAGCCAGGGTCTCAGGCCAAGGTCTTTCCCACCCCCTCCTGCCTGGTCCTTTTAACTGGAGATGCCGGGGATTGAACCTGGGACCTTCTGCCTGCCAAGCAGAGGCTCTGCCACTGAGCCAGGGTCTCAGGCCAAGGTCTTTCCCACCCCCTCCTGCCTGGTCCTTTTAACTGGAGATGCCGGGGATTGAACCTGGGACCTTCTGCCTGCCAAGCAGAGGCTCTGCCACTGAGCCAGGGTCTCAGGCCAAGGTCTTTCCCACCCCCTCCTGCCTGGTCCTTTTAACTGGAGATGCCGGGGATTGAACCTGGGACCTTCTGCCTGCCAAGCAGAGGCTCTGCCACTGAGCCAGGGTCTCAGGCCAAGGTCTTTCCCACCCCCTCCTGCCTGGTCCTTTTAACTGGAGATGCCGGGGATTGAACCTGGGACCTTCTGCCTGCCAAGCAGAGGCTCTGCCACTGAGCCAGGGTCTCAGGCCAAGGTCTTTCCCACCCCCTCCTGCCTGGTCCTTTTAACTGGAGATGCCGGGGATTGAACCTGGGACCTTCTGCCTGCCAAGCAGAGGCTCTGCCACTGAGCCAGGGTCTCAGGCCAAGGTCTTTCCCACCCCCTCCTGCCTGGTCCTTTTAACTGGAGATGCTGGGGATTGAACCTGGGACCTTCTGCCTGCCAAGCAGAGGCTCTGCCACTGAGCCAGGGTCTCAGGCCAAGGTCTTTCCCACCCCCTCCTGCCTGGTCCTTCTAACTGGAGATGTCAGGGATTGAACCTGGGACCTTCTGCCTGCCAAGCAGAGGCTCTGCCACTGAGCCAGGGTCTCAGGCCAAGGTCTTTCCCATCCCCTCCTGCCTGGTCCTTCTAACTGGAGATGTCAGGGATTGAACCTGGGACCTTCTGCCTGCCAAGCAGAGGCTCTGCCACTGAGCCAGGGTCTCAGGCCAAGGTCTTTCCCACCCCCTCCTGCCTGGTCCTTTTAACTGGAGATGCCGGGGATTGAACCTGGGACCTTCTGCCTGCCAAGCAGAGGCTCTGCCACTGAGCCAGGGTCTCAGGCCAAGGTCTTTCCCACCCCCTCCTGCCTGGTCCTTTTAACTGGAGATGCCGGGGATTGAAACGGGGACCTTCTGCCTGCCAAGCAGAGGCTCTGCCACTGAGCCAGGGTCTCAGGCCAAGGTCTTTCCTATCTCCTCCTGCCTGGCCCTTTTAAGTGTAGATGCTGCCGGGGATTGAACCGGGGACCTTCTGCAGGCCTCCCCTGAGGCTTGGCTGAGCTTTACACACCTCTCCAGCTCCAGCTCTTGTGGGCCTCCCCCCCCCCCCCAACAACAGCACAAAGCAAACCGGTCAGAGGAAGCTGGGGTTTGAGGCAGAAATGGAAGCCAAAACTCCCCGTCTGGGAGTGATAACGGTCCATGGGCTTCCGGATGAGCAGACTGGGCGCTTCGCTGCTGCCTGTTTTTGTTTCGATTGCTTTGTTTGAACAGATAAGGGAGCTACCCTGGGCAGCTGCCTTGCCAAAAAGCACGGCTGGTGGGGCAGCTCCATGCGCCCCTCTCTCCCCCCCCCACCCCGGGGCACACAAGGGGGGTGGAGAGACGGGAGGGGCCACAGGAAACAACATTCACGAGAGGAGAGGGAAAGGGCTGCAGGTCGGTTCACAGGCAGATTGGGGGGGAATATTTTTTAATTTCTATAATGCCTTCTGACAGGGCTCACACTATTCTCCTCTCCTCTGCTTTATCCTCACAACATCCCTGTGAGGTAGGTTGAGGACAGCATGTTTGGCCGGGCCCAAAGTCTCTCAGCCAGCTTCCATGGCTGAGCAATGATTTGAACGTGGGTTTCCCAGATCCTTGTCCGACGCTTTAACCACACTGGCTCTCAGTCTTTTACCAGGGCTAGCCAAAGACCGGTTGACAGCATAGAATCATAGAATAAGAGTTGGAAGGCACCTCCTGGGTCATCTAGTCCAGCCCCCTGCACTATCCAGGACACTCACATCCCTCTCGCACCTCCCTTGCACTGTCCTTGAACAACCCTATCGCTCATCCACTGTAACCTGCCACCCCTTTGCCTTCCCAGAATCAGCCTCTCCATCAGATAGCTCTCCAGCCTCTGTTTAAAAACGCCCAAAGATGGAGAACCCACCACCTCCCGAGGAAACCTGTTCCACTGAGAAACCGCTCTGACTGTCAGGAACTTCTTCCGGATGTTTAGACGGAATTTCTTTTGAATTAATTTCATCCCATTGGTTCTGGACCGGGGCAAGAGAGAACAACTCTGCTCCATCCTCTACATGGCTTCCTTTTAAATACTTGAAGATGGTTCTCAGATCCCCTCTCAGTTGTCTTCTCTTTGGGCTAAACAGACCAAGCTCCCCCAACCTTTCCTCCTACGTCTTGGTCTCCAAACCCCTCACCATCTTTATTTCCCTCCTCTGGACACGCTCCGGTTTGCAAGATGCAAGCTCTTGTGTCCTCCTGAAACCTTCAACAGGTCGGGTGTTCTTGTGCCTTGTTTGTGTCCTTGGGAAGGAAATCTCGCCCTCCGCTGGGACTCCTGTCTCCCCGGAGGAGGCTGGGCTCTGTGACCCAAGAGAACCTTTCCAATTATCCAGGAATCCAAATGGCTTGTTTGTGAGGCACTCCTCAAACCTGACTGGGAAACTCCCTTGAGATCCTCCAGATTCCAGCAGGCTGCAGGTTCTCTCCCCCCCCCCCTTCTTACAATGGGTCAGGTTTTAATGGTTGACTCAAGAAGGGGAGAAGACAATCTGAACTCTGCTTTTGGGAACCACTTTCCAGCTGACGCAGGACAATTCCTTTAAAGCAGGGGTAGTCAAACTGCGGCCCTCCAGATGTCCACGGACTACAATTCCCATGAGCCCCCTGCCAGCATTCGCTGGCAGGGGCTCCTGGGAATTGCAGTCCACGGACCTCTGGAGGGCCACAGTTTGACTACCCCTGCTTTAAAGAAACAAAACCGAAAACTAACAAGCTTGATGTGGGGCTCGGGCCACTGTGGGACACAGAGTGCTGGACTTGGTGGGCCACTGGCCTGATCCAGCAGAGCCTCTCTTATGTTCTTATCTGGACCAGAGGCCCATGAGTGGCTCTTAGCCCCAAGGAACAGCCCCAAGGACTCTGTCTGGGGCAGGGAGGCCCTGTTTTCTTGGTGCTTGGAGGGCAACGGGGGGGGGGGGGGGGGCTTCTGGAGTTCTGGCCCTGCTGGTGGACCTCATGATGGCCCCTGGGTTTGGGCCACTGTGCAACAGAGTGTTGGGCTGGATGAGCCTTCGGCCTGAACCAATATGGCCCCTCTTCTGTTCTTATGCCTGGGGCAGTGATGCTCCGTCTTCTTGGTGCTGGGGGGGTGGGGGCACATTGGAAGGACTTCTCGGGTTTTTGTCCCACTGGTTGACCTCTTGTTGGCACCTGTATTTTGGCCACTGTGTGACACAGAGGGTTGAACAGGATGGGCCAATGGCCTGATCCAGCAGGGCTTCTCTTGTGCTCTTATGAATGTCCCGGGAACAATGCTATGTTCTGTAGCAGATCAACTGGCCTCTGGTGATGAAGGGCCAGAAAGATCACCTAGAGAGAAAAATTTCTAACGCAAACCTTTCTATGTCAACAAAAAATTAACCCCCATCACATGAGAGAGAAGGGGGCACCAGTCTCTTTAGCACAGTTGCCAGTTTCCAGGTGTGGGCTGGAGATCTGGAATTACAACCAGCTCCCAGGTAACAGAAATCAATTCCTCTGGAGAAAATGGCTGCTTTGTAAGATGGGCTGTATGGCAGTGGAGCCCCCTGCAGACACTCCCCTCCCCATATCCCGCCTCCCCCAGGCTCCACCCCTGAGATCTCTAGGAATTTCCCACCCCGAATTTGGCAACCGTCTTTTTTGAGCCTGTGGGCACATTTGGAATTCTGAGATGACGGTCCAAAATGGCTGCCACAGGAGGAGGAGGAAGAGAAAAAACAAAATGGCTGCCACAGGAGGAGGAGGAGAAAAACAAAATGGCTGCCACAGGAGGCGGAGGAGGAAGAGAAAAAACAAAATGGCTGCCACAGGAGGAGGAGGAGGAAGAGGAAGAGAAAAAACAAAATGGCTGCCACAGGAGGAGGAGGAAGAGAAAAAACAAAATGGCTGTCACAGGAGGCAAAGCTGCTTGGAATATCTTCCGCCTCACATCCCTGGGAAGGAAAACCTGAATGAAAAATGAAATCACAAGTTCACTAAGTAAATCCCAGGAAATCTCCAATGGAAAACGTTTTCATTTGAAAGAGGCAGCCAATAACAAGCCCTGTCTCAGGCTATCAGGCCACTATAAACAGGCCTTGTTATTGGCTGCCCTCATTCAACTGCCGACGTTTTCCCGTTTCTGAAAAATTCAGCCGGCACCAAAGGAAAACTCAATGGGCACCAGGTTGGGGGACTCTGCTTTAGAGGCATGCCTTGAAAAACCATCATTTCTTTAAGTACAAAAGCCAAGCACATGCAGGTAGCCACAGTTGACGCGCACAGATGAGCTGCAACCCTAGTTAATGTGTCCTGTTACCAATACTCATCCAGTTGGGTTACCATTTTCCCCTCCGACCACGTTCTGAAAGGGACACCGAAGCTCTTTGGCACACCATCCAAGGTCAGGCACAATGGAGGAACTTTCGTTAACCTCCCCTGAATGAAGAGATCTGTCACCACGCAGCCTTGGCCTCGTGCCCCGCCTCCTTTCTCTCGACCGGCACCTGCCCCATAAGTAACGTTATATGGTACGGTCTGCCAAGCGAGAAACCTTTGTTGGCTCTGCAGCCACGAATTGCAGAACTTTGTCGCCTGCCCAGTAACCTGGCAAAGGTAAAGCAGCCAGACTGCTGGAGAAGAGGCGAGGTTTGCAGACAGACCCCTCCGACATTCTGACAGACCAGTCTTCCATGAGGCCTGTTCTCGGAAAGTAGTCCATACCTGCGTTTTTAAATGACTCTGGCTTTCACCTGTGCTTTGCGGTGAAATTCACCCCTGTCCCACAACGCTGGCCGTTCTGGCTTTTGTTTTAGTTTCTGGTAATCACTGTTCCTTTGCAGTTTGCATGTTTGCATGTACAGATGTACACTCCTGCCTGCTCAATATAAGTGACAAGGAGGGCTCCAGCTGAGAGAAACTGGCTGCAATTTACGTTTTTCTTGCTTCGTCCCATTTTGGTTTCTTCCGATTAGGAAGCAGTTATCAGCGCAGTTCCCATCATCGCACTCCCTCTTTCCTGGGGGCTTCTCAGAGCTGGTGGTCTCCAATGGACGGAACCATTGTTCAGTGAAAGAGCCTCCGCTTGGCATGCAGAAGGCCCCAGGTTCAAGTCCTGGCAGAATCTCCAATTAAGGTAGCAGGTGATGTGAAAGACCTCAGCCTGTGACCCGGGAGAGCCGCTGCCAGTCTGGGTAGATAAGAATGACCTCGAGGGACCAAAGATCTGGTTCAGTCTACAGCAGTTGGAAGGGACCTCCTGGGTCATCTAGTCCAACCCCCTGCATTATGCAGGACACTCACAACCCTAACGGGTTGTGAGTGTCCTGCATAGTGCAGGGGGTTGGACTAGATGACCCAGGAGGTCCCTTCCAACTCTATGATTCTATGAATCCAAAGGTCCCCTTCCACCGCTTGTAGAGCCTTCCTCCCAGTTGCTGTGCGTTCATGGCTAGCAAAGGGACTACACAACAGCCAGTTTTCTGTAATCTTCACAGTTTTCTGTAATCCCACACAGCTCTCCCTAAAGAATGCTGCATTTTAGAAACTCAGTGCGAGAGTCTGGACTTTTAGATCTGAACTGATGGCCTGGTGACCGAATCTCCCCCCCCCCCTTTCAAAAATTCAAATGGAGACACAAACAAAAGGAGCTCCCACCGTGTGATTCAGGCTGGCAGCAAAACTTCTCTTCCACCCCCCAAGCCTCCCTTTAACCTGCCCGTCCGCCTGCCCAATGTGACCCCCTATTCATTGGTCAATTTCTGACTTCGCTTAACCCCCTTCTCCTCCCCCGGTGTCTGTCTTCGGGAATCTATAACCATCCTGTTCCCGGATGAGTCACTTCTCTGCTCTTTGAATCACTTGGCACAATCCTGGAGCTTAGTTAATACTCCACGTTACTCTTTGAGCTTTCTGGACGCAAGTTCCGCACTGGCCTCTCATGGCGGAGAATTTGCCTTGCAGGAATGCTGAAAAAATCTTAAAGGTTCCTTATCCCAGGGTACTGCTTCTAATGCTGCTCCTCAGGGGCCCCCAATGCAGTGCCCATGGGCGCCACAGTGCCCCCGGCACGTTCCCTGGTGCTTGCCCGGCACTTCTACAAAGCGGAGAGGGCCAGAGGGTGCGTTTGCCCAGCAGGACCTCTGATTGGGCGGTTTAAAAGCTAACTGCGAAACCCACAAAGTTTAATTCAGAGTGTAAACTTAAGAATATTCATGAAAGCTTATATCCAGTATTAAACTTGATTAGTCTTAAAGGTGTCACTAGATTCAAACTTTGTTCAACAATTTTGTTGATTTAAGTACCCCAAAACTTTCCTCTTTGGTGTTTCACTCTCTGTGTGGATTTTAGAGAGGCATCAGATTAATGCAGCAGATTCCTGAGCATGATAACTTTCACAAAAGGAGAGTGCAGAGATCTCATAGAGTTGGAAGGGACCTCCTGGGTCATCTAGTCCAACCCCCTGCTCTGTGCAGGACACATCAACACCCTATCACACCCACTGTAACTTCCTCCCCCAATCTCGACGTCACGTTGTTGCAGACAAACAACGAAGACAGGGACAGCAACCTGGAGACTGGTCCCAGCTCACCTGAACAGGTTTTCTGCACCTGCACGCATCCTCATCTCTTTGTTGATCTGCTGGTTGATTCGTGCCCGCCGGTGTTGCAGCTTGCTCCGCTGCGTCTGCGCTAAAGGGTCGCAGCCCTGCGGAAAAAGAACCCGGCTTTAAAAAACACAACTTGGCTTGGAGATTTGCCTGCCTCTTTTCAAGCCTGTAATCCTAAGGACGAGAAACTTGCTTTGTTTTTAAAAGAGTCAAAGCGGGGAATTTTCAGGATGCCGAATCCTGTCTCAGACGGGCAATTTTCTTCAGCAATATCTGTAACATTTAGAATTGGATGCCTGAGAAGGCAGGGGAAACACCCACAAGAGATCCTGCTTAAAGACTTATAGGACAGAAGTATCAGTCATGTTGTCCCATGGACACAAAAAATAAAACCTCAAAGGACTCTGGGCTGGGTCCAGAGGATGTGTTCCGCTCATGGTTCATCAGTCCTTCCACACAGGGGAACTTCCGCTGGCACAAGAAGACTTCCATTGTCAGAACTCCCCTCCTTCCCACAAGCAGAATTCTACATGCAGGTGGAAGTTTCTCTAACTGGGAGGAAGCCTCTACAAGCAGCGGAAAAGGACCTTTGGATTCAACCCTCTGTTGGTGGGGGCCTTGTGCATTTGTTGTAGCGGGTTACACACAGCCACCCCTCTGGAGTCTACCAGTCACTGAATTGGCATATTTATGTTCTTAACGGCTCACATTTCTCAATGAGTTTCGAGGCAGTTGATACAGTCAATGCTAGCAACAGGATGAGAATCTCATAAAACCAATATAATGGCAAATGCATTTTAAAATTTTGGCATTACTTTCGAATGCTGATGCAGAAATGGGCTTCCTTAAAACAGCAATCACACTTTGTGCCCTTTTTCACAAGTATTTTTGCCTTAGCAATGCAGCCATACTTAAATGTTATAAGAATACATCAGGAAAATAGTTTAGACCAGGGGTAGTCAAACTGCGGCCCTCCAGATGTCCATGGACTACCATTCCCAGAAGCTCCTGCCAGCGAATGCTGGCAGGGGCTTCTAGGAATGGTAGTCCATGGACATCTGGAGGGCCGCAGTTTGACTACCCCTGGTTTAGACTATTGTAGTCCATGAACATCTGGAGGGCTGCAGTTTGACTACTCCTGGTTTAGATTGTGCATAACAACATTTTACAAACATTTCAGCCTTTAGAACAACAGATCCAAGCAACCTGATCGCAAAGCATTTATTCTTAACATTCTATTAACTTAATTACTTGATTTACACCTTGCCTTTCCACACAACAAGGAACCAAAGCAACTTACACTGTTCTCCTCCCCTCCACGTTATCCTCACAGCAACCCTACGAGGTAGGCGGAGAGTCTGATTAGCCCATGGTCACCCAACTAGCTTCCGTGGCATGAGGAGATATTTGAACCAGGGTCTCCCAGACCCTCAACCGACCCCTCTCAATCACTACACCACCCTGGATAGAAATTCCTAAATAATTCTTTTGAGACAGAGGGCAGTTTGCCTTTTGTTGTTGTTTAAAGGAGCTGAAGTCACTTTGAAAGAAAAGTTGATTCTCCTAGTTGACACCCTCAACAGACATTGCCACTTGATTTAACAAATTCAGTAGGCTGTTCTGCCATTTCAAAAACATGTATGTATGTATGTATGTATGTATGTATGTATGTATGTATGACTGGGGAAGGGAATGGCAAACCACCCCGTATTGAGTCTGCCATGAAAACGCTGGAGGGCGTCACCCCAAGGGTCAGACATGACCTGGTGCTTGCACAGGGGATACCTTTACCTATGTATGTATGTATGCATGTATGTATGTAGGTATGTATTTGACATTTCTGTTAGCGCTGTTCCCAGTGGTTCACAATATTGTCATATAAATCATACAGTATATTCCCATAAAATCCCATTAAAACAAGATACTAAAATTCCATACAAGTCATGGCGATAGGAATATAATATCATTTACATCCTACACAAGCCCCTTGGGTGGGATAGGAGGGCCAATGGAAAGTTGGGAGGATGTCAAGGGGGCCCACGGGATCAAGGCCGGTCTAATACCAGCCGGTCCAAAGGGGAGTGGCTGTGAAACTCCCCTCAATCTTCTTAAACTGTCTGCTTCAACTTTCTAAGAATGCAATGCTAGGCATGATTAATTGGGAGTGACTCCCTTTGAACGCAAGAAGCCTTAACTCTAAGTACTCGTGCGTAAGAACTGGGTTGCAAGGTTCACGGATGCTTTGGGCTGATCCTGCGTGGAGCAGGGGGTTGGGCTAGATGGTCTGTAAGGCCCCTTCCAACTCTATGGGTCTGTGATTCTACAGGCACTGACAAAGGCTTCTGAAGAAACCCCAGAAAAGGACAGAGGCGGGCTGTGAAAGCAGAATGTGAAAGCAGGGATGGAGTGATGCTCACCGGCACAGACGGCCCTGCAGAGGAACCGGCTGGCCCCTGGGTGAGACGGGAGGCTGGACTGGATGGACCCTCTTCCCTGGTCTGACCCAGCAGGGCTCTTCTGAGGTCCTTATGAAAGCCTCAGCCTCCAGGCCCTGTTGTTGGCCCTCCAGGGGACCTGGCTGGCCCCTGTGTGAGACAGGAGGCTGGACCTCACTGGCCGGATCCAGCAGGGCTCTTCAGATGTTTTTAGTCTGCCGTGCCCACAGTGAAGGAGAGCTAAAATGCCAAACCAGGATGAAGATTCCAGTCCTGTCTTGGATCTTCTATGCCCGGGAGGCTAAAGCCTGACTCTCCAGGCCAGAACCCAAGACCTAAGCCATTCCAAGCCGAAGAGAATCCGCCGGGGTTAAAGCATGACCTCACCCCCTTTGCCCTGGCTGCTACCCGAGGCCAGAGTTCATCGGGCGGCACAAAGAAATACGGGCACAATAGCTGAGTCTGCATAATTTATACGGCGTTCATCACCTTTTCTCCGCATGGGATTTGGGCTGCTCCGGTGCGAAATTTGAGCGCAAAGGATTAGTGCCCAGCAAATCACATTGTCATTTTAGGAAGTTCGCACTGCGGGGCCATTCATATAAACATTTGGGTATAGGAGGAACTGAGGGGGGTAATTCAGGTGCAACTCCCAAATTTCCATCTCCTCTGGGTACAAATTTGAACCTCGGGCCAGAATTCTTTGGCTCCCGTGTGCAGGAAAAGGCAACTTTCTGAGCCTGGTGGGGGACCATTTTGGAAATCTGGGAGGAGGTGGTGAATTTCCACAGGAGGTGGGATGAGCCCCCTAAAGGCTTCTGCAGGAGGGGAAGCCAAATGAAACACGTGCTTCCTTACTCCTCCTGGGAAAAGGGAATCCTGAAGGGGGAGTCAAACCACAGGGACCACGAAAAGCCCAGATGCTCACCAGCTCCCCTGATCCTCCAGTGGCAAGCCACCTCATCCAAGGGAAGGCAGCCACGTAGAAGCCCTTCCTCACAATCCCTCCAGCCCACTTTCAGAAACGCTTGGTGGTGCCCAAAGTAGTACTGGCAGAAGCCACGGTGCCCACGAACACCATGTTGGGGAACCGTGGTTTGAACCACACACGCACATGGGAAAATGTTCCTCTCTTCTTTCCGCTTTGGAAAAACTAAGGGCACAAAGGGGTGGAAAGTTCTCTTCCACGAGCCCTGCTGAAATGAATGGGAGACGAGCATTTCCGTGGGACGAGCCACCTGAGAAGAGAGATGCAAAACTCCCAAACATTTGGAAGGGAGGGGGGAACGGAAATTCTTGGAAAACTTGAAATATATGCAACACCTAAACGTGCTTTGCTGCCATCATAAGATGCATGATTTTTTAAAAAGAAACTTTGCATAGAAGGTATATCAAGTGGCATATCTGTGCAATTTAAAAGTAGAAATGCCTTAACGGATTGCAGAATTGCAAACATCACCAAAATATATCAGAGAGATACAGGCTGCTGTGGCCTAGGCCATCTCAGCACATTTCAACCATTCCAAAAGAAAACGAATCCAATTCATAGACGTTTTCTCTTGTACTCCCCAAATTTCCCATTTTCCCTACAGAAACAGTCCCGGATGTTTTCTTGCGATATATTTCGAGTGAATAAAACCATGTCTGATGCTCATTCCAAAAGGAAAACCAAAATCCACTCCTCGTAAGACTTGCACTGCATCCCTGATTTAGTGGCCTGGGGCTGAGTATGCATTCATTCATTCATTCATTCATTCATTCATTCATTCATTCATTCATTCATTCATTCATTCATTCATTCCTAAATTGCCCCTCTCCAAAATTCCAGTTCAGTTTTCCAAAGTTGTTCAAGACAGATGGTGTGTGATTTTTTAAAATATAAAATACTGGAATAAAAACAACAGCAGCAACATACATGAAGCTTGCCTTCTACTGAATCCAAACCTTGGTCTGTCAAAGTTAATATTACCCACTCAGATTGGCAGCTCCTCTGGGGCCTCAGGCTGAGGCCTTTCCCATCCCCTCCCGCCTGGTCCTTTCAACTGGAGATGCTGCCGGGGATTGAACCGGGGACCTCCTGCATGCTAAGCAGAGGCTCTGCCCCTGGACCACAGCCCCTCCCCAAATGACCGTCTATGGATGTTTAGAAAGGAGCAAAACCAGGGGGATCCAGCTATGGAAACGCCAAGAGAGACAGCCTCTTCACTGTCCTCTGGGATTGTTTATGTGCTAATTAAGCAGGGGGGCGGGCAAAAAAAAAAAAGAAGAAGCTTTTTCTGACACCCATGAGAATGCAGTCTTGATGTAGAGTTAGGCAACAGCTGAGAGTGGGGGCCTCAGATAAAACATATTTTAGAAGGGGGCTCCAAATCAGATTCTTTAGAAAGACTAGTTGGAGCTACACCGAACAGGTTTTTCTTTGCCACCCAGCAAGCCTTTAGATTTTGATCTTATACAAGAGAGCATGTCACACAGTAAATTGACCACTGAGGAAGACCCCTGGGGGTCAAAAGGCATTTGGTCTGTTCTGTCATGTGCAACAAAACAAAATCAGAGTCCAGACAAAGATTGGTCTTAAATCTTGCTTGCACTCGAAAGCTCACACCTTAAATAAATCTTTGTTGGTCTTAAAGGTGCCCCTGGACTCTGATTTTGTTTTGTTGTGCTGCTTCAGACCAACACGGCGACCCACTTGAATCTGTCATGTGCTGTTAGACATGTATTGTTTTTACTTTGTTTTTAATATATATCATTGGTGTGCTTTGTTTAATAAATATTTGTAATGATTTTAATATTGTTTTGCAGCTCAACTTTTGGGTCCCTGACCATAACTACTGTACCAATCTGGATATAAAATGTGCCCAGCAGAAAGCGCCCCATTGCTAACCATGAGAGAAGCCACAGGCCTCTCCCCCTCTCACACCGCCCGGCTCACGCAAGGAGGACGCAAGCCACTGTGAGAGCAGGTGATGGGCACCAGCCCCGGCTATTCGGCTCAACCAGGCAGAGCCCAAATTGTTGGGAATTGACACTCCTTTCAGAATTGAAAACAAAAACCAGATTGCAAATGAGCTGTGCGTTATAAAATCAGGGCCACGGGCCAAACTGAGAATCAGAAGCAGGAAACAGATGCATTCAGACCTCGGTGACAAGATAGCATTATCCAAGCCAGGGAGATAACAGGCCATCGCATGGGATCGCCGTGGCAACCGCATCCCTCCTGCCAGGCTTCCGGTGGACCGCGCCAAAGAAAAGCCCTCTGATCCGCTGTCAAGTCCAGCCGTGCTGCCTATCAGAACAACAACGATGTGATCAGGCTGTTTTTCAAGCCTCCATCCCAACCCAAGGCTGGGGGGGGGATTGCTGCTGTGGGTCAACCTGGGTAGCTGTGCTCCCGGTTCGTTTCAAGTGGGGCTGCCGTGTGGGTCCGAAGCAGCAGAACAAAGTCTGAGTCCAGGGGCGCCTGGAAGACCCACCAAGTTTTATCCTGGGCAGAAGCTTTCGGGGGCTCCCAGGCTCAGGCTTTGCTTTCCTAATTTGTTTCCTTCTTAGAGGGGATTTTGCACCATTCCCATACACGTGACATCAAAATAAATTTGACATTTGAGCCGGTGAATTATTTCCATCTGTCAGCTCCTGCTTTCTGGGTAAAGTGCTGGAGTCTTAATGCACACAACTATAGAGCGAGAACTGAGCCGTGGGAAAGTAATTATTCTGGATGAATTACAGGCAGATGAGGGCGTAACCAGGCAGGGGTGACAATGCCCGTCTGCACGTGGAAACCGAGACGACTGCATTTAAATAGTAAGCAGCACGCATGGAACAGTAATCCTTCCTCAGTGCTCCGTTCCAATGTTCCCAGCAACTCACACTGGTGCCATGTGAGCTCTGAGTCTTTCTTGGCCAGCCCTTTTCCTCTAGCTTGGTACCCAATTTTTCTCTGCTGCTTTCCCCTACTGTTGAAGTCTAGAGTGTAAGTCTAGGGGGCACAACCTGTCTTGGACAAAGCAGGGTCCAATTAAGGTTGTTAATCCACAGTTGGAGCCAGGGGATCCGCTGGTTTGGAGCCTCTTCCCCCATTTAAAGGCTCTCAGAAATTAGGGGAACTTAGGAAGAAGGAGGAAGTAAATTTGGATGTCCTTACATCACTTGGAAGCAACGTAGGGACATGGGTGACATACTGGTTTTGGGGCAATATTCTACAGTAAGAAGCTTATTCTAACACAGAGGTTTTGCCCACAAATCCGAGCAGGGGTAGTCAAACTGCGGCCCTCCAGATGTCCATGGACTACAATTCCCAGGAGCCCCTGCCAGCGAATGCTCCTGGGAATTGTAGTCCATGGACATCTGGAGGGCCGTTGTTTGACTACCTCTGAATCAGAGTGTCACCCCCAAGTCACTTCCAGGTGACACAAGGACCTCATGTTTACTTCCTGGTTCTTCCCGTAAGTCCCCCCTTGCTGGCTTTTAAGATTAATAAAATTTACTTCGGGGTATATGGCTTCATGTGCATGCACACAAAAGCATATTCCCAGAATAAACCTTTATTGGTCTTGAAGGTCCCACTTATGGTGGGAGTGCAAGGAAGCGAAAACGGCCACCGACCCAAATCTGTCTCTTCCTGGCAGTCAAGTCACAGCTGACAGGGTGACTCTGGCAAGAGACATGCAGAGGTGGCTTGCCATTGCCTGCCTCTGTGCTGCGACCCTGGGACTTCCTCGGTGGGCCCCCATCCAAACACTGACCAGGGCTGACCCTGCTGAGCTTCCGAGATGGGATCAGGCTAGCTTCCGAATGAGGTCAGGATTTTGTTGCTTCTGTTCCCTACCACACAATCTTGGCCGACAGGACTACGCCTGGTGGAAGGAGCTCCTGGAGGAGATCAGGGCCCTGATGGAGCTAAAACAGTTCCGCAGGGCCTGCAAAAGGGAGCTCCTCCACCAGGTACTTGGTTGAGACCAGGTCACCAGCAACATCTACAGGGCCCCTGATCCCTCCCTCCCTCCCAGAAACTCACCCATGCGTTCTGCTCTGGACCTGTTTGAATCCTAGAATCATAGAGTTGGAAGGGGCCACACAGGCCATCTAGTCCAACCCCCTGCTCAACGCAGGATCAGCCCTAAGCATCCTAAAGCATCTAAGAAAAGTGTGTATCCAACCTCTGCTTGAAGACTTCCAGTGAGGGGGAGCTCACCACCTCCTTAGGCAGCCTATTCCACTGCTGAACTACTCTGACTGTGAAAAACAGTTTGCAACGTTATACTCTGGTATCGTTTAATGTTATTGTTGAAAAGCTGAGCTTTCTGTTGTTTTATGTAAACCTCCCTGAGCCTCAAGGGAGGGCGGCATATTAAATGAATGAATGAATGAATGAATGAATGAATGAATGAATGAATATCTGTGCACAGTTAACTGTATAACCGCATTCTATACAACCTGATCCTTCTTTCTGAATTGTGAAAACAAAAAAAAGGACCATGACCGCACTATCCAACAAATCTCGGCAGGCTGCGAATTCGGTTCGAGAACTATTACAGTTCCTGTCCTGTCTGCCCAGGGCTGCTTGAACTGGGGAAGGCCCTTTCCCCCATCCCGGAGTCAACAGGGAACGAGCCCCCCCCCCCCCCCCACTCCTAGCAGAAACCAGTCCGGAGAAGTATTGGCGACGGCCACCGACCAAACAGGTTCGCGGCTTACGGTTCTATCCTAAGCGGAGTTACACCTTTCTAAACCCACTGACTTCAAAGGACTTGGCAGAGGCTAACTCTGCTCAGGATTGAAGTGTCAGGACGATTCCCTGAAGTGACGGGTGGTTAGGGAGAAATGGCAGGCGTTTGAGAGCTGTGCAGAACTGGATTTTAGAGGGAGAGCTGGGTTTTTATATCCCACTCTTTTCTACCCTAAGGCGTCTCAGAGTGGGTCACCATCCGGTACCCTTCCTCTCCCCACAACAGACACTCTGTGAGGCAGACGGGCTGAGAGAGCCCTAAGAGAACTGTAACTGGCCCAAGGTCACCCAGCTGACAGCATGCGGAGGAGGAGCGGGGAATAAAACTCCAGATTAGAGGCTGCCGCTCTTTAACCATTGCACCAAGATGGCTCTTCTTTTACATCTTCATAGAAATCATGTTGTAGCAGAATTATTGAGAGTCCGTAAAGTGCGGTGGTTAGAGTGTCAGAACAAGCGCTGGAGACCCAAGTTCGAATCCCCACCTAGCTCGCTGGGTGATCTGGGGCCAGTGACTCTCACAGCCGAACCTACCTTAGAAGAACAAAATTTGAGTCTAGTGACACTTTCATGACTAACGAAGTCTTATTTGGGGCATAAGGTTTCGCATGTATGCACACTTCTTCATGCGCACCTCTTATTCCCGGAATAAAACTTTATTGGCCTTGAACGTGCCACTTATGGAGACACAAATCCATCCACTGATCTAGATTTTAGAGATCAGCGTACAATTGAAGCTGGAGGCTTTTCTTTTGGGGACAGCTAGAAGGAAGTCACGGAACACCAGCAGCGAGGCTAATATGTGCAAAATTGGGAGGATGCGACATTACCCACAGGGGCAGACTGGCTGGTGAAGATGACGGCATTTGCAGGAGTAGCCAAGCTTGTTTCTTTGATCAGACAAAAAACAATTTTTTGATTAATGACTGGCTGGAAACCTTTATAAACTTTTTGCTCAAAGTGGGGAGAAAGGAACCGATGCTTTGGGGATTTGACGACTAAGAGGAAAAAAATGTATTATAATTAGAAAGAAGAGAGTTTTATTTATTTTTCATATTTACAGCTTTGGAGTATGTGTCAAGTTTGTAATTCTACGTATATTTTCCATGGAGAAAATCAGATGCTGCTTCTTTATATTTCTGAATCTATTTCTCTATCTTCTTTCTTCTTTTATTTTTGTTTTTCTTGCCGTTTGCGTTAGGTTTTAGCTTTGCCTTTACTAAAAAAGAAAAAAAGCTTTAATAAAAATTTATTTTCCAGAAATTAAAGGCACCCAAATCTTGTCCTGCTGCTTCAGAACAACATGGCTCCCCGGTTTAATCTACCTTCAAAGGTTATTGTGAAGATAAAATGGGGGAGAAAGATGTAAGCTGCGTAGGGTTCCCAGTGGAGAAAGAAGTGGGGTGCCCCATCCTCCTTTCTCCCTTCTTAGGGCCTCAGAGCAACGCACAACTCCTGCAACAAACAAGACCGCTACAGCCCCTTGACAGAAATACACAAAATGTTTCAATGCACACCTGCGACGGTCACATGGGAATGCAACAAAAACATGTTTGCCAGCATGTGTACCATGCACCTCCACTTCAGGGGTACCCAGGACCAGGGGGGGATCCCCTGTTCAGTGTGCACACCATGTAGGCAGGCAAACTCCTCTTTGTCCTTAAGGAACATGTGAAAGGGCCAGAGCAGGGCAGGGATGCGGGGGAGGCAAGGCTGAGCCAGGTGCGGTGGAGAGCTGTAAACACCAGGGCAGAAAAGAATAAAGGGATAGAGAGGAGTTTATTGCCAGCAAAACAGATTCTCTCTTCCTGGGGCATCATCAACCCCCCAAAAACAAGCCTCTTGCAGCCAGCTTTTGCAACCGAAGAGCTGTTTACAAGCCCGCTTGGACAAGGGAATGAAAACTCTTAAGTAACCGGTTGACAAGCAGGATAAAACAGAGCAGGAAAACATATTCCACGGTCAGCCCGTTTCCAACAGGCATCTCCAACCAGCGACCCCAGGCCAGGGAGCAAGCAGCTGACGTGGACTTCCACCCAGTGAAGCCAGACCCTTCTTTTTTGGAAAGACTAGCCATGGGCCAACAATCCACGGCTAGGATTTGGGGGGGGGGGGAGTTGGTGATGTGTTTGCTGACGAGCAGGTCCGGATCGCTGCCAAGAGCACAGCCGTCATGCAGCCTGTGGGGAAAACTTCAGCCTACAACAGCAGAATCAGCTGAGTTGGACCGGCTTCAAACAGCAGTGGGAAGAGAGAGAAAGAACTTCTGAGTTTCACTTTGGGATGGGCCAATCTTGAAAAAGACGCGACGCACCCAGGAAGCTGCCAGATAAGCAAAGCTGGCAGGGGCTCATGGGAATTGTAGTCCATGGACATCTGGAGGGCCACAGTTTGCCCACCCCTGTTCTACTCTGACTGGCAGCAGCTCTCCAAGGTCTCAGGCTGAGGTCTTTCCCATCACTGGAGATGCCAGGGATTGAACCTGGGACCTTCTGCAGGCCAAGCAGATGCTGAGCCACGCCCACCCCCTTAGGGTGGTTTTGGCAGAGGGACCCTCCTCTCCGGGGACCTCCCACCGCAACCACCTGCCCTTACCTTCAAAGCCCCTTCCTGCACCCCTGCCTGTGGCCGTCTAAGGTTAAAAAGTGAAGTAACAAAACCCAATTCAGGAGGCTCGATGGCTGAGCAGAATCGGCACGAACGCTAAATGTTAAGTTAAAAGAAGTGACACTTGACCAGCTCCGTACACAGGCGTTACGTGGACGGATAGATGGACATGGCACAAGAAGCTCTTGTCAGACAGAGTTAGAGCGCACGCTCATCAACGCTATACCCTGGACAGCCATGGGAACGCATAACATTTTCTTGTATTGAATCAGACCCTCGGCCCATCAAGGTTGGTATTGCCAACTCAACCGGCAGCCGCTCTCTAATGCCTCAATTGGAGGTCTTTCTCTACCGACACCTGAACACAAGGTCAGTATTGTCCACGCAGAGTGGCAGCCCCTTCCCAGGGTCCCGGGCAGGGGCTTTCACACCCCCGACCCCCTGGTCCCCTTGCAGGCCTGGACCGGAAGCTAGGAGCTTCTGCACCCCAAGCAGAGGTCTCGTCATGGAGTGAACCCCGCTCAAATTCAGCCAAGAAGCTCTGCCGGCCAGCTAACCGTGAGATGTCCCCCGGGTGCAGAGCCCTTGCCCAGCCTTACCTTGCGGGTGCTGGAGCTCTGGGTGGTCTGGCGCAGCAGCGGGAAGCCTTCATCGCCGTCCTGGCAGGCTTCTCCGGGCGGGGCCCTCTCCTCTTCTGGGCTCATCATCACCGGAATGGGGGGCACATCTGTGGGGCAGCCCCAGACGGCACTATGGCTCTAGGGCACCCGCGGGCCCTGGACCCTGGGCATTCCCTCCGGGGTCCTTGGGGCCCCTCTGCAGAGACCTGGGCACCTTTGAGGATGTAGGGCCCCTGACCGTGGGGTCCTCCTGAGTGCTCTTTCCAAAGGGATCCCTTCTGGGCGCGTTTTGCCCTGCAGGCCCAAGGGAAGCCCCTGGACCGGACCCTGCAGAAACTGGACCCCCCACCTGTAGGGACCTGCCTGGTTTTGGGGCTCAGGTCCGCTTTGCAGTGGGGCGCTGCCTGGGCTGCCTTCTCCTGCGGTCCTGCTCCCCTTCCCGGACCTCTCAGCCGCCCCGACTCCCGCGGAGACTCCGCAGCATCCCTCCCCGCCCGGCCCCCAAAATGGCCCGCTCGGCGGACCTGCGAGGCGCTCCTCGCCCTGGAGCTTTGCAGCGCGACCGAGAGCGAGGCGGCGAGGGGAGGAGCCGCCCGGGCCAATAGAAGGGCCGCGGGGCTTTGAGAGACGGCGCGGCCGCCCAATGGCAGCGCCGGGAAGGGGGGGCCGGCGGGCCCATTGACTCTTTTCCCGAGCGATGTAGCCGAACCCTCCTGTCTCCCGGGGCAACCGTGGGAATTAGAACGCGGGTGACGTCACGCCGGGCGGCCCATTCACTCGCGCGCGGGCCCTGCTGCCACCGCGGGGGGAGGGGGAGGAGAGGGACCCGCCCACTTTCTCCCTTTGAACTTCATATTTGTTGGGAGGGCGCGAGTCACGTGCGAGGCTTGCAGGACTCGCTTCCCAGGTGCAAAGCCATTGTTGCAGTTTTACTTGGGAGTAAGGCCGCCCCGAAGTCGAGGAAAGATGCCGGGGGGTGGGGTGGAGTGGGGGGCATCGTGCGAGGAGCAAGCTCGTTCAACAGGTAGAGCTCGGCCGGCTTACCCGCCCTGGCCTCGGTGGCACCTGTGCCTGCGGTGTGCAGGCGGGGAGACGTCCCTGCGAGGCCCCGGGCGGCTGCTGCTGCCGAGGGCGTTTTTGCAGTCTGCGAAGCGCCCGCAAAGGTTGCCCCGGTTGGGTCTCCGCAGAAGAGGGGGGGCCGGGCGATGCGCAGCCTGTGGGTTTAGGTGTTGGTAAGGCAGCGTGCAAAGGACCGGGCGGGAGCGTTGCTTACTCCCAAGTAAGTGCCGCTCAAATCAGGAGTAACTGCTGAGTAAGCCGCTTCACTTCTGTTATTTATTTAATTTGTACACCGCCCTCCCGTGCCGGCTCAGGGCGGCGCACCGCGATGGAAAAAACAATCACAGAGTTAACATCCAAACATTAACATTAAAAAAAACACACACATACACACATTAAAATCCCATTTTCCATTCAAGGTGCGAGCTTCCTCGTGCACGCGCGCTTCTTCGTCTCTAACGAGGTGCGCGTGCACACGAAAACTTCCCACCGGGAGTAAACCTTGCGGGGGCTTCAAGGTGGACAGACCACCGGACTCGCGACTTTGCCCTGCTGCGTCAGACCCACACGGCGACCTGCTCCACCCCCCATCTTCAAATAAAATAAGGCAGCCCAGATCGATCGATCCATTTGGAACCCCGTTTCCCTTGTAATTTACATTGTTGGGAGCCGCCCTGAGTCCCCGGAACAGCGCGCGACAAAGAAAGGCACCAATAAAGCAAGGCAAAATTCCGTATCATTTCTGCAACTAGCTCGCCTCCTTTCGGGACCAGTGAAGATTAATCCCGGGTATGAGCTTTCGTGTGCATGCCTGGACCTTGAAAAAGCCCGCGTGCACACGAAACCTGGTCCCCAGAGGGAAACGTGGCTGGTCTTAAAGGCGCGCGCGCCATCCAAAGCGCATCTGCGCTTTGGATGGCGCGCGCGCCTTTAAGCCCAGCCACGTTTCCCTCTGGGGACCAGGTTTCAATTGCCGACGCTGCACTCAGACGACCCCCTGGGCCGAGAATCGGCTCGGAGTCCCGTTTCCTCCCTCCCTCCCTCCCTCCCACCTTGCAAGGCCGCGTTCCGCTTTAAGCGCGCGGAGCTCCCCCTCCCGGCCGCGTTGGGTCGTTCCTGGGCCCCAATCAGAGCCCAGCGGGATCCTTAAACGGGGGGCTGGGGAGGGGGCCGCGCCCTAGAGGAGAGGAAAGGAGCGGCCGGGTGCTGAGCGCCTCTGGGCAGGTGGGTGGCAGCTGCCTGCTGAGTCGGGAGCACAGGGGGTGGGGAGGAGGAAAAGCTAAAGGGGGGAAATGGGGGGGGGCTTGCTGGTTTAGAAGGTGACCAAGGGCCCTCTTTTTTTGAGGGCCCTCTTTGGGGCTTTTAAAAAAAATGATGAAAATGCCCTCTTTGGGGATTGGAATCCTGTTCCTAGTCAGTAGCAATGATCACAGCCTAACTGGCAGAGGGATTTAAAAGGAGGCCGGTCAGAGTGGCCACTGGTTAGGAAATAAGGCCCTGTTTTTTTGTTTTTCAAAATATGGCACACCTGTGTTTTAACTGTTTAACGCCTGGAATCCACCGCCGCAGGAAGGGGTGGCAGGAGCACCAAATGTAAGAGACCCCTGCAAGGGGGGGTTGGAGGAAGGTACGGAGCAGAGGCTCACCTGTGGCCCCACAAGCTTCATTGCCCCCCTCCCCCACCTGGGGCAGGGATGCTCTGCCAGCTCAGTGCATGGGGCAGGAGGGAAAGGGCTTCTGGAGTTCTGCCCCCAGCTGTGGACCTCCCGATGACACCTGGGTTTTGGCCACTGTGTGACGCAGAGCGTTGGACTGGAGGGGGTCTCCAGCCCACCATGCTGTTGCATCCCCAAATGTTTTGAGCCTGCAAGCATCTTTGGAATTCTGTTGCAGGGGGCTGGAGGCAGCCACAAAATGGCGGCCTTGTTTATTTGCATGAAGGCTTCTTCCATTGTGCCCATAAACCTTTCAGCAGGCACCTCTTTGGTTGTGTCCATGGCATTGTGATTCTATTTATCGTTATGTCAATTTTAAAAAATGTTTTATTCAATCGTTGTTCACCGCCCTGAGATGGCAGCGTCCGAGAGGGGCAGTATAAAAAAGAAATAAAAGGAAATAAACACCAGCCAAGGTCTCTCCACGCTTCCCCAGCAATATTTAGCTCTTTGCTCCTGGCATCTCCGGTGCCCGACACATCTGGCAGCCAGAACCAGGCTGCTCTTTTGCCCTGAGGTCTCCCCAGCCTTCAAGGGGGGTGGGATGAGTTTCTACAGCAGATGTCACTTGATGAAAAAGCGAAAGGTGTCTTTGCTTTTATTATCCCTTGAGGGTTTCCCACAGGCAGTGCTTAAGTCTGCATTTTCCATTTCCTGCCGTGGAATAATCGGCATTGATTAAAATGTGCATCTGCTTAAAAAGCTCCCTTCCATTCTCAGAGGTGATCCTAAACTGTGTGGGAAAGAAGCAGTGGATTGCACGCATTTGCCATGGGCACCTTGGTGGCTTCAGTCCGCTTCAGCAACGGTTTGCAAACGGATTTTGCTATCTCACACAGTTCAATCCAGGTGCAAAATGCAGTGAAACTGGATTAAAAACATGTTATTTTGTAAAAACGCCCTCTGTTTACTTCCTTTTCTCCCTAGTAAAGGTATCCCCTGTGCAAGCACCGGGTCATGTCTGACCCTTGGGGTGACGCCCTCCAGCGTTTTCATGGCAGACTCAATACGGGGTGGTTTGCCAGTGCCTTCCCCAGTCATTACCGTTTACCCCCCAGCAAGCAAGCTGGGTCCTCATTTTACCGACCTCAGAAGGATGGAAGGCTGAGTCAACCTTGAGCCGACTGCTGGGATCGATCTCCCAGCCTCATGGGCAGAGCTTCAGACTGCATGTCTGCTGCCTTACCATTCTGCGCCACAAAGAGGCTCTTACTTCTCCCTAATAGGGGCGCAGAATCACTTATTTAGAACGCTCCTCTCCTCTCTCCTCACACAACAATAAGCCAGTGTGCTGGAGTGCTTAAGAGTGCTGAGCCTAGGACCCTGCGGTGGAATTTTTGCATCATTTGACATGCTGTCGCAACATTTGGACCTTGCTTCAGTTCTGTCTTTAGACTTCTGGTTGGTTCTAGAACCCTAACTTCTTAGGAAAGGGAAGGAGATTGTAAGCCGCTTTGAGCCTCCTTTGGGTAGAGAAAAGCGGCATATAAGAACCAATTCCTTCTTTCTCTTCCTCCTCCTCCTCTTTTTCTTCCTCTTCCTATATTGGTTGTCCCACTTCATGGACCGTATTGACTCACTTACGAATGGTCTGCCTTGAGTTCGAATGAGAGAGACGACTGATACATGAGGGGGATGATAAGTAATCATGCCCTGCCAATCAAAGCACCCCTTCCCTCCAGGCAATTCGATCTCTGTAGTCTGGCGATGAGTTGGAATTCTGGGATCTCCAGTCCCCGCCTGGAGGTTGGCAGCCCTAAACCCCAGGTGATGTTACATCATAGTGACCTGGCAGCAGAGGTGATTGGTTGGGCTAATTGCTGATGTCATAGTGCTATCCCCCCCCCCCCCAGAAGGCAGTTATGAACTAAACAACGGCCGTAACATCTCTGGGGGGCAGGAATGAAAACAGGAATTCTCAAGATTATTTGCTCATGAAATGTACATATTCCCCAACATAGATGGCTACGGCTGTCAGAGTGTAACCGAATCAAGCTGTTTGAAGGGGCGGGTGTTGCTGATAACGGATTTCTACGAATGCATCATCCTTTTTTTGTTTCTGCAGAAATAAGCTTGCTTGCAGAATGACCGATTGGGAAGATTTGGCCATGCGATCGATGGGGGGCGCCCTTGAACCTGATTGGCGGGAGCCTTCGCTTCAGAGGATCGATGGGGGCTTCCGGTGAGGCATGGCGCTCGGGGCATGATGGCCTCCCAGTCTTTGGGCAGCATGGGTGGGCTCAGGAGGGCAGGGGAGGAAGGGGCACAGGCTGGATCGTGTCTGCACCAACCTCATGTCAGGAAGGGCCAAAGAGTTGACTGGGAGCACAAGGTGGAACATTTACTGGGTTGGTCCTTCGTTCGTTCGTTCGATTCGATTCGATTTATTTCCTGCCATTCCCTAGACCAGGGGTAGTCAAACTGCGGCCCTCCAGATGTCCATGGACTACAATTCCCAGAAGCCCCTGCCAGCGAATGCTGGCAGGGGCTTCTGGGAATCGTAGTCCATGGACATCTGGAGGGCCGCAGTTTGACTACCCCTGCCCTAGATGGCTCGTGGCGGGTCACAATGTCTTAAAATCCCATTAAAACTCCCATTAAAAGACTTAAATCCTCCCAAGATGGCAGAAAAATGCCATCTTCCCCCTATTATTATTGTAACTTTTATTCTGCCCTCTCTTGGCACACTCAGGGCGTATCACAACGTTGTTGTTGTTGTTGTTGTTGTTGTCATTATTGTTTTAATAGATTTCTGTCCCCCTTATATACTATAGCTGACCTATAGCAGCATGAATAAAATACAATGTAGGTGTATTAACGTCATTTTAAAACCGTAAAATATAAGTGTACACAATCAATAAAACTAGGATTAATAACTCCCTGTAGTTATGAACCAACCCAGAACCTGTCAGTACAAATATGAGCTCAATCGGCTGGTGGCAGCGGCAAGGTTATCCGCGTTTTCCCACCTGGTCTCCAAATCCTGCTTCTAAGGTGTCTTCCTCTTTCTGCTCTGAACTTTGTAAAGGAGCAAGAGGGACCAAACTGTGTCGTGGATGCCGGAAAAACCAAGGCAGCCGAGGGTGAGAGAAGCCAAGGAGAAGCGTCCGTCAAGGCAGAAACCGCTGCAAGAGAACACCATTTCCAGGTAACTCTCCTTCTTTTCCTTTAATACACTTTTTAAACCTTCTTCGGTGTGTTTCCCACACCCAGGTCTGATGCTTGCGCTTTCCCCCGTGAGGCTCACCTGGCACCCACCATACTGTCTGTCAGGCAAAAGGGGGGGGGGCATTTTCTTTTCACTCTGCCCTTAGATTCCCAGCTGGGCCCCATTCTCCAGGCACCGGTCTCTTGCTTTTGTTCTTTCCATTTTGATCCTGGCTCTTCTGCAAAACCTGGTGGGTGACTGCCTTTGATGTCAGGCCCTGAAGGCAGCCTTAACTGCGTGTGATGCAACTGGCAGCCATGGGAGAAAAGGTCAAGGCCATTCACCTTCCTCAGGAATGCACGGATGGCTGCAGCATTTCCCAGCCCAGAGGCGTTTTTAATAAAACTGCACACTTGGAACTCTGTCGGTCTTCCATGCAGAAACTGGCAAGGCCAGACGAGGGCTGTCCCTAAGGCAGGCTGAACTCCCACAGCCGTAGGTTCAGGTGGGCCGCTGCGCTGGTCGGAAGATGCAGAATGAAGTCAAATGGGACCTTTTAGACCAGGGGTAGTCAAACGGCGGCCCTCCAGATGTCCATGGACTACAATTCCCAGGAGCCCTTGCCAGCATTCGCTGGCGAATGCTGGCAAGGGCTCCTGGGAATTGTAGTCCATGGACATCTGGAGGGCCGCCGTTTGACTACCCCTGTTTTAGACCAACAAACCTTCGTTCAAGGTGTAAGCGTTCGTCTGCAGAGACACTTCTTCAGACAGTGAAATGGAAATCACCAGGCTACGTATATAAAGAGAGAGTAATTTACTCTAGATTAGTAAATCACTACACTAGACTACGAATATAAGGAGAGAGTAATTTACCTTCTTATATATGTGGCCTAGCCTAGTGATTTACTCTCCCCTTATATGTGTGGTCTAGTGATGTCCATCTCATGGTCTGAAGACTAGTGCAGGCAGACACAAGCCCTCAGCTTGAATAAATCTTTGTTGATCTTCTGCTTTGTCCTACCATTACTACGTCTCCCGGGTTCAGTCCCCAACGTCTCCAGTTAAAAAGCAGCAGGCAACAGGCAATGTGAACGTCCTCGGTCTGAGACTCTGGAGAGCAGCTGCCGGTCAGAGTGGGCAATACTGACCTTGACGGGCCAGTTACCTGGCTCAGCGTAAGGTGCCTTCACGTATATCAGTGACCGGCATCAGGCCGATGCTCCAGAATCCGACCTCTCTCTTTACTTCTTTTGCTAAGAAGCTCTCTCAAGCCAGAGGAGACCAAGAGGGGCAGAGAGGCACACCAGAAGGCCGCCAACACTTCCGGCACGCTGAGGAATGAAAGCCCTGAGGTACGTCCCTCGCGATTGGGACTGCAGCTTGGGGGCAAAAGGAGGAGATCAGCGAGTTGTTTTCACATAATGCTAACTAATATGGCCATGTGCTGGACATTTTGTAGGTGTGCTTTTGTCTCCCATGGGTAAGAATTGGAAGTTGGCCAAATGCACAGTCAGGGCCCTGTCAGAACTTTGAGCATTGTTGTGGCAGCCATGTTGTGGTTGTATCCACTACTAAGGATGTGCGCTTCGGCTCGGTTCGGCTGTCTTGGTGATCACCGAAGCCCGAGGCGGAGTGCAGGAGGCCAGCACTGCTATGCCTTGGTGACAAACTCTAGAACTCTCTGTTCTGCCCCTTTCTCTTCCAGGGGACGGGTGAATCCAGGCCCTCTCGGTCGCCTTCACTCAAAAGAGAGAACCTGCCCAGGTGAGTCTGTTTCAGGCCTCTCAGCTGCCCCTGATGGGACTTGCTTAAGCTTCTGCCAACAGCAGAGAGGTCGGGGGCCGTGAAGTGCTGGGAAATCAGGGGCATTCCTCATTTTTAAAAAATGGACATTTGTACCCTGCTCTTAATTTGGTGTCTTATGCATAGTCATGATTTAGTTTCAAGAGGCAGGAGGACTATTCTGGATATAGTTTCGAGCCATGTGGAGTGGAATTTGATTCCAGGAGCACCTTTATGACGAACAAGATGATCAGGCTATGAACTTCCAAGACTCAAAGCTCTCTTCGTCAGAGGTTTTGCCTCTCCAAAGCTCAAAGTACTTGTTGGTCTTTAAGGTGCTACGAGACTCAAACCTTTTTTTAAAAAAATATTTATTTATTGGATTTACAGCCTACCACTCTCAGAAACCGGCTTGCGGTGAGTCACATAAAAACAATCCAACAATAAAACCCAATAAAATCACAGAATAATAGAGTTGGAAAAGGGACCTCCTGGGTCATCTAGTCCAACCCCCTGCACTATGCAGGACACTCACAATTCTATCGCTCATCCACTGTCACCTGCCACCCCTTTGCCTTCACAGAATCAGCCTCTCCGTCAGATGGCTCTCCAGCCTCTGCTTAAAAATCTCCCAAGATGGAGAACCCACCACCTCCCGAGGAAGCCTGTTCCACTGAGAAACCACTCTAACGGTCAGGAACATCTTCAGGATGTTGAGATGGAATGTCTTTTGCATTAATTTCATCCCATTGGTTCTGGTCCACCCCATGAACACCATTTTTGCATTTAGACCGCTGGGTTCCCTTGCACCCCCAGCCATGTTTGACCAGGACACCTTGGCCTTTTCTCTTCCAGAGATCTCAAAGGTGCCGTGGACTTCTCCAACTGTAATGGCCATGACAGCGTTCCTAGTCAGAGGTAAAAGGAGGACAGGGTGGGGGAAGCATGCCCCAACAGGGTCTTGTGTCACTGACTGTCCAGACAAATGTGCTGCAATGTCCACAAACTTGCATGAGACATAGAAACACCATTGATTTGGGGGGGAGGGGTGGGAGGAAGGGGGAGAAATGAGATGACACACCTAGCAAAGGAAGGGTGAAGACAAACAATGAAGAGGGGGCCACTGCAGTTGCTTGGGAAGTTTCCTTGCAGGGTGTGCTCTAGGAGAATTAGAAGAGAAACACTTTGGGATGGGGTGGGGAATCCTCTTAAGTTCTGCTTCTGGTTTCTTTTGGTTTTAATAGGGTCAGGGATGGGCCTTTAGCAGGTTCTCAGGTTCCAAAGAGAGACTGCAGGACAGAGAGTCAAATGCAAGACCTCCTTTTTGAGTGACAGCCCTCCCTCCCTCCCAGGGTGTCCGTTGTGGGGAGAGGAAAGGGAAGGCGACCGGAAGCCGCTTTGAGGTGGGGAGAGGAAAGGGAAAGGCAATTCTTTGTCTTCTTCTTACTTGGGGGAAGGAGAGATGCGTATTTAAGTTGCATTGGATACAGATGATAGAGTGATAAGTAAACTCCTGGGCACTCCATGAAATTCATGAGCAGTAGGCTTAGATCCAAGGACATTCTTTACCCAGAGTCATGAACGTGTGGAATTCCCTGCCACAGGAAGTGGTGGCAGCTGGAAACAAAACTTCCAGAGGGGATTGGATAAACATCTGGAGCAGAGGCCCATCAGCGGCTCTTAACCACAAGGAATAGGTGGCAAACTCTGTCTGGGGTGGGGCTGCTGTGTCTTCCTGGAGCGTGGGGAACACAGTGGGGGGGCTTCTGGCCTTGCTGGTGGACTTCCTGAGGGCATCTGGGTTTTGGCCACTGTGTGGCACAGAGAGTTTGACAGAAGGGGCCATTGGCCTGATCCGACAGGGCTTCTCTTATGAACATGCATGTCTGTTTTCTTGGTGCTTGGGGGCAGCAGTGGGAGGGCTTCTGGAATTCTGGCCTAGCCGAAAGGCTCCTGCATGTTGGCCACTGTGTGACACAGAGTGTTGGATTGCAAGGGCCATTGGTCTGATGCAACTTGGATCCTCCTATGTTCTTACGTTAAATGCTCTCACATGGAAGAGATATTTTCCTTGCGCATAGAGGGCACAAGATCTACTTGCCTTGCAAGGCTGGACTCCTGGCTTCTCTGGTTCCCACAGCAGATCTGCGTGGAATTTCTGAGCCCATCAGCACAGGGTGTTACGTGAGGGTTGGGTGGAGCAGAGATGGGGAACGAGAATGCAAAAAGAGGGACTATTATGTTAGAGCAAGTTTCGCCTGTGATGAACCTGTGTGAGAGCAGGTAGTAGTCACCTGGGATGAACTTGAAACGTGTCCCAAGCTGACCCTAGTCTGTCCTTGCAGAGCTGCTGGCCTTATGTGCTTCGTGGACTAGCCAGGTTTTCAATCCAGGACTCTCTTGGCCCTATTCAGCATTTAGCTTGCTCCTTTGGCTGCCCTGGTTGAGCCAGGGTCAAGAGGGTCTCGCCTTGCGGAGGAAGATGGCTGTGGAATTGTCTAATAGTACATTTAAGGGTCTTCTTGTGCTCTGTTTGCATTTAAAGTCTAGTGCCCAGGCCAAAGAAAATTAAGCTGGAAATGGAAGAAGATCCATGTGTGCCTGCAGAGGACAACCGTGGTGTAAGTAATGTCAGATTTTGGAATTGTGATCTTGGCTGGTGAATCCTGCATCTTAATTCTGAGCCAACAAAAGCAGAGATTCTGGAGTTGTATGTTACCCACATTTGCACATAAATACTTTGCAGAATTTCTTTGGCTGTTTGCAAAGACCAGCCTTCTTTCTCTAGAAATCTTTCTCTAAAATGTGCTTGGGGTATCAATTCAGATTGCAAAATATTGTCCTGAACGCAAATGGGCTATTGATGAAATCTCAGAAGCAGATTTTTTTTAAGTTAAGAAGAGACTTAATTTGAGCCCCCCCCCCCCCCCCCAGTCATGCAGGTTGCTGGACTACCTTGGGAGAAGCAGAGGGGAGGGGCTTGCTAGAGGCTTCTCAAAGGCATGGAGAAAGTGGGTGGTATTTTTTGCCCTGCTTTCCTCAAAATACAAGAACTCTGGGGGACCCAGTGATACTAGTGGGCAGACTGAAGAAAGTACTCTTGCATTCAGTGCATAATTTGTGGAACTCACTGCCACAGGATGGTTGAGATGGGTTTAAAGGAGGATTAGACAAATCGACAGAAGAGGGACCCATCCCTGGCTATAAACCATAATGGCTAAACGACAGAACCTGAATGTACAGTGGCAGTATACCTCTGAATGCCAGCTGCTGGCCCCTCTGTGTTTCTGCTTTAGATGTTCTAGGCATCTGGTCGGAAACAAAATGCTGGACTGGATGGAAATTTAATAACAATCCTAAGTAGGATTTTAGGATGCTTAGGGCTGATCCTGCATTGGACTAGATGGCCTGTATGGCCCCTTCCCACTCTATGATTCTATAACAAAAAGAGCCCTGCTGGATCGGACCAGTGGTCCATCTCATCCAGCATCCTGTTTCACACAGTGGCTAAGTAGTTCTTCTGGAGATCCAAAAAAGGGTGCAGAGGCGGAGGTCTTAGAATCATAGACTAGAATCATAGAGTCAGAAGGGACCTCCAGGGTCATCTAGTCCTACCCCAAAATCACAACTACTTTCCCATCCACAGTGACCCCAACACCATGCCCAGATGAGCCCCCCCCCCCAAAAAAAAAATCCAGAATCCCAGGCCAGTGTGGCCTGGAAGAAATCTTCTGAAGTTTTCTCCTGGTACTGGAATTCAGAGGTTCCCTACCTCCAAACATGGAGGTTCTCTTTAGTCCCCATGTCTAGTAGCTGCTGTTTGACCTAGCCTCCATGCATCTGTCTAATCCCCTTTAAAATCGCCTGCTATGGTTCTGCCAGGTAGGTCTTAATTGGTGGAGTTTTAAGGCAATTCCAATACCTAATAAAAATTTGTATTGCCTTTAAATTGTGTTGAGCTACTCCCAGCTCTGGAGGAACAGGGCAGAAGTATTGAGCAATAATTTGGGCTTCTTAATTTCCCTTAAGTTGGCAAGGCAGCAAGCCAAGAAAGTATCGGCCGTTTCGGAATTGGACTCCGGCGCCCCGTCCAACCCGGAGCAGGCGAACTTCAGAGCCACGGAGGAAGCAAAGATGGAAAAGAAGAAGGAGAAAGGGTTGAAAAAGTCTGGAAAGGAAAGGAGGGAACCCCCGGTGAAGGAAGAGGTGGGCTCTGGGGAGTGGGAAGAGAAGGGGCTTCCTGACCGAGAAAGTGATAGCGAAGAGATCTCCAGACGGATCCTGGAGGCAGAGGAGGGAGTGAGGAGGCTGCTGGGAGAGCCCTGCGAGGTAGGCTCCCAAGAAAAAGGCTCGGAGGAAGAAAAGCCCAAGAAAAAGAAGAAGAGGAAAGCAGACGTGGCCGAGGAGGCCGAGAGAAGAAGAACCGGCAAGAAGGCCGAGAAGGGCTCCCAAAAGAGGAAAGCCAAAGATGGGGGCAAGGGCGGGAAGAAGAAGAGGCCGAAGAAGGAGGACAGGGAGCCGAGGAAGAGCAGCGAGGAGGAGGACGGGGGGAAGTGGAAGTGGTAAGTGGGGCGAGGAACGCAGCATGAATTCCTGGAGAGAGAGGGGGCCAGCCTTAGGTGGGTGAGGGGCAGACCAGGAGCTGGGAGACTTGGATTCAAATCCCCACTTGGGCTTGGTGTGGTGGGGTTACCTGGAGGTCTCCTGCTGCTTTCACAGTGGCTTGCTTTGGATGGTGGTTTTATGCCCTGTTGAGGTCTGGCATAATTCCATCCCCAAATCTTCGGCTATTTCCCGTTCCGGAGCTGGCAGCCTTGGGCAACAGCAAGCAATACTTTCTGCTCTGGTTGCCACTGGGGAAAAAAACCACAAACAAATCCAGAGAAATATTTTTGAACACTCCTTGGTTGCTGCTCTCACACCACTTATGGCGAACCCATTTTATGCTCGCAACAGCCTTGTAAGGTAGGCTAAGGTGTGAGTCACCCAGCCCAACCTTCCATGCAGGATCTGAACTGTCGTCTCCCGATTCTACTCTGACGCTATAACCAGTGCCTCTCTCTAACCCACGCAGAACAAACCTATTATTTAAGGGAACACCAGATTGGGGAGGGGCGTTCGGAGGTGGTTTGCCATGGCCTGTCTCTGTGGATCTTGTTTATTTGTTAGACGTCTTCTTCTTCATCTTCTTCATCGCTGCTCATTGGGGGTAGAGAGAAAAGGAGTCCTGTGTTGTGACGGGGGGGGGGGAAGCCAGGAATTTTTAAACCATTGCTCACATCTCTGACCAAGCGTTTCTGTTGCGTGGGAGCTGACCGCAGGGATCTCCAGCTGGGAGGCTGCTTGACTCCCACCTAAAGTCTTCCTGCTTGCTGATTTTTGAAGCTGGGGGAGGAGGAGGCTGGAGGCACTTTAAAATGCTTGTTTAAAATTATCTCTAGGGAGTTTAGGAGGGGATTAGCAGTTAATTTGCAAATTCACAACAGCATGCCTTGCCTGTTTTGGAGAACCAATCCGAGTGGCGCAGGGCAAACTCCTTAGAGCAGGGGTAGTCAAACTGCGGCCCTCCAGATGTCCATGGACTCCAATTCCCAGGAGCCCCTGCCAGCGAACGCTGGCAGGGGCTCATGGGAATTGTAGTCCATGGACATCTGGAGGGCCGCAGTTTGACTACCCCTGCCTTAGAGCTCTTCTGGCAGTCTGGGTTGTTCAGTTTGGGGTTTTTTTTTTTAATGGGGAGGGGGGAGGGTTACCAACCTCCAGGCAAGGCCTGGAGATCTTTCCGTATTATAGCCGATCTCTAGTTTAGAATTCAGCCCTCCTTGAAGAAAGGGCTGCTTTGGAGGATGGGCTCTATTTCTGCTGCAGAAGAAGAAGAGCTGGTTTTTATTCCCCGCTTTTCACTGACTGAAGGAGTCCTGACATGCCTTACAAACAGCTTTCCCTTCCTCTCCCCACAACAGCCACCCTGTGAGGAAGGTGCCCAGACTCTGTTCTGCTTGACAGCCAGGGGTTTCATTCACAACCTCTTCTCTTGAGCTGTGCTGTCCTGCCTTGTATCTGCTTTACCCACCAGAGGTCACTGTCAAGCAACATTTCCCGTGTATTTTGGACTCCATTTCCCAGGGTTCCTTGCTCGCTCTGGCATTATGGGTAGGGGAAACCAGGAAGCCACAAGGGTGCCTCACATGTCTCATTTGACAGCCCCTGCTTGCATGTAACTCCTTGCTGCTTTTTGTAATGCCGCGCTCCGTGGTTTGCCGGGTTGCACATCTCCAAGGGGAAGCGTGCTTGGCATGCCCCGCTGCACCGCTGTGGGCGTGTGGCTGACTGCAAGGGATGCGGTGGGCGCTTCCCTGCACACAGCTGGAGCAGGGGCCGGCTGGCATGTGGAGGAAACGGGCAGGTTTGCTTTTGGGGATGTGCTGGCTGAGCCGCCCGCCTGTCACTTTCAAGCCCGGCTCGGCTTTTTGCTGCAATTCCCTGAGGGTTGCTCTCCGGAGGTTTTCTGCGTTGCCCCAAAGGGCGGAGATTCTCAAGGGCAGGTAAGGCCAGGCGGAGATGGGAAGGTTATTGACGGTATGAGTTTGGGGGGGAAGCATGCCTCTCGTGTAAACATCTGGACAATTACTCCTAAGGCAGGGGTAGTCAAACTGCGGCCCTCCAGATGTCCATGGACTACAATTCCCAGGAGCCCCCTGCCAGCGAATGCTGGCAGGGGCTCCTGGGAATTGTAGTCCATGGACATCTGGAGGGCCGCAGTTTGACTACCCCTGTCCTAAGGCATTAAGACTCCTCAAAGTGTGCATGCACATGGAAGCTTATGCCTTGATAAAACCTTTGGGGTCTTAAAGGTGCCACCGGACTCAAACTTTATCCTTGCCAAAGGTTTGATGCATCTGGTTTTCAAGCTACGGCCGAAGCAATTCTAATGCGAGAGTTGGGCCTAAATATCCACGTAGAGAAAAGGGAGCAGTTAGATTTAGGATTAAATATGCATCCAGTAAAGTTAAAAGTTAAAAAGTTAAAGTAACGCCTGTACTTTTTTCCTTTTAATTTTTTCCCACTGTAAATTGTTTTTTAAGGGAGGGAAATAAACAAACTATCAAAAACCGATAGCCTTAACATTTTACTTATTTACTTCATTTATATCCTGCCTTATATCGTTCTCCTCTTCTCTGCTTTATCCCACAACAGCCCTGTAAGGTAGGTTTAAGTGTGTGTGAGTAGGCCAAAGTCACCCAACATTTTTCTAAGGTAGGGTGGGGCTTCGAACCTGGGTCTCCTGCATCCTTTAGCCACTAAAGCATGCTGCATCTCTCGGCATATTTGTGAATTTAAAAAATATTAATTAGGCACAAAACATTAATTAGGTACAAAATAGTTGCTATTATTATAATGTATTCCATTTATAAACTGCCCTCTCCTGTCAGGCTTAAGGTGGCGTAAACAACTGTAATACAAATTCTGATAAAACAGTAAAATCAAAGAGATAAAACAATATCTTGAGGGCCCAGTTTGGGTTTCATTTCTTGGGCCTTGTTCCTATCCTTGTCTCTGGTGGTAAGAAACAGGAGGGGAGGGCCCTCATTTTATTAATTGTGAATGTCTTAACATTATAGCAGCTAACCAAAGAAGAGAATTGATTAGGGAATAAGTTTTCTCATGAGTATGTCTGTGGTATAATGCTAAAAGTGATGGGTTCTCCATCTTTGGAGATTTCTAAACAGAGGCTGGGTAGCCATCTGACTGAGAGGCTGATTCTGTGAAGGTTCAAGGGGTTGGCAGGTCACAGTGGATGAGCAAGAGGGTTGTGGGTGTCCTGCACAGTGCGGGGGGTTGGACTAGATGACCCATGAGGTCCCTTCCAACTCTATGATTCTAAAAAATGTAAATATCTTAAATGTTAAAAGTTCTTTAAAATTGCTTTAAGATGCTACCTGAAGACAACACTTCACGCATCAGGTCCCCATGGGCTTTGATCCACTACGGTACAGCAAAATGGTTAGGCTGAACATAGGTGTGTGCCGTGTGCCAAAGAGAGTTTTCGTTATTAGTTTGCTTAGCGAAGAAAACAGAGTGGGAGTTTCCGTGAGTGCAGCTGTGGGCCTTCAGGAAGGATGCTCTACAGTCGTACGCCGCCTTGAACCTTTTGGAAGGCTGGTATAAAAATTTAATAAATAAATATTTCAGTCCTCCAGTCTCATGCTCTAGAAGGTAGGCTTTCAAGGCATCATCAGATGCACAATTTAACCCGGTTTGAGTCCAGTGGCACTTTTAAGACCCAAACAGTTCATTGGTGGGGAGAAGTTTTGCGTCCCGAGTCAAAGGAGCATAATCTTTTGTAAGTCAAAAGGGTTTTGGCTTTCAAGATACCGCTGTCATGAATGAAGCCACCCCTCTTCAGCTGCCTCCTAAAAGCCGGGAGTGACCAGTGACCCTTTGTGTCTTCTCCGACGTTTGTCTCCCCAGGTGGGAAGAGGAGAAAAGAGAAGATGGGGTCAAGTGGCAGCAACTGGAGCACAGCGGGCCCTTCTTCGCACCGCCTTACGAGCCTCTGCCGGATGACGTCCGCTTCTATTACAACGGTAGGGCCTTGTTTGCTCTGAGGCAGGGGTAGTCAAACTGCGGCCCTCCAGATGTCCATGGACTACAATTCCCAGGAGCCCCTGCCAGCGAATGCTGGCAGGGGCTCCTGGGAATTGTGGTCCATGGACATCTGGAGGGCCGCAGTTTGGCTACCCCTGCTCTAAGGTCTCCTGTGCCGGCAAGGGAGGAAGAGGATATTTTGACTGCCAGGGGTGCTCTCACTTGTAGGGTGAGGTCTCACTCAGCCTTGCTACCTCCGAGATTCTCTAGTTCCCCACCTGTGGGTTGGGACCTCAAACTAGGCCATTCGGATTCATCTCTGAGGTGACTCTTGAGGCCAAGAGAGAGGAGGTGGAGTGAAGAATTTTGGAAGGCTTGATGGCATATCTGGGCACTTGAAAGCTTATACTCAGAATTAAGAAGCACCAGCTGCTTAAAGAATAGAATAGTTTTATTAAGAAAGAATAGAAAACGTAAAGAAGAGAGGAGAGAGAGATAGTCCTAGCTGTCTAACCGACTAAGGTTCTCTAGAGGGAAAGCAGGCAGGAAGTGTACTCAAAGGAAGAGGCAGTCTCCATTGGAGCCAATCAGGAGGAGATTATTTGATAAGTACCAGGAAGTTCTTAATCTAAATATGCTAACTACATAATTTAACAGCACATGAAGAGTATGCTACAGGGGATATTGGAGGAGATGTTAAATCAGGCACAGTACAGATCTTGCATATTGAGAAGGAGGTTGAGGTATGACTGAATAAATAATTATAATAACAACAACAACAATACATTTTGCCACAGTGTTTGGAATCCATGCTGTTATCTGATCAGAAGTATCCAGGCCCTTGGTCTATCAGTGTCAGAATTGTCTCCTCTGACTGGCAGCTGTTCGAATCCCCACTGCCATGGAGGCTTGCTGGCCCCATCACACTCTCTCAGGTTTGCAGGTTTGTTGTGAGGACAAAATGGAGTCGGATGTAGGCCCCGTTGTGTTTCTGTTGGGGCTGAAAAGGTGGAGGCGTCAATGAAGCAGATAAATATTTCTAAACACTGAGAGAAAGAAAAGTAGAACATGTCCAGGGTTAGCTTATGCACTCTTCTTGTATTTTATGTTGGGAAAGGAAAGTGGAGTGGAGTTATTCTGTTTGCAAAATCAGCTTAGAAAGGGGCACCTGCTTCAGAAATTGAGAGCCACAGCTGTATTTTTATTTGATTAATTAATTAAATTTAATTTATATCCCGCGTCATTCTCTCCATTTCTTCCCCACAACAATCTTGCGAGGTAAGCCAGGCTGACAGGGTGACTGACCTAAGGTCACCCAACGAGTTTCCATGGCACAAGTGGGGATTCGAACCTGGTCCTTCCAGATACTAATCTGACACTGTTAATCACTGTGCCTCCCTGGCTCCATGTAAGTGAAGGTGCCACGGATGGGTCCACGGGGCTTTAGCGTGCAGCAGGGGGAGGCCCTTCATGCCAAGAGGGGAGGCCACGAAGCACGTGGAGGCAAAGCCGCTGGTCTCCCTGTTGACTCTTGCAGGAAAGCCCATGAAGCTCAGTTTGGCAGCCGAGGAAATTGCGACGTTCTATGCCAAGATGCTGGATCACGACTACACAAGGAAGCACATCTTCCAGAATAACTTCTTCAACGACTGGACAAAGGTAATTGGTGCGTGCACGGTTGTGTGGCGTCCTTGTGTGCGTGAATCACGGGAACGCATGGAGCTGCCTTATCTCTCGTCAGAACCACATTTGTGGCAGGGGAGGAGCTTTTGGGAGTCACTGCTCACCTCTTCAGCTACAGCCGGAATGTGAGTCTGTCTGTGCTTATCTCTTGGAGGGTGGAGAGATTTCATGGGACAAGAGCAGGCGTGATTGGATTAGGCGTGGCATGCAGAGGCTTTTGTCCTTCCGCCCAAAATCCCTCCGTTTTCCTTCTGTTTTCCGAGAGATAAGGACAGACGGACTCACCCTTCTAGCCGTCCCTGAAGGAGTGAGCCATGATGGCCAAAAGCTGATAGGTTAAAGAAATTAAAATTTAAAGGCCCAGGGATTCAAACTCTCAACAAAAAACATGAAAGTCATCAATTATACAAAAAAAAAACCCTATGCATTAATTACAAAATGATTAAAAACAATTTAGAGGCCCAAATGATGGCATCAAAACAGAAGAAAATTCTCGATAGCGTCCATGTGACCCTGACTTCCCCAGCATGCTTTGGCCGTGGAGTTCCCCCCTGCCTTGCTCTTCTGCCAGTCGCCTTATTTCTTGGAGCAAAGCAGGCTTCAGCATATGGTTGGTTGGGGCTTCTGCCGCTGACCCCCCCCCCCCCCCCGGCATCTCACGCCCTTCCTCTGCCAGGTCCCCCTGCAGCCCGAGTGGTCAGCGGCCACCAGGGAGAGCCGTGAGCAAAAGCACAGTGGGAGAGGGAGCAGGGCAGAGGGAAGGCGTCCAGTGGGTTGCATGGGTGGGAAGGGGACCTCTGGAATTGTGCCCGGTCCCTCCCCTACAAATCAGGAACCGGCCCTCTCTTGGAACGAGAACCCTTTTCTCTGCTGCTGCTTGGTTTTCCCCGCAGGAGATGACCCCAGAGGAGAGGAAGAAGATCAAAGAACTGGGGAAGTGCAATTTTGATGAGATCCATCAGTATTTTGTGGAGAAGCACGAGGCCCACAAAGCACTGGCCAAGGAGGAGAAACAGGTATGGTCACCATTGCTGAGCGGTGGAATCGGAGGTCCTTGGGCCAGACTGGCAGCCGCTCTCCGGAGTATTTTCTTTTGCATCTCCACTTGCCTGGCCCTTTTAATGGCAGGTGCTGCCAGGGACAGTGTCTGCTCGGCTTTCCTGTTCCGACCTTGTCAAGGGCTCAATCCAGGCCTCACACAGGCTTTTTTGGTCTGTGGTCAGTCGTCCGAACCTTGGACCAACGCTGCTATTATTCCCTTTGCACAGTTGCTGGGAAGGGCATCACCAAGGAGCAATGTGGGAAACATTAAAGTAACTCCTACTGATAGCCCAGTGGGTTGGGCAGAATTATGGTGGGTGCCATAGGAGGGGGCTCAGGAAGGAGGGCCCATGGGAAGGGATGGCACGGGTCGACCTCAACCAAATGCCAGGTGGAAGAGCTCCCTTTCGCACGCCCCGCAGAACTGTTTAGGTTCTGTCAGTGGCCTGATCTCTTCCGGGAGCTCCTTCCACCAGTTGGGGGCCAGGATGGAAAAGGCTCTGGCCCTGGTTGAGGTCAAGCGGGCTTCCCTGGGGCCAGGGACCACCAGGCAGTTGGAGGTGCTGGAGTGTAAGGCTCTTTGGGGGGTGTAAGCAGAGAGGTGTAAGCAGAGGGCTTAATCAACGGATCGTAGCTTTGAGACCACACAGATTGTAACTCGCCACAGGTAGTGCAGTGCCCTGCTGGTGGACAATCACATTAACCATGCTTTGTTTAACGAAACCATGAATGGAGTCAAAGTCTCCGTTACGGTGACCGGAAATTAGGGTCAGTGTTCTTGAAGGTCGTATAAAAGTAATCCCTTATTTGGTTTTGTTTTTAAACAGAAATTGAAACAGGAGGCAGAGAGAATCCAAGAGAAGTACGGCTACTGCATGATCGACGGACACCGGGAGAAGATCGGCAACTTCAAAACCGAACCTCCGGGTCTCTTCCGGGGTCGCGGGGACCACCCGAAAATGGGGATGCTCAAGAAAAGGATACTGCCTGAGGACATCATCATCAACTGCAGCAGGTGGGCCCCTGAACGGCGACGGTTGGTGGGAGGGAAAAAATTTGCCTTGGAAGCTCAGGTGTTTTTTCGCGGTGTCCCTGATCCCCTCCTCACTTTCTGGTTGGGGGGGGGGGGGATGCTGTTCAAACAAATGACAAAGATGGCCTGATTCCAACAGTAACAAGAGGGAGAAATTTTACTTGCAAAAACAGGAGCACATCTTACATGACATTTTCATGTAGGCATATTTAACGTATTGTGAGCTGATAAACTTTCTGAAGTTTAACTAGCTATAGCGTGAGGCTCAGGTGAGAGAGAGAAGAAGGTCCCAAATGAGATGAAACACAGAAGGCGAGCAAGGGCCACAGAAGTTCAGCAAAGAGGTGGGGAGCTCCCCCTCACTGGCCGTCTTCAAGCAGCAGCTGGACAGATCCTTCTCCTGGATGCTTGAGGCTGATCCTGCATTGAGCAGGGAGTTGGATCAAATGGCTTCTGTGATTCTGTCTAACCCATGTGCTGAGCCCATAAGCCGCTGGATATGTCTTGAGTGAAACTTGGTTGGTTGTAAGGGTGACCCCGGGCTCAAATTTTGCCCTGCTGGGAGAAAACAAAGGAATATAAATTGCAGGCCTACACTCAAGGACAAAATTATATATTTCTTCCCTGTTATAGGGAAGAAACAAGATTTTCGGCACAAAATGCGTAGCAGAGGACGGATCTTACTGGAAGCCTCTTGCGAGGGCCAGAAGCACTGCCCAGCTCTTGCAGGAAGTGGAAATGTGCAGGCCGGTCCAGATTAGCAAAGCAGAGTTCGGAGGCCAGTGGCCGTGTCCTGGGAGTAATTTCCCTCTCTGAGCACTTAAAGAGGGGATAATTCAGGTCATAACACCACCGTAGGGCAGGGGTAGTCAACCTGTGGTCCTCCAGATGTTCATGAACTACAATTCTCATGAGCCCCTGCCAGCAAACGCTGGCAGGGGCTCATGGGAATTGTAGTTCATGAACATCTGGAGGACCACAGGTTGCCTACCCCTGCCGTAGGGGACTTCTCTTTCCCTCTGTACATTTCACGTCCTTCCTCTTCCTTTGCTCTTGCCAGAGACTCCTTGATCCCCCCGCCGCCTCCAGGGCACAAGTGGAAGGAAGTGAGGTGTGACAATACCGTCACCTGGCTGGCGTGCTGGACAGAGAACATCCAGGGCTCCATCAAATACGTGATGCTGAACCCCAGCTCCAAGTTGAAGGTGTGTGTTTGTGGGGGGCTCAGGAGCTCATTGTGCACTTCACACCAGCTCTTCTTCTGGGAAAGGTGACCCCCATGCTGGGCTCTCTTTCCAGGGGGAGAAGGACTGGCAGAAGTACGAAGTGGCACGCCGGTTGAAGGAGGTGGTGAGCAAGATCCGATCTCAGTACCGCGCCGACTGGAAGTCCAAGGAGATGAAGAAACGTCAGCGGTCCGTGGCACTTTACTTTATTGATAAGGTGAGGGCTGCTTTGATGATTTCTGGGGCCTGTTGTTCCTTAGGAATGCTGGTAGGAAGGTGATGTACAACAGGGTCCACCTCCAGAACTGCATGAGGAGTACTATAATGGAGGGAATGCAGAATACTTGGGTTAATTCCTGTTTGCACAGTAACTGCTAAGTTGTTTGTAGTTCCAGAAAAACACGGTCAGTGTTAGACAGTTAGGACTATCCCTCTCTTTTCCTCTTTGCAAAGGTTTTTCAATTCTCAGTAAAACTATACTTTAAGTCTCCTGTGCGTCGGCATATTTAAACTCTGACAGGCTCCTGTCTGGTTGAAGACATGGTCAAAGTCGAGCCCCGACACCCCAGCGTGGAGCGGTCAGGGTAGAGTGAATGTCCTCTGACTCCCCCACCCATATCTCTCCCCCCCATGTCCCTGTCCAGCTGGCCCTGAGAGCGGGGAATGAAAAGGAGGAGGGGGAGACGGCGGACACGGTGGGCTGCTGCTCATTGCGTGTCGAGCACCTCATGCTGCACCCTCGGCTGGACGGGAAGGAGAATGTCGTGGAGTTCGACTTCCTGGGCAAGGATTGCATCCGCTATTACAACAAGGTGCCCGTGGAGAAGCAGGTGAGCACAGCACCTCCGTGGGGCCCACCCAACCTGTCCCCAGTGCAGGCAGCTTCAGAGGGCCCTGGGGATATGGGGGTGGGCGTGGGGTGGGAGATGACAAAGAGGAATACTCTAGGGCAGGGGTAGTCAAACCGCGGCCCTCCAGATGTCCATGGACTACAATTCCCAGGAGACCCTGCCAGCGAATGCTGGCAGGGGCTCCTGGGACTTGTAGTCCATGGACATCTGGAGGGCTGCAGATTGACTACCCCTGCTGTAGGGCCGTCATTCCCAAATCTGGTTTTGTGCTGCAGCCAAATTCGTACTGAGGTCTAGTCTGATATTCTGGCCCCTACCCGCTCTCATGCCTGAGCCGTAAGACCAACGAGCCTTGATTTGGCGTGTGGGTTTTTGATTCCGGGCACAGGCCCGGCGGTGGTAACGGTGCAACATCTTGGCTGGTTATTTTGGAGCTGCTTTGGGGACCTTGGCCCCCCTGTCCCTTCGGTCCCTTTGGAAGCGGAGTCTTCCCTGTAGCCATTCTCTTCTCAATCCGTGTAGGTGTTCAAGAACTTGCAGTTATTCATGGAGAACAAGGACCCCGGGGAAGATCTCTTTGACAGGCTGTCCGTAAGTGCGGGGTCCGTCTGGGGTGCTTTGGGGTGGGCGTTTCTCCCTGTCTGGCTGGCTTTTGGCTTCCCCGTGCCTTTAATGGCTGGCCTCTTCTACCAATGAGAAATGTGTGTGTGGGGGTGATTACAGCCTAAAATCCCAAAACATTGAAGTGCTCAGTGCGGCCAAACAACTAGGGACGTTGATGCACAAAGCCTTTTTAATAAAAGCCAGAAGACATGGTCCTGTGGCTAAGTCAACTCTTACCAATAGTTCCAAAACGCTTCTGGCTGTGTGGGGCCTCCTCCTTTAAAATTCACTATTCCGCAGGCAATTTTTCTCCAGAGGCAAAACAAGCAATCATGTATTCGTACAACCATAGGCAAGCATTCAATTAGTAAGCCCGTTTCGTAGCCATCCTTGCTCAGAAGTTATTCTTATTAGGTCTTCTTCAGGAGTTACCTGCCCAGAGATAGAATCATAGAGTTGGAAGGGACCTCCTGGGTGATCTAGTCCACTATGCAGGACACACAAGCTACCTGGGATCATTTCGACTTTTTAGTTATAACTCTACACTTACCCAAGAAGGAAGCCGGTCTACATCTCTTAATCTGTTCCCACATCAGCAAGCAAGGAGCCGTCTCACAGAGGAGACATGAAGCACAGTGTAGATTTGCCTCTGACATAGTGCATCCGCGCATTGGCCCATCAGAGTCCAGAAGTCTGATGCAGTCCAAGGCAGCTTCATATGCCTGCGGTGGGCAAGAGGTGGAAGCACAGCTTCGGTCCCCAGCCATGGCCTTACTGCAGTGGGCTGATCGTGACCTTGCCCTCCCATCCTATATTCCAGACGACTTCGTTGAATAAACATCTCCAGGATCTGATGGACGGCTTGACGGCCAAGGTCTTCCGAACATACAACGCATCCATCACTCTGCAGGAACAGTTGAGAGCGCTCACCAATGGTAATTTATTTTATTTTTGTTTTATTAGGGAATTTCTAGACCACCTTTCCCGGTGAGCTGGGCGTGGATTACATGGAATTACAAGCAAAATGCAGCGTCGATGCTTTCACTCCCTAACACAATCTTACAAACTATAATTGCTTTAGTTTTTTGCATACTCAAGTATTTCGTAACAGTGGTATGAGGACCCCCAACTTTGCAAGCATGTATGCTGCATGGTAGAGATTTGGGACACATGGATAGATTCTGGAGCCATTACAGGGTTTTCCCTATGAAGACGTCTCTTTTTGCATTTGGAAATTATCACAGAATCCTAGAGTTGGAAGGGGCCATAAATGCCATCTAGTCCAACCCCCTGCTCAACGCAGGATCAGCCCAAATTATCTTATTTTTTATCTTTGAATTTATATACTACCGCTCTCAATTAGTCTTGCGGCAGTTTACAATAATAAAATACAATAAACTCCTAAAAAACCATGAATATATTAAACCATGAATACATTAAACCATGAATACATTAAACATGGCTGTGGTCCGAAGCTGTGCTTCCACCTCTTGCCCACCGCAGGCATATGAAGCTGCCTTGGACTGCATCAGCTTTAGGATGCTTAGGGCTGATCCTGCGTTGAGCAGGGGGTTGGACTAGATGGCCTGTATGGCCCCTTCCAACTCTAGGATTCTATGATTCTATGATTTAAAAGATGGTGATATGGTCAGAGTTCTAAACTCTTGCTGTTGGAGAACATTTTGCAATCCAGCATTTACTGGTGGCTTGTCTGATTTCGTACCGGGGTGTCAGTATTCATGTTCAGGTACATCGTATTGATTGCTAAACAGGTACCACTGTTATGAAATGCATGTTTATGCCAAAAAAGAAGCAGTTGCAGAGTTTGTGACATTGTGTTAGGGGGGGCCTGCACAGCGGCTGCATGTTGCTTGTAATCCTCTAGATTCAGCAGTCCTGTGGCTCTGCTGATTTGATTGTATCAGTGCGATTTACAACATCTTAAAACAGGTTTGAAACAACTCAAAAATTTCAAATTGATGTCTAAATGCCACATTCGTTCAACAAGAAAAGAAAGGGCAAGGAAAGGAAGGGGAGATCAAAATTTGAGTCCAGGGGCATTTTAAGACCAACAAAGTTTTATTCAAGGTGTGAACTTTTGTGTGCACGCACGCTTCCTCAGACATTTCCCCAAGACGGGTTGTGAGTGTCCTGCACAGTGCAGGGGGTTGGACTAGATGACCCAGGAGGTCCCTTCCAACTCTAGGATTCTACAGGAGCTGGTCCCCTATCCTGGCACCTCCGTCTCCCAGCAGCCTTTTGTTGTTGTTGTTACTTTCACAGAAGATGACAACGTGGCTGCCAAGATGCTTTCCTACAACCGGGCCAACCGGGCCGTCGCCGTCTTGTGCAACCATCAGCGGGCCACCCCGAAGACCTTTGAGAAGTCTATGCAGAACCTCCAGGCCAAGGTGAGCCTTGCAGGGGGAGCGTTTTGCAAACCGACTGCATGGGCATTTGATTGGCGAAGCGGAAGGGCGCCTCCTTGTTTAGCGGCTTCCTGCCTGGGCCTGGAAACAACAGGCTTCCCTGTTGCGGTTGAGTGGTCTTTCATCCGGCTAGCGAGGGGCCACTTCCCAAGCGTGGGGTGGGGCTTCCGGGCTGTTGTACAGCGAGGGCTGTGAACTCGACGCAGGCAGGGATGGGGGGGTGTTGTTGATTCCTTGGGTCTGGTGGTGGTGGACCCGGGTTTGAATCCTTGGTCAGTCAGGTGTTCACTGGTTACCCCGGACTGGACCTTTCTGGGTCTCATGTGATGAAGTGGAGGGAGGGAGAATTGGGCTTCTTAGCCTGAGTCTGCTTATTTAATTCCTACATTTCTAGACTGCCCTTTCCTCAGGGTTCAGGAAGGTTTTGTGCCCCGAGACGGTATGTCCAAGAGGGGGCAGTATATAAATCCCTAAATAATCCTTTTAATGGGTTTTAATGGGGATTTTAGCTGGACTTTGTAACCCGCCATGAGCACAGGATGAAAATATAAATAGAAGATGATGAGTTGGTTTTCACTACCCAGAGTAGCCTCAAAGCGGCTTACTCTCCTCTCCCCCCAACAGACATCCTGGGAGGGAAGTGGGGCTGAGTTCTCACAGAGGCGGCTGGTTGGCCATTGAAGGACGCTGAATGCTAGCCTAAACACATGCTCTGTGAGAACAGCACTATCAGGACTGTGGTGTGAGCCCCAAGGTCCCCCCGCTGAAGGAGGAACGGGGAATCAAACCTGGCTTGCCAGATTAGAAGCTGTCGCTCTTAAAAACTACACCATGCTGGCGTGGTAGGCCTGAGCGTGTATTTCAGAAGGTGGATGGGCAGGGGAGAAGGTCTCCTTCCAAACAACTGCTGAAAGAAGCAGGGAGCCACAGTTCAGTGCAGAGGTGAGGGCACTTGACTCGGAGAGAACCATGTTTCATTGGCAGGAGCCTCTGCTTGGCATTAAGAAGGTCCCAGGTTCAATCCCCAGTCGGAGTAGGGAGCAGGTGACAGGAGAAGCCTCTTCCTGAGACCCTGGAGCTCTGCTGCCAGTCTGAGCGGGCAATACTGATCCCAATTCACCTTGGGTGTGCTTGAGGATAAAGCAGCTTGAGTGTGTGTGATAGGGTGTACATAGGTGGCCTGGGTTCAAATCCAACCCTTTGCCGTGATGCTTACCAGCCAGCCTTGGGCCTGCCGCTCGCAGGATGGTTGTGAGGATGACGTTGAGTCAGGGGAAGCAGCATATATGCAGCTTACTAGGAAGAGGGGTGTGAGGTCCGTGCTCACCTTGATTTTTACCTTTTTCTTAGATCGATGCCAAGAAGGATCAGCTGGCCGATGCCAAAGCGGAGCTGAAGAGGGCCAAGGCGGATCACAAAACCAAGAAGGACGTGAAATCTAAAGCGTGAGTTGATCCCTCTTCCTTCGTGGAACTGGTAGGTTGGGAACTCACCTCTGAGACTTCCTGGAGGCGGCTGGTTGGCCGTTGAAGGACTCTGGATGCCGGCCTGAACACATCCTCTTCTTCTGGATCGCTGCCATCTCTGTCGGTGCTCATGTGATCCCGGGGAAGTGAATCCCTCTGAACGCGGAGCATAGCTACGATAAAGCTCCCATTCACTGGGGGACATAACCGGCATCCTATAAGACGGATCTTTTCAGAATTCCCCTGGGTATGTTCGTAATGCTGGTTTTTAGAGTGTGTTGTTGGAAGGTGGCCTTCAGCTCTCCCTTGTAGCATTATAGAGGACCAGCAGAGCTGCTTTGGGAGGTGGGCATGTCTTGTTCTATTCACGGAAATAGTGAAATGTTAGTTGTACTTGTGTAGCCCACCCGGGTCCATGTTAGTCAGGAGTGCCAAGAAAATAATGATTAAGCCTTTTGTTACTGTTATTATGGTGGTTCTTTTCGACTTCAAACTGCAGCCAATTTAGGGCGACCTCATAGGGCTTTCAAGGCTAGGGACAAACAGACGTGGTTTGCCTCTGCGTGGACCTCCTTGGAGGCCCCCCATCCAAATACTGATCCTGGCCGACCCTACTTAGCTCCCGAGATCTGACTAGGTGGGATTAGCCTGGGCCATTCAGGTCAGGCTGTAAAAGTGTAGTTGCACGGAAAAAACAGTGGAATTTTTACATTCATTAGTAATTCTATTCAAGAGCGTGTCCAGTGGATAAAATCAATCCAGACGGCCGAAGAACCTCGCTTTGATAAGCACTTATATCTCAGCCAGAGTCTCATAAGGCGCAAATTTATTGTGGACTGTGTTATTCTAGTATTAGATAAACACAGGGTATTTCGCCACAAATCTGTCAGAGAGAATAAGAGAACATAAGAGAAGCCGTGTTGGGTCAGGCCATTGGCCCATCCAGTCCAACACTCTGTGTCACTCAGTGGCCAAAGCCCAGGGGCCATGAGACCCCCACCAGAGGGGTCAGATGTCCTCCCACTGTTGATCCCCAAGGACCAAGGAGACAGAGCATCCCTGCCTCAGACAGAGTGGCTCATGGCCACTCATGGATCCCTGCTCCTTAGGTTTATCCAGTCCCCTCCTGAAGCTGTCTATGCTGGTATCCACCCCCACTTCCTGCGGCAGTGAATCCCACGGGTTAATGACCTTGGGTGAAGAAGGACTTCCTTTTCTCTATTCTAACCCTCCTGCTCCTTAATCTCACAGAGTGCCCGCCAGCTCTTGTAAGAAAGGGAGAAAAGGACTTTTTCCTTTGCTTTCTCTGTCCCAAGCAAAACTTTGTATACCTCTCTCCTGTCGACCCCCCAGTTGGCATTTCTCCAATCCAAAGGGCCCTAGCCTCCTTAACCTTCTCTTCATCGGGAGGGTGTTTCAGGAAACAAGGTTTTCCGTCACGGAGCACGAGGACTAGAATCTGGCGTGTTTGGTGAGACCCAGCGGGGCGCTGCGCCTTTTGCTTCCTGTGCATTCCCCGGAGCATGACTGGGTCGCTCTCCTCTTTGCAACTAGCGCCGTGGAAAAGAAGAAGAAGCTGGTGGAGAAGATTGAGGAGCAGCTGTCCAAGCTGAGCATGCAAGCCACCGACAAGGAGGAGAACAAGCAGATCGCCTTGGGCACCTCCAAGCTGAATTACTTGGATCCTCGCATCAGCGTGGCCTGGTGGGTGAGGGCAGCCTTGGAGGGTTTGGGGGGGAGGCAGGCCTGGGGGGAGTGGGAAGGCGGGGGGGGGGTGCTCAGCTTGGATTACTCCACACCTTTCTTTTTGTCTTTGTCTACAGGTGTAAAAAATTTGATGTGCCCATTGAGAAGATTTACAATAAGACCCAGCGGGAGAAGTTTGCTTGGGCCATAGCGATGGCGGACGAAGATTTTGAATTCTAAGGCACGGCCTTTGGGTAGCGAGTCATCATTTTTACGCCTTTTTGTCAGCAAAATACATCTCTAACGGAAGAAGCTGTTGTCTCTATCACGTTTTGTGTCGCTGAGAAGATACGTACTTCGAGGCATGTTGGGTAACTGGGCCGCAACCTTCCCTCGGTTTATTATTTTGGGGAACTTAAGTGACGGTTTGGTCACCTTTACCCTTCACAGGCTTAGCTGTCATGGCGTTTGTCTTTAAGGATCTTGGGATATAAAAGTCCTGGATACCAGGCACCCGAGAACTACAAATCCCAGGGCTCCGTAGGGGAGGCCATGACAGGTACAGCATCCATTCTGGTCTGTCCTGCAGATGTAGCCGTTGCCGTTCCCCTCGCCTTTTCCTGGTCCCTTGTCTTTTGTCCCGTTCTGAGACAGCAGATGCTTTCTGTGAGCCATTTTGTTGAATGTGTCCCAAACATTGTGCCACTCAGAAGCACTTTTCCGAGGGTGGGATGAGGCTGAACTGGGTTTCTGGCTTTTGTCGACCCCTGAAAGAATGCATTGAGAGATGTAGCGTCAACCAGAAGTCCAGTAGCTGTCTGTCTGGGAGATGGATGTTACAAAGGGGATGGTATAATTCTGACCAATAATGAGATTAGGTTTTCCTGATCCGGTCCCTGTTCCCTGCATCAGAGATCCCGTTTTACCCTACCCCACACTTCTCAATCTGCACAACTAGAAATTTGCGGGCAGGATCAAGGAATTCCTGGATGCCGTCAAACCAGATTAGCCTGTCCACGTTGGAGCAAACAACTGAAGTGGAGAGTCTTACTGGGGGTTGCACAGAAATGTGCTCCGTGTTACTTCTTCGTCTTTCGGGGACGCTACCTTTCAGAGCGATGGAGGGCAGGGAAGATGATGTTGCTTCAGAAAGAGATTGGTGGGGGGGGTCTGTGCTAAAGGCCCCCGGACCTTAACTCCCCTGGGGACATTCTGCGGGTATCACTTGAATTCACGCCAGAATGAGTGGCTCCCTGCTCATTCTCAGCAGCCGTCCTCTCCTGGTGGGGCCTCCTTGGCTTTCTAAGGAGATTGTGACACCTTCATCACCGGAAGCAAATTAGGCATACGTTGAAGGGCAGCACAGGGGTTATTTGCTGTAGTTTTGTACTCAAAATAACGGGTTTGTGGCACGACCATCTTCACTCACTGGCTGAACGATACTTGTAGTTTATTGTGGGGAGGGTGGACAGAGTTGGGTCCCGGGCACGATCCTGGAAGGAAAGAGGGTCGGACCGTCTGGTCAGTTCTGGTGTTTGCTAATAATTTGCTAATGATTCCAACCCAAAGGGCCCAGTGGGAGGGGAAAGGGTTGTTTTGATTTTCCGCACCACATTTAAACCAGCGGCTGTCGCAGAGGCTGGCCGAGTTAGCAAGGCCGTTCTCAGTTCCTTGGTCTTTAGGGCCCTCTGGTTGCTCGATGTCCAGCCACTCTCTGCGTTCACGTCCAGGCTTCGAGGGTCCGGGTGCCGTTCCTGAGACGTCCTTTTGTTTTTGAGGTTGAGCTGCTTGGGGAAGCACTTAATTAAAATATTAATATTTTTCTCCATGCTGGTCCCTGTGTTTTGTTTGTCAGGATACTTAACTCTGGAATGGAATCTGTCACGTTCTGGGTGTCCCTGGGCCAGCTGCACCCTCTAGCCCAGGGGTGGCCAGATTGTGGCTCTCCAGATGTCTGTGGACTACAATTGCCATGAGCCCCCGCCAGCACATGCCACAAGTGCACATCAACAAACTCACGGGGAGGGGTGGGCAGCAGTTCTACCTTTGAGGGCGAAAGTCTCTTCCCCCAGGCAGGCCTCACCTCATGTAGGTAATGAACAAGGAAAGCTGCTGTCTACCGATTCGGAGCATCGGTTCTTCAAGGTCAGCATTGGCCGCTCAGGCTGGCAGCTGCTTTCTGGGGTTCTGAGCCCACAATAGCTACAGCCTGATGCTTTCAAATTGGAGGTGCCAGGGATTGAACTTGGGACCTTCTGCATGCCAAGTGAATGCTCTACCACTGAGCATAGTGGCTAAAGAGCAGTGAACTCTCATATGGAAAAACTGGATTTGATTCCCCACTCCTCCACATGCAGCCAGCTGGGGTGACCTTGGGCTAGTCCCAGTTCTCTCAGAGCTCTCCTCACAGAGCAGTTCTCTCAGCCGCACCTCCCTCACAGGGTGTCTGCTGTGGGGAGAGGAAGGGAAGGCAATTGCAAGCGGCTTTGGGACTTCTTTGGGTAGTGAAAAGCGGGGTATGAAATCCCAGTTCTTCTCTTCTTCACGGGAGACAGCTGCAGCAAAGAAGGGGGAGCAGAAGGCATCGTTGCAGCACACGGCGGCCTGTGGAATCGGAAATGTAAAAGTAGAACAAAGGCGGATTCCTAGGGCATTAGTTCTCTCTTGCAAACAAGGTTAGCTAATTCAGGGCCCTAAATTGCAGGGTGAAATTGGGGCGAGGCAAAGTCAGGAAGCACCCGTCATCCTGCTCCTGTCCCCTGTGCATTGCACTGGGCCATTTCATCCTCGCTGCTCAGTAAATGGGCCCAAATTGTACCCTTCCTGCGGGGACCGCAGCCCAAGGGCCATGAATAGATGCACTGAAGCCACCCCAGACAGGGCCGCGGTGACGGAGGCGGTTGCCGGTGTCCAGCTAGATGAGTCACAGTAGGTCAGTTTGGGTAGGGTGCTGGGCAGGGCGTTATATAATTAAATAGAAATGATTGGAGCCCCTCCTCCTACCGGTGCTGGCATCTGTGTAAAGCTGCACAGGAAGTCAACAGGGGGCTGTGAGCAGGACTGCCACCATGCTACCAGTTGAGCTCATCCTTTTTCAATCACATGGCCTGGTTGACAGACTACTGCAGAGTGCTCTGCGTGGGGCTGCCCGTGGAGACTGTTTGGCACCATCAGTACTGAATGCTGACTTCCAGGGGTAGGATGTTCAAGAGACAATGAGGGGCAATTATAGCAGAGAATTCTCACACGTGCAGGTTGCCACCTTTGGGTTGGGAAACACCTGGACATTTGGGGGGGTGGAGCCTGGTAAGGGTTTAAAGGAGAAGAGATATAAAGCCAAACAGCTCATCCTCCCAAGCAGCCCTTTTCTTCAGGGGAACTGATCTTTTAGTCTGGAGATGAGCTGGAATTCTAGGAGATCCCCAGATCCTGCCATTCCCGTGGTCTGTTACTTCTGTTCCTTTTGGATGGATGTTTTGAGAGGGGGAAAATCCTCCACAGCTGGGGTCTTTTGTTGAAGAGGAAGAAGAACTTTTTATTCCTCGCTTTTCACTATCTGAAGGCATCTCAAAGAGGCATACAATTGTCCTCCCTTTATCTCCCCACAACAGATACCCTGTGTGGTAAGTGGGGCACAGAAAGCTCTAAAAGAACAGCTCTAACAGCCTGGCCCAAGGTTACACAGATGGCTGTATGTGGAGGAGTGGAGAATCAAACCCAGTTCTCCTGATTAGAGGCCGCCCCTCTTAACCACGACACCCAGCTGGCTCTCTTCCTTGGCACGTCTGTCTTTGTGGTTTCACTTGGTTTTGACTTTGTGCTCATCAGCTCTTGGGTCTTTTAAAAGGATTCTTTTTGCTTTTAAAATCCTCCGTTTGAACTTTGGAGAGTAATTTATTTTCTGAAGGAAGGAAAGGGGAAAGCAGCTCAATCCCCATGCAGTAAATTACAAATCCTAAAAATTAGATGGTAAAAATGTATACTGGCCACTTGCTTGTCTTATAAGCCCCCTCCAAGAGCCTAAAACCACTGCAGGTGAACATCCAGCTGCCAACTTGACTTACATTGGGGGGGGGGGGACGGCCTAGAGAGAAGTCCCAGCAAGGGAATTAGGCAGCGGGACTCATTCCAATGTGACCTTGGCCTCAGCTAGATGCCGGGTGGAAGACTGCTGTTTTGCAGGCCCTGTGGAACTAGGATTTCCTTGAAATCTGGGCCTGGGCTATTAGCCACCCCCCCCCCCCCGTTTCCTTTCATCTGCAGACCTGATCAATTGCCTCATCCAATAATTAATGAACATGTTAAACAATTCCGGCCCCAGCACAGAACCCTGTGGGATACCTCTGGTCACCTCCTTCAAGGTGAAGATGATCCCTTTGGTTCTCTCCGCCAGCCAGTGAGGTGTCCCAGGGTAGAAATACCTGTTCTTCTTCTCTGGCTCGAAAAGCAGATTGCTCCAGAGTATCGTGTCCAGGTCACGGGAGGTGATGGTGCTGCTTTGCTCTGGTTTGGCCTCACTTGGAGTCCGGTGTTCAGTTTTGGGCACCCCAGTTGAAGAGGGATGTTGACAAACTGGAACATGTCCAGAGGAGGGCAACATAGTGCGGGGTTTGGAGACCAAGACGTAGGAGGAAAGGTTGGGGGAGCTTGGTCTGTTTAGCCTGGAGAGGAGGTGACTGAGAGGGGATCTGATAGCCATCTTCAAGTATTTAAAAGGCTGCCATATCCAGGATGGAGCAGAATAGTTCTCTCTTGCCCCAGAGGGACAGACCAGAACAAATGGGATGAAATTAATGCAAAAGAAATTCCATCTAAACCTCCTGAAGAAGTTCCTGACAGTCAGAGCGGTTCCTCAGTGGAACAGGCTTCCTCGGGAGGTGGTGGGTTCTCCTTCTTTGGAGATTTTTAAACAGAGGCTGGAGAGCCATCTGACGGAGAGGCTGATTCTGGGAAGGCTCAAGGGGGTGGCAGGTGACAGTGGATGAGCGACAGGGATGTGAGTGTTCTGCATAGTGCAGGGGGTTGGACTAGATGACCCAGGAGGTCCCTCCCAACTCTATTATTCTATGATTCTATGATTCAGAGGTGACGTAGGATTTCCACTTTATGGTTGCCTGGAAAGGGTTGAAGTGACAATCAGGTATGAACTAGCCCATCTGTCTATAATCTGGAAGGTCGGTGTCTTTTTCATCACAACCCCCCCCCCCCAAAACAACAACAACAACAAAACAGTGCACTTCTTCCTGCACCCGCAAGTTATTTGGCAACCCTAGTTCTCTACTACCGCATTAGACACGGCAAGTGTCCTAATTCTATACGGTGTTGGGCAAAAGTCCACCCCGTTGGCAAACGGATACGTCTGTGTGTTACGTACCCTGCAATGAAGTGTTTTCCTTTCATGACAATAAGGACACAACAGGCCCGTGGTACTGTGTGCCAATGTGTTTTTGTTGTGCCAGGTTTCTGTTGAAGGATGGCTCTCTTTTGGTATTTATTTGCCCCTCCCATCTTTCCCATGAACGTTATTAGGCTCTGGATTTCAGTGATGCAAGCTGGAGAAATTCCCTTCTCCCTGTGCAATGGGAGGACCTGCACAATTGCTGGGGGTGATCAAAGAGGATCAACAAGCAATTAGTTGCATTGCAGCTCTCAAGGGCCCTTTGTTCCCAGCTGTGTGGCATGTCCATTGAGCTGCAAGCCTCATCCTCTTGCGAAGGAGACCTGAGCACACACGGCTTTTCAAGGGCAGAACTGTCTCCTCAGACTGGCAGCAGCTCTCCAAGGTCTCAGGCTGAGGTCTTTCATATCCCTTGCGCCAGGGGTAGTCAAACTGCGGCCCTCCAGATGTCCACGGACTACAATTCCCATGAGCCCCCTGCCAGGGGCTCATGGGAATTGTAGTCCGTGGACATCTGGAGGGCCGCAGTTTGACTATCCTCATTCTTTTTGCTGTAAATGTCTGGAATTGAGACTGGGACCTTCTACAGGCCAATCAGATGCTCTGCCCTCTTCCAAATATTCATTTGAATTGTCATTTCAGTTGTCGAAGGCTTTCACAGATGGAATCAACTAGCTGTTGTGGGTTAGAATCAGAATAATAGAGTTGGAAGGGACATCATGGGTCATCTAGTCTAACCCCCTGCACTATGCAAGGTATTTCCAGCGGTGTGGCCACTGTCTGGTGGTTTTAGCCCCTGACATTTCGCCAGTAATTGTGGCTTGCATCTTCAGAGGTAGGACATGGCAAGATGGGAGTCTCCCTGTGCCCAAGAGATAGCTTGCCATGCCATCCTGGCCTAGACAGAGATTTGAGTTTCCTTAGTCGTGTTGGTGGTGGTGATGCATGAAAGTGTTGAATCGTACCTGGCTTTTAGCGACCCAATAGAGGTTTATAATGATATCTTTAAACTGCCCCTCCAGTGGCTCCAGCGGCCGGGAGAAGGCTCCAGAGAGCCGCTGGTGGGTGGGGGGGCACCCATTTTATCCATGGGTAAAATCCTAGCGCCCATTTTATCCATGGGTAAAATGGGCTTTCTTTCTAGTAATTATAATAAAATAGTAAATTAACAACCTAAGAGAAGCCCTGTTGGATCAGGCCAGTGGCCCATCCAGGACAACACTCCGTGTCCCACAGTGGCCCTAACCCAGGGGCCCTCAGGGGGTCCACCAGCAGAGCCAGAAGCCCTCCCACGGTTGCCCCCCAAGCACCAAGAATGCACAGCATCACTGTCGCAGACATAAGAATATAGGAGAAGCCATGTTGGATCAGGAAGATGGCCCATCCAGTTCAGCCCTCTATGTTGCACAGTGGCCCAAACCCAGGGGCCATCAGGGGCTCCACCAGAGAGCCAGAACTCCATAAGCCCTCCCACTGTGGCCCCCAAACCCAAAGAAGACCGAGCATCCCTGCCCCATCCAAACCTCATGGCTGACAGCCGCTGCAGGATATTTATCCAATCCCCTAGAATCTGCCAGGCTGTCAGATTAGAGGAGGCTGTGCTTAAACACGTTCTAGCAGATCATAACCTTGTTATCTAGGCCTGTTGATTTCCCCTTGGACTTAAACAACTTCTCCATGAATTGACTTCATCCCCTTCCTTATCTGTTTGCAACTGCTAATCTCACTCCAGTCCTTTACACAGCGATGTTACACTTGAAAGGCTGGGGCGGAATTCACACCCACTCCCTCCCTGCCCCCAGAGTCTTCCTTTCAATTATAATTCCTAGTTGGATTTGCTAACATATAATCAGTGCTGGAGTATTGCCACGCTGTTCTCTCCTCTAGCCAAAAGGAAGGACTATTGAAGTCTACAATGGCCTCATGAAACCCCACTTCCAACTCTGCATTACATGCACTCCTTACCTGATCTACCTTCTCTGTCTCTAACCACCTACAGCAGGGGTAGTCAAACTGGGGCCCTCCAGATGTCCATGGACTACAATTCCCAGAAGCCCCTGCCAGCAAATGCTGGCAGGGGCTCCTGGGAATTGTAGTCCATGGACATCTGGAGGGCCGCAGTTTGACTACCCCTGACCTACAGGGTGGGCTGTGGTTCAGTGGTAGAGCTTCTGCTTGGCAGGCAGAAGGTCCCAGGTTCAATACCCAGCATCTCCAGCTAAAAGGACCAGGTAGTAGGTCATGGAAAAGACTTTTACCTGAGACCCTGGTTCAGTGGCAGAGCATCCATTTGGCCTGCAGAAGGTCCCAGGTTCAATCCCTGGTATCTCTAGGTTCAGACGAACCAATAATAGATTATTTCAAATGGTTTTCCATATTGGTCTGAACCAGCAGAACAAAGTTTGAGTCCAGAGGCACTGTCAAGACCAGCAAAATTTTATTCAAGGTGTAAGCTTTTGTGTGCTTACAAAATAATAATAATAAGTTGGTTCTTATATGCCACTTTTCTCTACCCAAAGGTGTCTCAAAGCGGCTTACAATTGCCTTCCCTTCCTCTCCCCACAACAGGCACCCCGTGAGGGAGATGAGGCAGAGAGAGCCCTGATATCACTGAAGAAGAAGAAGAGTTGGTTCTTATATGCCGCTTTTCTCTACCTGAAGGAGGCTCAACACGGCTTACAGTCGCCTTCCCTTCCTCTCCCCACAACAGACACCCTGTGAAGGAGGGGAGGCTGAGAGAGCCCTGAGATTACTGAAGAAGAACAAGAGTTTGTTCTTGTATGCTGCTTTTCTCTACCCGAAGGAGTCGCAAAGCGGCTTCCAAATGCCCCTGTATCATGGCCCGGTGTTCCTTGGAGCCGCCCTTCCAAGTGGTAGCCAGGGCTGACCCTGAATCGTAGAATCATAGAGTTGGAAGGGACCTCCAAGGTCATCTAGCCCAACCCCCTGCAGAATGCAGGAAATTCACAATGATCTGCTTAGCTTCCGAGATCTGATGGGATCGGGGCTCTCCAGGTCAGTCTGGCATGGGTGGACTCCAGCCAAGTTCTTGTGGTTTTCTGGCTTCCGATCTGACCTACCAGCAGGGACCTGCCCCTTGACCTCCTTCAGGTCAAACTCTGACGATTGTGGCCCCACCTGTGGCTGCTTCATTCTGCAGACTGGAGCAACATATGGAAGGAGACAAACCTCTCTCTAAACCTGAGAAAAACCCTGTTCACAGAAGCTTTCCTTATTGTCCTGCTTTTAATTAGATCTGACAGCAGCATTCAACACATGGCCCATCCCAAGCTTCTGACTTACTGTCTAGTCCAGGGGTAGTCAACCTGTGGTCCTCCAGATGTCCATGGACTACAATTCCCATGAGCCCCTGCCAGCTGGCAGGGGCTCATGGGAATTGTAGTCCATGGACATCTGGAGGACCACAGGTTGACTACCCCTGGTCTAGTCAACATGGGGATGGGGGCACAGCCCTGAAGTGGCTGCAGCCCTTTCTGCAGGGTCGGGGAGCACCTCCTAGTGTCAGGCTCTCACTTGAGGGGTCCCACAGGGAACAATACTCTCTCCAGTGTTATGTAACGTCCACACGTGCCCCCTTGTCCAGTTGATCTGGGAGTTTGAGCTGAGTTGTCACCAATATGCGGACGATGCCCAGCGATTTCTGTTAAGGGACAGCCGTCTGTTGACATTGCTGTGGGAGACTGGTTCAAACGGAGTCAGCGGAAGTCCTCTTGCAGGGCTGGAACACGGAGGGATGATGCGGCTGCGCAGATAAATGTTGGAGCCATTTGAGGGTTATTTTGCTGAGAAGAGATCTGTGTTTTTCATTTGGAAATCTGATGAAAAACCACTTTGAAACACAGCGTCCACTGGTGGTACAACATGAGCCAGCTAGGTATAGTGGTTAAGGGCAGTGGCTTCTACTGTAGGGGAGCTGGGTTTGATTCCCTGCTCCTCCTTCACATGCAGCCAGCTGGGCGACCTTGAGCTAGTCACAGTCCTGTTAGATCTGCTCTCACAGAGCAGTTCTGTCAGAGCTCTCTCAGCCCCACCTACATCACAGGGCGTCTGTTGTGGGGAGTGGACAGGAAGGGGATCGTAGGCCACTTTGAGATTCCTTTGGGCCATGAAAGGTGGGGTATAAAAACCAACTCCTTTCCATCTTGTCTTGATATTGTACCTGTGTATCAATATCCAATGTGGTAATTTATGCTATAGCTTAGTGAACAAGATACCACTCTTTAGATGTGTATTATTATAATATCCTACCTGGGGACTTGCATCCCTACCAAGTTCTAAGCAGGGCTTAGATTTATTTACTCTTGGCTTCCAAGATCCAACACGATCAGGTTGGCCACAGCTATCCAGGTCAGAGCTGAGGTCCCCTCGTGCTCATGCCAATTCTTGCCACATCACTGCGCTCTAAATATGTGCTACGCCACCCACCCATTGGGAAAGACATGTGTGTTGCTGTGCAAAGATAGCTGCTGGCGCTCCACGCCCCTGGGCTGCATGTCCTGGGAAAGTCACTCCTCAGCCAGACACATCCTGTGCTGACCCAATTATCACCCTTCAGTGAATTCCACTGTACCAGGGAGCGGGGAGTGAGTCAAAGACCAGCAACCCATTTAATTAGATGTGCTCACGTGCCGTGCAAGGACTTCCAATGAACTAGTCCCAGGTGTGAGTGTTTGTCCTTCTACTGAAGAGGACAGCTGTTTTGGGTACAGCTGAAGGAGTCTCAAAGCGACTTGTAATCGCCTTCCCTTCCTCCCGCAAGAACAGACACCCTGTGAGGGTGGTAGGGCTGAGAGAGCTCTGAGAGAACTGTGACTGGCCCAAGGTCACCCAGCTGGTTACATGGGGAGGAAGAGTGGAGAATCAAACCCGGTTCTCCAGGTTAGAGGCCCCTGCTATTGACCATGACACCACCCTGGCTCTCTAAAAAAGACATTCTCTGCACCTGTTGATGAAATGTAATTCCTCTACCTGTAATTATTATTGTGTCGTTATTGTGATAGCCCAGCGACCTACTCAGGGTTCTTTTGCCCAGTGCAATGCTCCCAATGTGATCACACAGGGGAAAGCCTTTTTAATATTTATTTACTAGACTAAAGAAATAGACTCAGGGGAGTTCCGAAATCTGCGCAGAGAACAATAGGATAATGTACCCTTTCCTTGGAGGCTGGGAAAGATGATGCCCTTGCAGAATGAGCCAATAGCCTGGGGTCTTTACCGCCCCGCTGTTTTCAACAGTATTTGGAAAAAACCCTCTTGATCAACCCAAGAGAGTCCCCAACCTGTTTGAGCCTGCAGGGGCTGCTGGAATTCTGATTCCGCATGGGGGGGGGGGCACACAGCAGGGTTGAAAGGTCCACTGGGGGGGGGGATCGGGGTGGCCAGATCCAAGTGAAGAAATTCCTGGAGATTTGGGGATGGCTCCTGGGGTACAAGGCCATGGAATCCACCCTCCCAAGCAGCCCTCTTCTCCAGGGGAACTGATCTCTGACGTCTGGAGTTGAGCTGTAATTCTGGTGGGATCCCCAGGCCCCACCTGGAGGCTGGCATCCTGAGTGCACAGTCTCAAATTAGCCATCTGACTTTTGGCCACCCAGTGAAGGTTCTTGGGCTGTGGTGGAAGCTGCTGCCAGGGCAAAAAAAAATGTTTTTAAAGAAAAAATCAGCCCAGTCAATCAAATCTCCATTAGCCAATCAGGATCCTTGCTTGGCAAAAGTCCTATCTGGCCCTGCCCACGTTCTCCATGCAATGGGCTGATTCTGTGCACTTTGGCAGATTGCGTGAGAGACCAGAAGGGGTTGTGTCAGCGCATGGCTCTTGCGGCCCTTCCTTGCATGCCTGGTGAAATGTATCAGGGCGGGAAAATCCAAAGTTAGCAGTTTTTATTCGTTCTGCATGCAGGAAGTTTGGGCCGGAAACGTCGTTAAGTAAGAGTTGTTCGGTTTCGATGGTTCCGTTTGCTGTGGAGCGCTGTGCTGAGTTGTTAATTTGTTATTGGAATACTTTGCCCAATCACCACTTTTAGGATTCGGAAGCGAATTTCTTCCAGGCCAGCCTGGCCAGGGTATTGGAATGATGCACACGTACAGAGAGCTGGTCCAGCAGACTCCTCTTGACTCCCTCGAGAGACTGGTTTTCATTGAACCATAAAAATTACTATTGCGTATGCTCATGCTTCCTACAAGAGGCTAGTCAAAGGCCCTGTTTACTGTTCTATTTATATTGCCCTTGCCGGGGCCAAGGTGGATTTAATGAGGGCTGCCACACTTAATCAAGTGCCATCTCTCTGCCATCCCGTCCCACTAAGTCTACATGTGTGCCGGCCTCCTGATTTGTTTCTCAAGGGCAGATCTTGTCTCCCTTGGCCTTCACACCCTCTAGGAAGACCAAAATAAAAACAATCTGCACGGAATGTCCACGTGCGCGCATGCCTGCAGCTGCCGAGCCCAACGCATAGTTCCACGATCTCTCTCTAGCGTCCCCTTGACCCTCATTTAACCCCCTGCTGCGCTTTTCTTCCTGGTAGCTTGTACACTTCCTCTTCTTCGAGCGGTCTGCAAGCAGCAGCTGGAGAAACCCTGGTCAGGGATCCTTCTGGGTGATCCTGTGCCAGACAGCGGGTTGAACGGGATGGCCCGGATGGCGCCTTCCACCTCTGTAATTCTGGGGTTCTTATCCTCACAACATCCCTGCGAGGGAGACTGAGCTGGGAAAGTGTATCTGGCTGTCTTGCGTATGGCCTGAGTGTTCCTGTACCTCGCTGTTTCCAAGGAGCGGAATATTCTTCCAAAGGGAACATTTTGATTTCTGTTATTTGGAAAGCTGGTCCTGGAAAAGTTGGAAATGTGTTGCCCGCGGTGGAGAAACCTAGAGTGGGAAGGGGCCAATTGCTCTGCTTTCTGGAGTTTGACCTTGATTGACAAACTCTTTTTCTGGACAATAAAATCAGAGTCCAGGAACACCAACAAAGATTTATTCAAGGCGTGAGCTTTCGAGTGCTTGCACTCGAAAGCTCGCGCCTTGAATAAATCTTTGTTGGTCTTAAAGGTGCTCCTGGACTCTGATTTCATTGTGCTACTTCAGACCAACACAGCTACTCTTTTGAATCTTTCTCGAAGTCCAGAGGCACCATGAAGACCAACCGAGTTCTATTCCAGGCATGAACTTCTGTGTGCATGCAAATACCTTGAATACGACTTGGTTGGTCTTCAAGGTCCCCCTGGACTTCGAGAAAGATTCAAAAGAGTAGCCGTGTTGGTCTGAAGTAGCACAAATAAATCAGGGTCCAGGAGCACCTTAAAGACCCACAAAGATTTGCTGCTTCAGACCAACACGGCTGCCCACTTGAAACTCTTTCTCGGTGGCCCTTCTTCGTGCAGGTGTGCCCCTTAGCGTGGGATAGTGGTGAAGAACGGCAGGCTCTAATCTGCAGAGCCGGGTTCGAGTCCCCAGTCCTCCTCCGCATGCAGCTTGCTGAGTGACCTTGGGCCAGTCTCAGGAATACATAAACCCAGTTTGTATGTGGCTGCTTTGGAGGATGGACCCCACTGATGCCTCTGCCACCCACCCCCGACTCCATTCCCACCTGGATTTGGCAACTGTACCCCACCAGCCCCCATCGGTGGCCACCTGGCAACTATCTCACATGGAGATGAGTGATCCTTCTTTGAAGCCCTGCCTTAGGCAATCTCTGTGGTAGTGTGCCCTGGAACATGGAAGCTCCATGTCACTGGCCTGGTGGATAGGCGGGGTTTCCGTGGGCGGAGATGGGAGGGAGCTTTGGGTGGGTGGTGCCGAGGTTCAGGGTGGTGGGAAAGGCCCGGAGCAGGGAGCAGACAATGGTTGCATTCTGACAGCCTCAGCCACACCGGCCGGGTGGTGGTTCACCCACACGCATTCCACGGCTTGCAGGTGCTCCTGCCTCTCCCGGTTCTTGCCGTCTCAGACGTCCTGCCCAGAAGTGCAGAACCTGCCCCAGAGCAGCCAGTCCCTGTGGCCAGCGGCAGAAGGAGAAGATGAAGTCGTACGTGGTGATCCTCCTGTGCGTCCTCCTGTGTATGGAGCAAGGTAAGACTCCACCCCAACCTTCCCGTCTTTCTGGGCTCCCTTTATGAGAAGGAATTTGGTAGCTCTCTTGGGAAAAACTTGATGGTTTTTGGATGCTGGAGAATGCCCTGGTGGAGACCCTAGACCGGGCAGGTGGGTTCAAACAAACCCACAAATGATGCTGCCTTCCGTTGAATCAGGCCTTGGGTCCATCAAGGTCAGCATTGTCTACTCAGACCGGCAGCTGCTCTCCAGGGACTCAGGCAGAGGTCTTTCCCGTCACCTCCAGCCTGGTCCTTGTAACTGGAGATGCCGGGCATTGAACCTGGGACCTTCTGCAGGCCATTCAGAGGCTCTGCCACTGAGCCAGGGTCTCACGTCAAAGTCTTTCCCATCCCCTCCTGCCTGGTCCTTTTAACTGGAGATTCCGGGGATTGAACCGGGGACCTTCTGCCTGCCAAGCAGAGACTGCCACTAAGTCACTGGACCAAACTCCATCTTACTAAACGGTGCAGGGTCACATAAACCTCGAGGATCCCACACTGAGATGGCTGCCAAAGCAACCTGAACAGAACCTCTCCAGTGGAACGCAGTGGGTATAAGCCCTGTGAGCGGGCTGTGCTGGATTCCCAGCCGTTTAATTGCTACAGTTTTAGTGTTTTATGATAAATGTTTTTATTGCATTTATCATGTTGCAAACCGCCCCAAGCTGGCGTTCGGGAGGGGTGGTTATATAAATCTAATCTTTTACATCTAAATAAATAAAAACTATTTTATGTTGGATGGCCCGTTTCAGGGTCCTTCCCCCATACCTGACAACTCTGGTACATATAACGTGCTAGTTCTTTGAAGCCCTCTCCTAATGCTGCACACAGCCCCCAGAGTGCTGAGTGCGAAACATACCTGATCCCAGAGAACTGTTTCAGTGGTCTGCACCTTCTTAGAGGGAGCAATTTCATCACCCCCCTTCTGCCTTCTGCTTGATCTCATGGAGCTACTTAAACAAGGACCTGCAGGGGAGGCATCTTTGTCAGCCGCGAACTCTGAGACGAGTGGCTCGCCTTACAAGGGAAGCGTAAAGGCACAAGATTACTTGTCAGTTTTGAATGAGCTAGAGATGGTACTTGGGTCTGACGTTGTCTTCATTCCTGTGGGGAGAGGAAGGGAAGGCAATTGTAAGCCGCTTGGAGACTCCTTTGGACAGTGAAAAGCGGGGTATAAAACCAACTCTTCTTCTTCTTCCTCCACCTCCTTTTGGGGAGATTTTGAAGCAGAGGCTGGACGGCCATCTGACACCAATGCCATTTCTGTGAATGTAGGCAGATCACGAGAGGGCGAGGGCAGGAGAGGGGGAGGGCAGGAGTCAGTTTTCGGTTCTGGGGGTCCTTTCTTAGAAGCCCAGGGCCATGCCAACCACCACTTTGGGGTCAGGAAGGAATCTTGCTGCACACTAGATTGGCCAGGGATCCTGGAGGTATTTTCTCTTCCTCTGGGCCTAGAGCAGAGGTCGCTAGGGAAGTGTGGGAAGAAGGGAGTTGAGAATGCCCTGCGTTGTGCAGAGGGTTGAACTAGATGACCCTTGAGGTCCCTTCCAGCTCTGTGTCTCCAAGGTGATCTCAGCCAGGCCAAACGCGACTAAGAGCAGAAATGCTGGAAGGGGAGTTTGGGAACGGGCATTCTAACCTTAGCTCGCCACGGACACGGTTCCTTCTCTCCTGCAGCTCACTGTCTCGTGTGCTTCACCTGCGAGAACCAGTCTCGGAACTGGAGGTGCTTGAGGCCGACCAGATGTGCACCCGAAGATAACTACTGCGTGACCACTGTCAGCACGACAGGACTCAGTACGTTTCAGATGAGCTTGCGGCAGACTGAGCAAGCGGCGGATCTGCCCCCTTGGGCATTTCGTACCTATATCAGGGGTGGCCTTTGCCAACATGACATGAATACAATTCAACCAAAGTTACCTATCATTTGGGGGGGGGGGAGGCTGTGACTCTCTAGATGTGCATGAACTACAATACCCATGAGCCCTTGCTTCTGGGCTTGCAAGGGCCAGACTGTGAAACCCGTGGAGATTTAGGAATGGAACCTGGGAGGCCAGGGACCTCAGTGGAATACAAAGCTGCAGAGTTCACATTCCAAAAGCAGTCATTTGCTCCAGGGGAACTGGTCTCTTTAGTCTGGAGAAAAGCTGTAATTCCAGGGTTTTCCAGGTCCGGTCTGGAGGCTGTTGGCATCCCTAACTACTTCCAAAGAAGTCCTAAGGATGCCAGCCTCCAGGTGGGACCTGGGAACCCCTTGGCATTACAGCACGTCTCCAGACTAAAGAGATCAGTTCCCCTGAAAGGGCTGCTTGGGACGGGGGACTCTGTGGCCTTGGACCCCACCGAGGTCCCTGTCCTGCACATGGTTCCATCCCCAAATCTCCAGGAATATCCCAACTTGAATCTGGCCCAAGATTGCCAAGGGAGCTTGGGTACCAGGTGGGGTTTTAAGCCAGGAACAAGAAGGTTGAGCAAACAATAAAATAGAATGCAGCTATTTATTACGTGGCGCTCAAATGAGAGGGCTGGAGATGTTAGCCATTCAGTCATGTCCAGGGGTAGTCAAACTGCGACCCTCCAGATGTCCATGGACTACAATTCCCAGGAGCCCCTGCCAGCATTCGCTGGCATTCGCTGGCAGGGTCTTCTGGGAATTGTGGTCCATGGACATCTGGAGGGACGCAGTTTGACTACCCCTGGTCATGTCCGACTCTTGGTGCTTCTACTGATCAACTGCTGCCACGATTTTCGACCTTGCGGCCCTTCTTTTAGTTGCATAATGCTCTGGCTGGTGTCCAGCCTGATCGTATAGAACCCTCATGTTCTTTGTCGGCCTGGTTTCCTTTCATCGCTGACCAAGCCCAGCATAACAAATAGGATTAAGAACAACCTACGAAGACACAATTAAATATTCACAGCCTCGTATACAGCAGTAGGATAGAGTTGTGTGTCCAGTTCCAGAGAGTCACACTGAAGGTCACACATGGATCCTACAACAAGTCCCATAAAGGGAAGCAAAAAACCCCACCTGAAAAACAGGCAAACCCCCCAAATTTTAGGGATGAAAGCAATTATAAAAATGGAAACATTTTATTGGAGTTCAGGTCCTAAGTACTTGGCAAGGCGGATGTATCACCCAGATATTTTATGTGTGCCATCAGAGATTTCAATGTTTTTAAATATACGATCTCCAATAAGATATTTCCATCTTTATGATTGTGACCTTTTTGGTTCTCGTCTACCCATGAATCATAAACAAAGGATCCAATACGGTCTTCTTCATTAGTCAAAATTGTTTTTACACACACCCCAATACACAACCTATAGCCATATCAACATGAAATATCTTTTAGAGCAGGGGTAGTCAACCTGGGGTCCTCCAGATGTCCATGGACTACAATTCCCATGAGCCCCTGCCAGCATTCGCTGGCAGGGGCTCATGGGAATTGTAGTCCATGAACATCTGGAAGACCCCAGGTTGACTACCCCTGTTTTAGGGGCCCAGCAGGTCGTATATGAGTCACAACCAAGGGAAACCTCAAAGAATGGAAAATCTGCTTCTACAGCACACGGGAAGTGCATGATCAAATGTGTTCAGAACAAGACTGTTGCAATAATTTCCTTCCTATCTGTTGCATGCGGATAGACACTAATGTGTTTCTCTGCCTGTTTCTGCTTGCCTTCTCCAGCCTTCCTGACCCGCCGAAGGAAAATCTCCAAGAGATGCTCTCCGACTTGCCCGTCTTTGAACATCGATCTGGGCTTCATGTCGCATGCTTCTTTCTGCTGCGAGCACTTCTTATGCAACCTCTGGGGGTACAGGAGGTGGACACTGGGGTGAAGGGCTGGACGGGCCTCACAACAGACCTGCTTCCCGTTGCCAGGCTCCAGGTGGGGCCTGGAGATCCCTCACTTCTACAACAGACCTCTCCAGGCGCCAGAGATCTGTTGCTCTGGAGAAAGTGGCTGCTTTGGGGGGTGGGCTCTAGGCCATTGTAGCCCCTCCCCAACTCTGCTCTTTCAAGACTCCCCTCCCCCAAATCTCCAGCTATTTTCCAACTCAGAGTTGGCAACCATAGAACTTCTTATGATGATAATATGGTGGATGAAGGGAGGGCTACCAGCTGCTGGGGAAATAACGAGTTTTTTTTTTAAGGTGAAGCTTGTGTAGAGTGGGATTTGGGGGAGGGTCTTCAGAGCATCCACTGAGTTCCCTCTTCAAAGCCAGCCATTTTCTCCAGGGGAAGGGATCTCTTTTGTCTGGCAATCGGCTGAAAGAGAAGGAGATATTCCAGGCACCACCGGGAGGTAAAGCAAACCGTGAACGAAAGACACTAAATTCAGGCTTCCACGTCAGCTGTGATCTCTCTGGAGGTGTGCTATTCCTTCTTGGTTTATTAAAAGTATAAGTCAGTGGCCAGGAAGGAATACCAAGCCACTGGAGAGACCACAGCTGACTTTGAAGCCATGAAGATTCCGTGTTTTTCGTTCTTGGTTTGCTTATCCCACTACTGAGTGGTCATCTGCTTGCCTGCTACCTGCAGGCTGGCAAATCCAGGGAGGAAAAAGGGCGCCCTGTCACCAATTGGGACCTGAAGTTTCAAGGTTTTAGGTCTCTTCTCAAGGCCTCCTGAGAATGGACTGAAATCTGAAGGGTACGATCCAGAACCAGGTTATCTTGTTTTCCGATTGGCTCAAGAGTTTTGGCTTATCAGCTCCCCCCACAGGTCCACTGGGCACAGACCGCCCCCCCCCCACTCACCTGCCAGGTTTTATCCCAGTCCTATGAGACACCCCCCCCCCCCCCGGTACCCAAGCTCCACCCTCAGACCTTTTGAGAACATGAAAAAAACATTTGCAAGTCAGCAAGAAGGGTAGACTTCTGGGAAGCTGTGCTGAGAGAGCGAAGGGCTCCTTTTTTACACTACCTGAAGATGTCCCAAAGCAGCTTACAAACAAGGTGAGGTAGGTGGGGCTGAGAGAGCTCAGAGAGAACTGTGACTAGCTCAAGGTCACTCACCTGGCTGCATGTGGAGGAGGAATTGGGATCAAACCCAGTTCTCCAGATTAGATTCAGCTGCTCTACCCCTACGCTACGGCTCTCAAGGTATGCAACTTCTCCCACCTGTTTCAGGATTGGGGCCAGTGCACAAACAGCAAAAAACCTCTAGTGGATCAGGCCCCTTGATGGAAATGTGTGGCTCAGGGTTCTCTTTCTGATTAGCAGAATCTTCTGACTCTTCTTTGGTTCCTGTTTGGCCTGGCACTCAGAATTTAATTGAGTCTGGGATGATGGGGAGTATAGAACGAGGGTTGCTAACTCCGCCCTGGAGATCTGGGGGCAAGGCCTGTGGAGGAGGGAACATGGAGAGGGATTCACCTAGGACCTGTGATATAGAATGCAATAGAATAGAATCCTAGAGTGGGAAGGGGCCATCTAGTCCCACCCCCTGCTCAATGCAGGATCTGCCTCAGGCATCCAGGAGAAGGATCTGTCCAGCCGCTGCTTGGAGATGGCCAGTGAGGGGGAGCTCCCCACCTCCTGAGGAAGTCCCATTCCAAGGCTGGACTTCTGACTGTGAAAATTCTTTCCTGATATCTAGCCAATACTTTTTTTTCTACACGTAATTTAAACCCATTACTGCAGGTCCTGCCCTTTGCTGCCAACAGGAACCTTTCCCTGCCCTCCTCCAAGTGACCACCTTTCAGATACTTCAAGAGAGCCATCCTGTCCCCTCTCCGCCTCCTCTTCTCCAGGCTGAACATTCCCAATTCCTTCAGCCTTCCCTGCTAGAGCTTGATCCCCAGGCCCCGATCCCCCTCCTCACTCTCCTCTGCACCCTCTCAGTTTTGTCCACCTCCTTCTTGAAGTGGGGCCTCCAGAGCTGCACCCAGGACTCCAGGTGGCGTCTGTCCAATGCAATACACAGCGGGACTACGACATTGTGCAATTTTGTGGGGATGCCTCTGTTGATACAGCCAAGACTGCATTTGCCTTTTCTCCTGTTGCATCACAGAGTCCACCCTTGGCAGCTGCCATTTCTCCAGGGGAACTGATCTCTGTAGCCTGGAGATGAACTGTAATGCTGGGAGAACTCCAGGCCCCACCTGGAGGCTGGCGACCTTCCATATAACCCATACGTGTGTTTGGTGGACCTATTGCATACCATTAGTGAGTGTCACCACTTAATCCTGATAGAACTAAGGTGCTCTTTCTGGGTAGACATATTTTACAGCCCAGATTTTACAGTCCAGATTTTTCCCTAATGAGATACCTTAGAATTCACCTCCCAAATGAGTCGGTCTCTGTCACCTGGAAATTAATTATATAAATCCAAATAATAAATAATTATCGCTCTGGGAGTTCTCCAGCCATTTCCTGGAGGTTGGTAACCCAAACAGGGGTAGTAGCTCCTGCCATGGATCTACAGATGTTAAAGGCATTGAAAGAAGACAAAGGATTCCACGAACCAGGGAATGACAGGAGAGGTGGAGCAATATTATCTTGAGATACAAGATGTCCTTATCTTCTCCCTGACTGAATATCTTGAAGAATTCTGCCCTTCTGTGTCCAAAATGTGCAGGGCACTGGATGGGGTGTTATTCTCTTAAAAAAAAATTTGAGTCCCACCATAAAATTATGGAATGCCAGCAAGTAGGGTGCACCTTCATCTGGATTTAAATAAGACAAACCCTACCTGCGCATAACAGGTAAACTTGGACCCGGGCCAAATGCTTATCTGTTAATATCTACAAATGACGTCTGTCTGTTAATATGTAATGTCTGTCTGTTAATATCGACAAGCCATGCTGGACTGAAGAACAAAGTGAGCATGCAGAACCTTACACCTTGAATAAAACTTCCTTGGTCTTACGGGTGTTCCTGGACTCAGACTTGGTTCATATCTGCGCTGTCGCTAAAGGGAGCTGGTGGCTTTTGAAATGTCTTTTGGTTTATTATGTTTCTTCGATTAAAATGTTAAAAGGGGGTCCTCAAAGCAGCTCAGAACAATAAAAGCTCAAGCGAATCAACATTATTGACACCGAAGTCAATTTGCAAAATATAAGATGACCTGGACACTCCTGCAAGGACAGTAAATGCGGGAGAAGCTCAACACCGGGATCCCTCTGCAAAGGCCAAGGTGACGACATCTCGCAGTGCCCTAAGCACTTAAAGCAGATTTTCTCAATGTTCTTATTGTTGAGAACCACCTGGAACATGATGGTCACATCACCCGATAAATGTTGACCAGATTTTTAAAAATGTATTAAAAAATCCACTCCCACCCATTTGGCAAATCCTTCCAGGAACATCAAGAAACCCCAGAGTTTCACAAAACCCTGTTTGAGGAATTCTGGCACAAAGTGTAGGTACTGGCCCAAGGCACGGAAGTTCCACTGGTGGGGTACACGACTGCAAAGGATCTCTCGCTGGTTGCCAGCTCTGCAGGCAGGAGTGCGCTAAAGAGAGCCTTGGTAAGACTTTTCTGATAGGTGGGCTGATGGGTAGAAATGTGGGCAGTTCTTCACGTGCCCTTCCTTGCCCTGGCCCTGCCAGGATTTCACCACCTGGCGCTTTGAAGGGGAAGGAATAGACATGAGTGGGAAGCCAGTCCTTAACTTTCTGGAGAACAGTTCATTCAGCTTCTTGAACTGCCTAGGCTAGCCTGAGGTCATTAGACACCGGAAGAAGAAGAGCTGTTTTTTTTATACCCCACGTTTCACTACCCAAAAGAGTCACGAAATGGCTTCCAATCGCCATTCCCTTCCTCTCCCCACAGCAGACACCCTGTGAGGTAGGTGGGACTGAGAGAGCTCTAAGAGAACTGATCTCAGAACTGTGACTCGACCAAAGTCACCCAGCTGGCTGTATGTGGAGGAGTGGGGAATCGAACCAAGCTGGTGAAGTGAGAGTCAGCTTGGTGTAGTGGTAGGAATGCAGAGTTCGATTCTGGCTCTCCCTTCATGCAGCCAGCTGGGTGACCTCGGGCTCACCACAGCACTGACCAAGCTCCCCCAACCTTTCCTCCTACGTCTTGGTCTGCAAACCCCTCACCATCTTCATTGCCCTCCTCTGGACACGCTCCAGTTTGTCTACATCCCTCTTCAACTGGGGTGCCCAAAACTGAACCCAGGACTCCAAGTGAGGCAGAACCAGAGCACAGTAAAGCGGCACCATCACCTCCCGTGATCTGGACATGATCCTCCGTTTGATACAGCCCAAAATGCCATTTGCCTTTTTAGCCACCGAGTCACACTGCTGACCCTCTTTGGGGTCTGGGGAAAACTTCAATTAACAAGCAGGATATTCAATGGGGGTCCTTTTTTCAAAAGGCCACGGATGAGTCCAGAGAAAAGTCGGACAAGTGGAAGACTTTCAGGGGGGATCACCTTGTTGGGCTGAAGCAGCGGGACAAAGTCTGAGTCCAGAAGGGGCACCTTTAAGACCAGCCAAGCATTATATTATTAGTGAGCCTCTTGTGGCACAGAGTGGTAAGGCAGCTGTCTGAAAGCTTTGCCCATGAGGTTGGGAGTTCGATCCCAGCAGCCGGCTCAAGGTTGACTCAGCCTTCCATCCTTCCGAGGTCGGTAAAATGAGTACCCAGCTTGCTTGCTGGGGGGTAAACGGTAATGACTGGGGAAGGCACTGGCAAACCACCCCGTATTGAGTCTGCCATGAAAACGCTGGAGGGCGTCACCCCAAGGGTCAGACATGACTCGATGCTTGCACAGGGGATACCTTTACCTTTACCTTAAGCATTATATAAAACCTGCACCCAAAACTGTTAACTTGAAGATTTGGGATCCTACACTGCCATCTAATGGCCACTTGCAATATCACCTAAGAAGCCACTCGTGAACAGAACCAGCATGCTGTAGTGGTTAGGAGCAGGGGCTCTCTCAGCCTCCCCTGCCCCACAGGGTCTCTGTTGTGAGGAGAGGAAAGGAAGGTGCTTGTAAGCTGTGTTGAGACCTTCTTGGGTGATGAAAAGTGGGGTATAAATCCAACTATCTTTTCTTCTACTTGGGTAAAATGCTGTCAAGTTGCAGTTAAGAATATGAGAGAAGCCACGTTGGATCAGGCCAGTAGCACATCAAGACTAACTCTCAGTGTCACAGAGTGTCCCCATCCGAGGAGTCATCAGGAGGTCCACTGGAGGGGCCAAGAACTCTAGAAGCCCTCCCACAGTGATCCCCCAAACACCAAGGCCCATTCCGCACCAGGATCTATGTAGCAAATTGGTTGCAGAACAAAAAAAAACGCCATTTTAAATAGCGGAATTCATCGTTATGCATACCTGCCTTTGTAGTGGAATCCGGTTCCGTTTCTATCGTTTCCCACAGGTTTCCGGTCTCGGCAAAAATCGCTAGCCAGGAAGCGCTATTGCCGAGCTTTGTCCCGCCCCTGGCCATCAAGCAGCCAATGGGCGACCGTTATGCTCCCAAAAAGCCCCTTTCCCTTTAAGGAAGGTGTAAAAAAAAACACGTTGCAACGAATCTGCGTTGATTCGTTGCAACGGAGAGTCCCATCTAGCTGGCAGGTGGTGTTTGAGCTGCCATTTCATCATTGCCACGCTCCCCCTGAGTGAAACCCCCCCGCACGGGCGCGATTTTCGGCCGAAAATAGAGTGAAAAATAACGGGAAAATAAACCAGCAAACAGGGCTGTGTGGTGCTTGGTGACTTAAAACAGCTCTGGGGAGGGACTGCAGCCGGGGAAGCCTCGCTGGGTAAACGAAGGCTCGCCGGTGCGTTGATCTCTGCTCACTCCGAGAAAAAAAAATGGCGATTGCTTCCCTGGAAGATCAGAGGAGAGAGCCAGGGGGAGGGACTTTGCAGAAACCACAACAATGGTAACGCACAGAACTTTCCCGCTAGTGTTGCAGATTGGTTGCAAGAGTGCAGCGCTTTCCGGAGGGTGAATCCACTTTTTGGGATTTCCCTGAAAGCGCTATAACGAAGCGCTTTTTGCGGATCAGTTTCAGGAGTGTTGCAGATTGTCAACGATGTTGTGCATAACAGCAAAACTGTTGCAATTTCAATTTGCAACCATTGTGCAATTTTGAACGAGTGTGGAATGGCCTCAAGAATATAGAGCATCATTGCCCTAGACTTAAGCAAAGTCCTGCAAACATGAGGGGACCAGGCTTGGAGGACTTTGGGTGTGGTGGCTAATACCTCAAATTGTGCCTGGTAATGGATGAGGCAATTGCAGCACGGGTGGGGTGGGGGGCATCCATCTCCCACAGCCAGTGGGACAGCCTGTTCCCTCATGCTGGTTTGGAGGAAGGGAGGGGTCCAGTGCCACTGAGACCACCCTCTCCATGGTGTCCAGGGGAACTCACCTCTACTGCCTGCAGATCAGTTGTTCTCCAGGCCCCACCTGGAGGTTGGCAGCCTCACCTTGCATGCTGAGCACAGCCTGAACCTGATTGAAGGGCGAGGTTTCAATACCTCTCCCCCTCTCCCCCCAGACCCGGCTCCCACCAAGTCTTGTGACGCTCAAGCCCGTCGTGGGCACCTTTTCGTGAATCAGGAGGACGGATCCTTGTTTGGAGGCCTTCTCCGCTCTCTCCCGCCCGTGCAGAGGAAGGCACCCATCTGGACTCCATCCCATCCCGGTGGACCAAGGCCAGCTGGGGAACCTGCCTTAATGGGCTGGGGTTATTATGTTTGCTGCACCAACCTTTATTTACGGGAACAGTCCTGAATTTCTGGTTCTTTCCTGGGCTAAGAACCAGCCGGCGTGGGGGGAATGAGCAAATTTTATTGCAGCAGAAGCCTTCCCTGGGCTGGAAGAGAAAATTCTCCTGTCTTGGAAGTGCCACTGGACTTCTGTTGATTGTTGTCTGTAGTGACCAGGCACAGCTGCTGCTCTGGAATTATTTCTGGGTCGAGCCACCGCCCGTCTTTTGCCCTTGGGGAAGACGCTCCTGGAGATGCTTTTCTGGAAGTGTGTTTGTGTGTGTGTGTCCAATCCCATGGCTGTGTGTGAGGCAGCAGCCCCCATTCCTATATCTCTAGTAATTCTCAGCCTGCTTTCCTTTTGAACCAGGGAGGGGCCATGGTAAGTGGAACAGCATTTTGCTCCCAGCTGATTAAAAAAATTACTGCACACCTCAGTGATTCCTTCCCCCCAATCTCTGGCAATTAATGATTCCTGAAATTCTTTTTCCTTTGGGAAGGAGTACAACTAAATATTCTGTTTTGGTGCCTGGTTTAACTAACGTTGCCATCCTCTTTGCCTGGCACAAAGCATCTAGCAGCAGGATTCTGTTGGAATGGCAACAGTAATTTGGTGAAGTCAACCCTGCAGGGTTGTTGTTAAGCTATTAAACTGTTAAGATGCCCTTATGTGCTCACTAGTGACACCCAATGGCCACTGGTGGATTTGCAGCTGCAAGGAGTGGAAATCCCCCAGCACAGATCTCTTTGTTTAAGCACCCACTTCCTCTTTTGTCAGGATGAGAAGCTGTTCTGCTAGCAAGGAGGAAGAGGTTCTCCATTAAGCTCTCAGCTCTCAGCAGCTGCTGATGCGTGGTCATGTAGTCTTGCTTGCAAGGCCAGCCATAGGGGCTTGCAGTGTGTTTTCTTTGTAACTACTTTTAAGCTTTGATGCACTGCTTCAGTAAGGAGACGGAAGCAGATAAATACGATCTATATTCTGTACAATCTTTCCAGTAAATATTTTCCCTTTAAAACCTCTGTGAGTCTGGTTATGTGCCTAATCCACCAAAGGTAACCGATAGCTGCAGACGCTCTGTCACTCTGCAGCTCTATGCAATGAAGCCAGTGGGCAGTCGGTTCAGGACAGACAAAAGGGAACACAGCTTTACACAGGGAGGGATTCAAGTGTGGATGGAATTGGCTGCCAGAGGATGCCATGATGGTCACAAGAAGAAACAGCCCTACAAGGGGGATCAGATAGAGGATGTCTATCAATGGCTATTAGCCATGTGGACCAAGGGGGAACCTCCACATTGAGAGGCACGAAGCCCCCGAAGCCCAGAGGCTGGAGGCAACCTCAGGGGAAGGCCTCGGCCTCAGCCTCAGCCTCTCTGCCCTGTGGCTGGCCCTCCAGAGGGACTGGCTGGCCCCTGAGTGAGGCAGGATGCTGGGCTAGATGGACCTTCACTGGTCTGACCCAGCAGGGCTCTTCTGAGGGTCTTCTCAGGGGAAGGCGCTGTTTGAAGGGTGGACGATGCCATCAAATGTTGCTGTGATTCTTTTTCTCCCCACCCCCCACCCCCTTCCCAAGCTTCAACCCTCAAATCTCCAGGAATTTCACAACCCGGACTTGGCAACCCTCCCTTTATGCAGCCGTTTCATTTCTGAATTTCCAGCGTTCTGCAGGGGGTTGGTCTAGATGACCCCGGAGGCACCTTCCAGCTCTATGATGTTGGAGGCCAGATGTTGCACCAGGAGTGGTCACAGCAGTAAATAGAACTGGAGTAGTCGGAGAAAGACGGACAGTGTGGAGCACACATCTTGGTGACGACGCGCTCAGGTCGGCTCCCTGGAAAAGAAAGCGGAAACGAGAGAGACGCAGGAGGAGGTCAGAGCGGCCTTCCTGGACTCTAGGAGGGACGGCAACCATGGTGCTGCTCCAGGGCTATGGAAAGCAATGGGGGCCCCACAACGAAGCATCTGAAGAAGTGAAGCTCTCCAGATGTCCATGAATTACAATTCCCACGAGCCCTTGCTGTAGTGCTGGCAGGGACTCATGGGCATTGTAGTCCATGGATGTCTGGAGATCCTCAGTGTGGCCACCCATGATCTTCTAGGGCAGGGGTAGTCAAACTGCGGCCCTCCAGATGTCCGTGGACTACAATTCCCAGGAGCCCCTGCCAGCATTTGCTGGCAGGGGCTCCTGGGAATTGTAGTCCACGGACATCTGGAGGGCCGCAGTTTGACTACCCCTGTTCTAGGGTGTGGCAGCTAGGGCACGTCCCCTGGGAGTCGCTTTATGGGGGCTGCTGCTGAGATTCATTGAGCCTCCCCCTGTCTGCCCGCCTGCCTGCCCGCCTGCCCAGGGCTCACCAGCTGAGTACCGTTGCAGAAGGAGCTGAGTCCCTTGGTTCTGTGGCTGGACTGGGTTCTCCTGAACTCAGCCCCGCAGCAAGGATGGCTACGAGAAATTTGCCACCAGGTGGCCAGGTGTGGCCTCCACCAGCTGCAGAGCCCTTCTGGGCATGCCCCGTCCCCATGTCACCCACTTGCCCCGGGTATCGAATTGGCTAGGTACACCAGCTGCTTACCAGTTCCAGAATAGAACGAAATAGTCAGGCATTTCTGGGCGTTCTGGGGGCAGGAGGACAGCCGGAGGCAGCCCCAGTTCGACCTCTCCTCTTTACACGTGAAGCACATGATGGAACGGCCTGCAAAGAGATGGTTTGATGTCATCCGTTCAGTTGTGTCCGAACTTCAGCCATTCTATAGGAAAGCCTTGGCCTTGCACCCCTGTCTCTGACTGCTTCTTTCAGCTGGTCCATGGTCATCCCTGTGTCGGCTTTGATTGTGTCGAGCCAGTGGATCCTTTGGCGACCACATTTCCTTTGGCCGCTGACCATGCCGAGCATTCATGATTTCTCCAACGAGTTTGATCTCAGGATGTGTCCAAAGTAAGTGAGCTTCAGCCATAATATCTTCCCTTCTAATGACTTAGTTGGTTTGCTCCTCCCTAAAACAATCTTGTTGTTAACTGTGGCTGTCCATGGGATTCGCAGCATTCGTCTCCAACACCATAATCAAAAGCCTCTATTCTCCTCCTGTCTGCAAAGTCATAACAAGGAAAAGTGCTGGGCATAGTCAAACTGCGGCCCTCCAGATGTCCATGGACTACAATTCCCAAGACCCCCTGCCAGCGTTCGCTGGCAGGGGCTCATGGGAACTGTAGTCCATGGACATCTGGAGGGCCGCAGTTTGACTACCCCTGAATTACGATGTAGTTTAGGGCTTCCAGCACAGGTATGTTACTTGATCATGCCTTTTGTAAAAACCAACCTAAAAGGGATAATATTCATGGAAAAACCAAATGCAAACAGACAAAACCATGGATTGCGCCTTTCTTTGCAATGTGCCCCAATCTGAGTTCTTACTGATTACCTTGCCCTGCCCAGTATGCCAAACATGCATTTTTAAAAATTGTTTACCACATTACATTGCTGTGATAAAATCAAGACAGCCACAATATATTTTATTTCTTAGAGGCAACCTTGTAATGCGCTCATCCCCTTAAAAAATGCTTCGGGGGGGGGGGGGGGAAGGAGGGAGGGAGGGAGGGAAGATGGCAACAGAAATGATGCCGGAGGGCAGCAGGGGACTAAGGGGGGTCATGGCAGCAAAACCCCCGAATGCGAGAGACTCCCCACTGGACAGCCCTGAATTTGGACCCACCTCAAAAATAAAATCAATATATCTGGAGATTCATTTGTCACAGGGTAAGGCAGATTTAAATGCAGAAAGGGGTGCAAATTTCAGCCTTTTAGAAAGACAAAGCTGATGGATTTTGCAAGTGCGGAAATGGCCACAGTCCCTTGTATGACCGATTGCACCAGATCTTGGAAGAACTGCCACCCAAAGACCCTCGGTTTCACAGCCTCCAGGTTCGACCTGGAGATTTCCCCAGAATTGCAGTTCATCTCCAGACTACAGAGATCAGTTCCCCTGGAGCAAAGGGGACCTGCAACCCTAGGGGACACTCCCGAGAAAGGGACAAAAACCCCAAGGGACTTACCAATCCCCACAAAGAGACCTGCTCCCACCAAGATAGCCAAGAAATACTTGCTCTTCATAGTCTCGTCCCGCCTTGCTCTGAGACGGCAGCGTGGAGGCGATGCACCATCTGGGCGCCCTCGCTGGGATCACCTTTGGGTGTCACTTAAGACCAAAAGCACTGGGCGTGAGCGCTCGAGGAGTGTGGGTAGATGAGGAAAGAGTCCCAAGAGATGTCTTTGATATCGTCTTGGCCTCTGGGGACAGGGACATAATGCTGGAAGAAAAGCCCAAATAATCCTCCTCCACCAGGATGCAGCTCCCACTAGGGCTATCAGTGGCTTGGCCATGCTCAGATAAATACTGGAGGGTGGGGTGAAGGAAGTGGGGAACCTGGGGGGGGGGAGGGAGTGACCATGTCCTTCTCAAATTCCTTTTGAGACGGGGGGCCAGGGAAGTCCATAATCAGGTGGACTTTGATAAACTCAGAGACATGATGAGGATCATCCCATGGACCAGAACGCTAGAAGAGACAGGAGTGAGTGATGGGGGGGGGGGGGGGCTCTCTTTGAACAACAGCTATTGCGTGCTCAAGCCACGACTATTCCAGCAAAATGAAAACCTGGTAGGGGATCCAAGAAGCGTATTTGGATGAGCAGAGAACTTCAGGAGGAGCTAAGGAAGAAAAAGGAAATGTCCAAGAGATGGAGGGAAGGGCAGACCTCTAAAGAAGGTGACCAGGCACTGCAGGTCAGCCGTCAGAGAGGCCAAAGCTGGGAGTGGACTGAGGCTGGCCAGGGAAAGCCTGCTATAACAAGAAAAGCTTCTTCAAATATGTGAGGAGCAAACGTGAAGTGAACGAGGCAATAGGCCCACTGTTGGGTGGAGAGACTTTGACAGAGGACAGAGAGAAAGCAGAAAGGCTCAATACCTATTCTGTCTCTGTGTTTTCCCAGAAGAATATGGGCACATCTAGGGGTGGTCATAGGCAAGGGCTAGTGTAGTCAGTCCTTCTTCTCCTGTTGCTTTTTCCTCTTGTCACTTTTCCTTGCATAATTCCTTGCAGGGGCTCATGGGAATTGTAGTCCATGGACATCTGGAGGGCCACAGTTTGACTACCCCTGGTAGCTTCTTGGGAAAGTTTGGGCATGATTTGGTCTAAAACCCACATCCTCTACATTTTAGGATCTTACCTAGCTCCTTCATGACTACGCTTCCCATTTTCAGTCTCCTTCTGGTTTCTTAGTGCGGTTTCCCTCTCGGTTGACAATGGAGCCAAAGAACAGAAAACGTGGAACAATTTCATCATTAGCAGTCTGCATCAGGCTGGTAGGCATGGGGGTGGTGGTGGTGGGGCCAGTGCCCACCCCACATGCCCATCCCACTGGTTGGAGGGTCTGCAGTGGGTGCTCCTGAGGCAGGGAAGGCACCCTACTGTGCCATCTGCGTATCTCAAAGGGTTAATGCTCCCTCCACCACTTTCCTCTCCGCCTTCATCTCAGTCTAATCCAGCCTTCCTTCTGAAATGCTCTGCACACAGATGGAAGAGATAAGAGGTAACATGACACCTGTGCCAAAGGGAAACTGTTCTGTTTCTCCTGGCTGGGGAGCTTTGGGGACTGGATCCAGTACCTGCTTGTGGTGTGAGGAATTCTGCACAGTGCAGGAGGCCCTGGAGTGGTCTGGTGTGTATCTTCTCCCTTGGAACACCTGGGCTGTGTTTTTGAAGGCACACCTTTCAGACCCCGCCTGTTTAATGACTGTTACACCACTCAGCACCCTACACATTCGACCATCTTGGTTACACCACGGCTGGATTAGATGCATCCGAGTTCTTTGCTGTCAAAAGCAGCCTGTGGGTGTTGGTAGAAAGCTGAACACCAGACACCTTAAACAAATAAAATAGTTTTATTGTGAAGAGAAATATCATTGTGTTGAAAGGAGAGAGGGGGAGAGAGAGAGAGAGCATATTATTTGTTCTAATAATTGTTGGTTGTGGTCATTCAGTCTGTTGTGGATGCCAACAGAGAGGAAGTGTGCTCAAAGGAGCAGGAAGTCTCCTATTGAGCCAATCAGGAAACTGGAGGAGAGAATTTGAAAAAAATATCTGGAAGTTCCTGATCAAAATATGCTAAATACACATCTCCTCTGATGCCCCCTGCAGGACACTCTTTACATTCTGCTCAGCCATGCAGATATTACATATTCCAGCAGTGAGCTGGGCAAAGGGAATGCCACTATTGCGCAGCCTTGGAATACAGCCATCCAATGTCCAGAGGAAATGATACCACGATGGGGCTCATTTGGGGTCACCCAGAAGTTGAGTCCTCATCGGCTGGCAAAACATGGGCTCCATCAGCCACCCAACGCAACCCATTGATTCATAGTTTCATTGTAGGTGTTAAGTAAGACGATCTTAATTATTATAAACATGGAGTTGTAAAACAGGTTGCTGAGACCGAATGGTTGTAGCCCATCAATGTACGTGCACAGTCATGGCCAGTATTATGACGGACAGAGGCTATGCAAGGTACTTTCCAGGCTTAGCTGTCCGCGTCTGTCAGAGAGCTAGTTTGGTGTTGTGGTTAAGAGCGGCAGCCTGTCATTTGATGAACTGAGTTCTATTCCCCACTCCTCCTCCACGTACAGTCAGCTGGGTGACCTTGGGGCAGTCACAATTCTTTCAGAGCTATCTTAGCCTCATCTGTTCTGTCTGTTGTGGGAAAGGAAGGGAAAGCAATTATAAGCCACTTTGAGACTCCTTTAGGTAATAAAAAGTGGGGTACAAAAATCTTCTTCTTCTTCTTCTTCTTCTTCTTCTTCTTCTTCTTCTTCTTCTTCTTCTTCTTCTTCTTCTTCTTCTTCTTCTTCTTCTTCTTCTTCTTCTTCTGTCAACGCTCTAAAGTGGCTGTTCCCTCCAGGGGAACTGATCTCCTTCATTGGGGGATTAGTCATAATTGCAGGGAATCTCCAGGTCCCACCTGCAGGTTGCTGAAAAAAAGGAGGACCCACTAGTTGCATGAAGCTAAGTCTAGGAAAAATCTGGCGTATTTTTTCTTCTTTTAAGATGAATCTTAGCAAGGCCCTTTGTGATTAAGCACATGCTGGGGCCCTTGACCAATGTGGTTCAGTAAAGAGCTGGGAAACACACAAGGAGGCAACTCCATATGAACTTCCTCAAAGAATTATTCTTCCAAGACATGACGGTCCAGCGTCAGCTGATGGAAGACCACTCTGAACTAGCAAAGAGGAGCTTCCATGGTGGGAAAAACTGGGAGAAGAGCAACAACTGCCCCACCTGGAAGAAAAACTATCTAGAGTACAAAAAGAAGCCACCCGACAGGTGCTGGCCCAGTTCCCCATGGTGTTTCTGTCCCAATCAGAACTCACCTCTCTAGCCACCCACAGAATTGACAGATCCCCAGGAGTGGTAGCCCAATCCCACAGGAGGCCCTTGGCCCAGAAGTGATGGGAAGAAGTAGACATGGAGGTGCAAGAAATGCTAAGGATGGATGTAATTAAAGTCTTATTTAGTGAACGGAGGAGTCCAATAGTCCTGGTCCTGAAACCAGACAGCAGTATTTGGTTTTGTGTGCCCTATCAGGAAGTTAGTCCCTTGGACTGCAAGGCGAACAAACCGGTCAGTCCTAGAGGAGATCAGCCCTGCCTGCTCCTTAGAAGGCCAGATCCTGAAGAAGAAACTCAAATCCTTTGGCCACCTCGTGAGAAGGAAGGACTCCCTGGAGAAGAGCCTAATGCTGGGAGCGATGGTGGGAAAAGAAGAAGGGGACGACAGAGAATGAGGTGGCTGGATGGAGTCCCTGAAGCAGTCGGTGCAAGCTTAAATGGACTCCGGGGAATGGTAGAGGACAGGAAGGCCTGAAGGATCATTGTCCAGGGGGTTGCGATGGGTCAGACACGACTTCGCAACTAACAACAACAACATCAGGAAGTTAACAAAATTGTGACGTTTGACATCTATCCCATGCCAAGAAGAGACGTCTTGATAGACCAGCTAGGGTCTGCCAAATATATTTTCAGCACTGGACCTTGCAAAGGAGTATTGGCAGATCCCGGTGGAACCCTGGGAGTGTGAGAAGACAGCTTTCAAAGTGCAGCAAAATCAGGTAGCACCTTTAAGACCAGCAAAGATTTATTCAGGGCGTGAGCTTTCGAGTGCAAGCACTCTCCCTCAGCCTAAGAACTAGCATCATGACAGTGGGAATAAGATGATGGTAGTTCATAGTCTGAGGCAGAGTCCTTGCACTCAAAAGCTCCCGCCCTGAATAAATCTTTGCTGGTCTTAAAGGTGCTACCGGACTCCGATTTTATTGTGCTACTTCAGACCAACACGGCTACTCATTTGAAGCTTTCGTAGTGCGTTTGTCATAGGCGATGGTGTGGCACTCCACATCCCTCAACAAATTTGTCTTGTTGTTTCAGGTCGATGTTAAATAGTGTGGGAGACAAAAATGGAATGTAACACCAGGGCGGAGGAGCCAACTCCCAGGCCCACCTTCTGACACCCACCTTCTAGGTGGGAACAGAACCACCCAAATACAACACTCACAATCTCCCAGGAGTGCAGCCCCCAAATCTCCCCCTTTTCAGTGGGATACGAAGAAGCCTGCAATTCCCAGGGGAGGAAAACATCCCACCATTAGTAATTTACTGAACAGGGTGTTCTCTTTTTAGGAACTTTGCCAATTGGGAATGTGTTATGGAGACATGTCTAATCAACTCTCTTTTTGAAGGGATGCTACCGCATGACTGGTCACACCTTCTGAGATGTTTACAAGAACAAGGAGAGACGAAGCAGGGGAATGACGGGACCACAATGGGATTTGGAAGGAATGAGGGCGTTGCCAGGGTGAACAGACCCTGAAACCAAACCAAGCCGCACTGGAAGAAGGAGAAACCTGGAAGGCCTCAGAGGGATTAAATATGGGAATGACGGTCAGAGCCCCGTGGCTGTGTTTGGCTTCCCATAAGGTGCCACCGGGCTCAAAATTTGTTTGGTTAAAATCAGTTAACTTTGTTGCGGTGTTAATTAATTAACACATTATTTATGAATCACATTTGTAGACCACCGCTCCTAGACCAGCCATCTCGCAGAGGTTGATCACATGAATGTTTACAACAGTCTAAAAACAACTCAAACGCAATCTCACCCTCCCTCCACCACAACCCCGCTGCCACCCACTGCAGCCATATTCCCCAGGGTTGGGGCTTAGAGGAGGGGCCCACCCTCTTTCCCTTGCCCTGGCCTCGGTAACGGGCCGCCACGCCTGCCTCTCCTCCCTCCCAGCGAGAAGCTCACCAGGCCACGAGAGAAGCTTTTTGCTGTGAGAGGGGGGGAAGAGGCAGGACACAAACACGCATGCGTGGCAGCTCCGCGCATGAATGTTTTCACCACCAGGGGCGCTAACGCACATGCGCAGGGCCCAGGCTGTCGGCTCTTCCCCACCCCCGGAGGTGATCCTCAACCCTAAAAAGGTCGGGGACCGCTACTATAGGGGACATCAGAGGAGATGTGCATTTAGCATAGTTAGTTCATGAACTTTGTGGTATTCTTCAAATAGTCTCATCCTGTGTCCTCATTGGATCATTCGGTGGCTTCCTGTTCCATTGAGCACACTTCCTCCCTGCTTGCCACAGACAGAATGAAATCAATAGAACAGCAGCTAGACAGTTAGTTAGGACTCTCTCCCCCCTCTTTCTGGACAAAGTTAGACTCTGTTTTTCATAGAACTATTTTATTCTTTTAAGCAGCTTGGTGCCTTACTCCTCTTTGCATAATTAAACTCTGCTGGGAAGCCTCATTTCTGGGTGGTTGATAGGAGAGCCCTGGTCCCTGAGATGCCCAGGCGAAAGGCCGGCCCAGAACACTTTAAAATAAATAAAATGGACAAACCCCGGCCAGAGAGAGCTTTTAAAGCACTTTGTTCTGGTGGGATTCAGTCACTGCTTTGCTTTTACGGGAATTCCTGGCCAGCAGCTGTCAGGCTGTTGCTTAGAAGACAGATCGGGCCATTATAAGGAGGACGAGAACACTGGACGCTTGCCAGAAGAAGCCGAAAAGGAGCCAGCCAAGGATGGAAAGACTGCCCATGCGGGCGTCTGCTGGCTACTGCTTCTCTGGGATGAAAACAACCCCCAGACAGCCTCCCAAGCTCCTCTGAATGTCAGACTACGGCTTGGCCCCTTGGCTGGCTGGCTAGCTAGCTTGTTGAACAGATCACCTACTGCCTGGTCCTTTTAACTGGAGAGGCCAGGGACCGAACCTGGGGCTTTCTGCATACCAAGCGGATGCTCTGTCACTGAGCCACAGTAAGCCGCTTTGAGACTCCTTTGGATAGAGAAAAGCAGCAAATAAGAACCAGCTCCTCTTTCCCCTCCTCCTCCTCCTCCTCCTTCAATAATATCAGACACTTTCAGCCTCACCTCCCTCACAGGGTGCCTGTTGTGGGGAGAGGAAAGGGAAGGCGATTGGAAGCCACTTTGAGACTCCTTTGGGTCGAGGAAAGTGGCATAAAAGAACCAACTCTTCTTCTTCTTCTTCTTCTTCTTCTTCTTCTTCTTCTTCTTCTTCTTCTTCTTCTTCTTCTTCTTCTTCTTCTTCTTCTTCTTCTTCTTCTTCTTCTTCAGTAATGTCAGGGTTCTCTCAGCCTCCCCTCCCTCATAGGGTGTCTGTGGTGGGGAGAGGAAAGGGAAGGCAATTGGAGTCTCAAAGCGGTTTCCACTCGCCTTCCCTTCCTCTCCCCACAACAGACCCCCTGTGGGGTGGGTGAGGCTGAGAGAGCCCTGAGATTACTGAAGAAGAAGAAGAGTTGGTTCTTATATGCCGCTTTTCCCTACCCGAAGGTGTAACAAAGCGGCTTACAGTCGCCTTCCCTTCCTCTCCCCACAACAGACACCCTGTGAGGTGGGGGAGGCTGAGAGAGCCCTGAGATTACTGAAGAAGAAGAAGAGTTGGTTCTTAGATGCCGCTTTTCTCTACCCGAAGGAGGCTCAAAGCGGCTTACAGTCGCCTTCCCTTCCTCTCCCCACAGCAAACACCCTGTGAGGTGGGGGAGGCTGAGAGAGCCCTGAGATTACTGAAGAAGAAGAAGAGTTGGTTCTTATATGCCGCTTTTCCCTACCCGAAGGAGGCTCAAAGCGGCTTACAGTCGCCTTCCCTTCCTCTCCCCACAACAGACACCCTGTGAGGTGGGTGAGGCTGAGAGATCCCTGAGATTACTGAAGAAGAAGAAGAGTTGGTTCTTATATGCCACTTTTCTCTACCCGAAGGAGGCTCAAAGCGGCTTCCAGTCGCCTTCCCTTCCTCTCCCCACAACAGACACCCTGTGAGGTGGGGGAGGCTGAGAGAGCCCTGAGATTACTGAAGAAGAAGAAGAGTTGGTTCTTAGATGCCGCTTTTCCCTACCCGAAGGAGGCTCAAAGCGGCTTACAGTCGCCTTCCCTTCCTCTCCCCACAACAGACACCCTGTGAGGTGGGTGAGGCTGAGAGAGCCCTGAGATTACTGAAGAAGAAGAAGAGTTGGTTCTTATATGCCACTTTTCTCTACCCGAAGGAGGCTCAAAGCGGCTTCCAGTCGCCTTCCCTTCCTCTCCCCACAACAGACACCCTGTGAGGTGGGGGAGGCTGAGAGAGCCCTGAGATTACTGAAGAAGAAGAAGAGTTGGTTCTTAGATGCCGCTTTTCCCTACCCGAAGGAGGCTCAAAGCGGCTTACAGTCGCCTTCCCTTCCTCTCCCCACAATAGACACCCTGTGAGGTGGGTGAGGCTGAGAGAGCCCTGAGATTACTGAAGAAGAAGAAGAGTTGGTTCTTATATGCCGCTTTTCCCTACCCGAAGGAGGCTCAAAGCGGCTTACAGTCGCCTTCCCTTCCTCTCCCCACAGCAAACACCCTGTGAGGTGGGGGAGGCTGAGAGAGCCCTGAGATTACTGAAGAAGAAGAAGAGTTGGTTCTTAGATGCCGCTTTTCCCTACCCGAAGGAGGCTCAAAGCGGCTTACAGTCGCCTTCCCTTCCTCTCCCCACAACAGACACCCTGTGAGGTGGGTGAGGCTGAGAGATCCCTGAGATTACTGAAGAAGAAGAAGAGTTGGTTCTTATATGCCACTTTTCTCTACCCGAAGGAGGCTCAAAGCGGCTTCCAGTCGCCTTCCCTTCCTCTCCCCACAACAGACACCCTGTGAGGTGGGGGAGGCTGAGAGAGCCCTGAGATTCCTGCTCAGAAGAAAAATATGTGTAGATCTCCCTGAAGAAGCTAAATGTGAAACTTCCATTTCAGTGTGTCTAAAGAGAGGTGTGTGGGCACGGAAGCTTATCCCCAGGATAAAACCTGGTTGGTCTTAAAGGCACCAGCTGGCCTCGAATGTTGTTCTACAACAGGGATGTGTCACTCTGAGCAAAGCAGGGAACCCAGAGACCACCGGTAAACAAACAGCTCATGTAGCCTTTCTTCTGATTTCACGGGACTGGAAGCCCCCCCACCCCCCCTGTGGAATTTAGCAGGCCTGCTGCATCTAATTTAAACTGCTGTGCTGTGGCTGCCAAGCAGTGACTCATCTCTTCTGCCTCTGCTCTCCCTTTCCACTTCCCCGCACTCTTTCTCTGTCTCTAGAACTGGTAAGTCTTCTTTCCCTCTTCCCACTGAAATCCTTCAAGGATCTGTCCTGGATCCTCAGCTTGTCTCCTTCCTTTTCCTGTGGTTTTTCCTGAGGAGCCATAGGTCTTCCCTTCCTTCCTTCTTCTTTCTTCCCTTCCTTCTGACTCTCATCTTTCTTTTCCAAGATCTTCTCTTGCTGCTAGGCTGGAGCCTCCGAGGGGCCGGTGGACTCAAATTTAGCTCTTCTGCTGCAGACCTACACGGCTAAACTCGGATACTCTCTTGCTGGTATTTCTTAAGGCATCTCTGACTCTTAAGCCAAAAAATGTATGACTGCTTTGTCATCCTTCGTCTAAATCGTCTTCCTTTTTCCCTTCACTTTTGGTAATTCTTCCATTCTTCCTTCTCCTGCAGTGTTCTTTTAACAATATCTTTCCCTGTTACTCTTTTATTAAGCTTCCCTGCTAAATACTTCCATCGTTAAATTAAATTTTTTGCCGTTTTTTTCCCCTTACTGCAAACCCTCATTCTTGACTTCTTTCTTGATTGCATTTCTGAATGCAGCGGCTCGATTGGTTGTTTGATGACTTGCTTGGCACCTGCTTCTCCTCCGTTTCGTTTTAAGCTTGCCAAACTCTAGGTGCGGCCTGAATATCTCCTGAAATTACAGAGCTCTGTTCCCCTGAAGGAAACCTGCTTTGAAAGGGACGCTCTGAAGGTATTATATCAGGGGTGGCCAAACTGTGGCTCTCCAGACGTCCATGGACTACAATTCCCATGAGTCCCTGTTGAGGAACATGCCTGCTTTTTCCAGATCCCTATTTTGCTTTCTGGGAGAAGTTAGCTGCTCTAATCTCCCTGTTCCCAGCAGTCTGTTCCCAGGAAGTTCTGTTTCTCGGCAGTGTCATCTGTATATGCTTGTCTGTTTTCTCTGAAGGCCAAAGGCCGTGCCAGCTCTGCTCTCAAATTGCTCTGAAATTGCTTTGAAGATAAGGAACTGTGTTCTGTGGGACAGGGGAAGGGGGATTGTCTATGCCTCTCCCTTCAGGTTTAGGTCCTACGTTGAGCAGGAGGTTGGACTAGATGGCCTGTATGGTCCCTTCCAACTCTATGATTCTATGTCAGTCTTTCTAATGAGAAACACCAGAAACATTATTTAGGCTTCAAGATACCCCAGAAGTGCCATGGTTGTGCAGAATATGGTTGGGATGCATAGATGTGGACACGCCCACCTGGGTCCCTTCCACTTCTCACCACCTCCAAGCCCATCATTGGCCATTTTGGGAGGGAGGGGGCGGGTTGACATGCAAACTGCAGCTAGTACAAACTGCAGCTTGTTTGTTCCTGGAGATTCGTCAGCTAACTAGAGTCTCCAGCTCTGGCTTGAGAAATCCCAGGAGACGTTGGGAGTGGAGCATTTGTGAAAGGGAAGAAGCTCAGTGGAGTATAATGCAATGGAGTCCACCCTCTCAAGCAACCATTTTCTTCAGGGGAACTGAGCTCTGTTGCCTGAAGACGAGCTATCATTCCAGGGAATCTCCAGGTCCCACCTGGAGGCTGGCATGCCTACCGCTGGAAAACATCCTTTCAGTTCTGAGGCCCCTGAGGCTGCCAGTTAGATTCTGGGTCCAGTTCAAGCTGTTGGTGCTCACCTTTGGACCCCTTCTGGACCTGAAGCCCATATCTGAAGGACTTCCTCTCCCTTCAGGTTCCCTTTCAGAACAGAAAAACACACAAGAGATTCCAAACATTTTAATTCCAGAAGGGGTTTGCTGATGGTCTGATGATGGTTTTACTCATAGCTATACTAAAAAGCAGAGACATCACCCTGCCAACAAAAGTGTGTTTAGTCAAGGCTATGGTCTTCCCAGTTGCAATGTATGGCTGCGAAAGTTGGACCATAAGGAAGGCCGAGCGTCAAAGAATTGAGGTTTTTGAACTCTGGTGCTGGAGAAGACTCTTGCGAGTCCCTTGGACTGCAAGGCGAACAAACCGGTCAGTCCTGGAGGAGATCAACCCTGACTGCTCTTTAGAAGGCCAGATCCTGAAGATGAAACTCAAATACTTTGGCCACCTCATGAGAAGGAAGGACTCCCTGGAGAAGAGCCTAATGCTGGGAGCGATCGAGGGCAAAAGAAGAAGGGGACGACAGAGAATGAGGAAGGCCTGGAGGATCATTGTCCATGGGGTCGCGATGGGTCGGACACGACTTCGCACATAACAACATCAACATTTTGATACTCTTTTATAGTTTTAAGAGAGTCAGTGTAATGTCATGGTTAAGAGTGGCAGCTTCTGATCTGGAAAGTAGGGTTTGATTCCCCACTCCTCCTCCACATGAAGCCAGCCAGATGACCTTTTGGCTAGTCACAGTCCTGTTAGAGTTGTTCTCACAGAGAAGTTCTGTCAGAGCTCTCTCAGCCTCACCTACCTCATAGGGTGTCTGATGTGGGGAGAGGAAGGGAAGGCAACTATAAGCTGCTTTGAGACTCCTTTGGGCAGTGAAATGCCGGGTATAAAAATCAACTTTCTTCTTCTCCTAGTTACTTAGGGTGTCTTTATGAGGCAGAAAAGTGAATGTCAAATGAATCAAAGAATCACAGATAAATAGAATCATAAGTGAAATTATGAAATAATTTCTTCCTGCGTCTCAATTGGCTCCTTTGAGCACACTTCCTCCCTGATCGTGAACAGAAAAACACAGTTGGTTAGACTGTTAGGACTATCTCCCTCCTCTCCCTTTGCAAAGTTCTTTCTGTACTCAATAAAGCTAGTTATTCTTTAAGCAGCTGGTGCCATTCTCCTCTGCTTATCGAAACTCTGACAACGCTTTCCACCCTGGCCAAAAGTTTTACCCTCCTCCTTCCTCACGGGTCTCTCTTTGAGAATGTCAGCCCCCAGCAACCAAGATAGCAAAGGTTCGAGTCATCTGTGCACTTTCTCAATAATAAATTTGAACAAGTAAATAGAATAATAATAAATGATAAGAGTTGGCATATAAGAACCAACTTTGAGACTCCTTCGGGTAGAGAAAAGCGGCACATAAGAACCAATTCTTCTTCTTCTTCTTCTTCTTCTTCTTCTTCTTCTTCTTCTTCTTCTTCTTCTTCTTCTTCTTCTTCTTCTTCTTCTCCTTCTCCTTCTCCTTCTCCTTCTCCTTCTCCTTCTCCTTCTCCTTCTCCTTCTCCTTCTAAATAAATAATAAATGCTGACATTTCTTGGACAAGGTTCCCCTCCTTGGAATTTCATGCAGGTTGCAATACGCCTGACTTGGACTGGCTGTGGAAAATGCACCCCTGCCGTGATGCGCAGGATTCATCTGGGTCCCTCCCTGACGACACACCCTGAATGGGCATTGCAGCTGGCTCTGGTGTAGCCAGGAGTTGTCTAATGTCAGAAGAGCTGACTGGTCTCTCCTTCCCCAGGGACGCCCGGCCAAGATGAAGCTTCTCCCGGTCGTGCTGCTGGTGGTGGCTCTGAGTGTGCAGAGAGGTAAGCCCTGGAGGGGGGGGGTTGCCTTGTGCCAAACTCGAGGGGGCCTTGAGAAGGAATCTTGGAGACGGCGTGCAAACCTCAAGCTGCCGAACTTGTCTTGCCGAGTTGGTGCAAGTGAGAGAGAGAGAGAGAGAGAGCAGAGAAACAGTTTCGGAGCTTGAATATGCTTAGATTTCCCAGCATAAAGGGTTGGATTCACCTGGCTTTTCTGCTGGGGTGAACAGGAGGAAGGGCTCTCCTTCAAACACCCCAAAAGGCCACCCTGGGGGGGGGGGGCTTGGGACCTGCATGGATGAAAGGCATTTGCAACAGGGACTGTAATAAGCAGGGAGACGATGCAAGATTGGGGTGCGCCCCTGGCTCAGGAAGAGATGCCAACCTCCAGGTGCGACCTGGGGATCCCCTAGGATTACTCTTGACTGCAGACTACAGAGGTCAGTTCCCCCGGAGAACGTGGCTGCTTTAGAGGGGGGACCCTCAGGCGTTATCCCCCAATGAAGTCTCTGACCTTTCCTAGAAACATCCCCAAAACTCCAGGAGTCTCCTAACTTGGATCTAGCAACTCTGTCCCCATTCCCCTTTGATGACCCTAGGCAAAATCCTACCCCAGCTGTCTACGCTTTAACTATTTGTGGATTCCTTTATCAGCTTATCCATCACCTGGCACCAATTAAACCTTCTGAGGCTCTCAGGGTGGCAGGATTAGAACGCGAGACCTTAGGTCTCTTCTAGCCATGAATTGCATGTGACATTGGTGGGGAGGACAAGAAGAAGGGTCCCTGCCCCAACATTTTGCACAAGGGAGATGAAGGAGGCCATTAAAGGGTTAAGAACAAATCTGTATTTGTCCCTTGCTTTGGTTTGGCATCAGTAGGGAAAAAGGATCATGCCCCAGGTGGATCTTGAGGAAGGATATAGGAAGGGGTAGGTCTCTGTGTGTGTGTGTGTGTGTGTGTGTGTGTGTGTGTGTGTGTGTGTGTGAGAGAGAGAGAGAGAGAGAGAGAGAGAGAGAGAGAGAGAGAGAGATTGTGCATTTAGGGGTGACCAAACTGTGGCTCTACAGATGTCCATGCACTACAATTACCATGAGCCCCTGCGTGACAGGGGCTCATGGTTATTCTAGTACATGGACATCTGAAGAGCTACAATTTGGCCACCTCTGCTCTGGAGCATAAATGCCTGTCCAGCTAACGGAGGGTTGTCAAATCCAGGTTGGAAAACTTCTGGAGATTTGGGGATGGAGCCGGGGGGCGGGGGGTGGGGGGTGGGATAGGAACTTCAGTGGGATCCAATGCCACAGAGTCCCCCCTCCAAAGCATCCATTTCTCTTCAGGGGAGCTGATCTCTGTCGTGTGGAGATGAGCTGTAGTTCTGGGAGATCCCCGGACCATTCCCTGCCTCTACGCAGCCACCCAAGACGAACCAGGGTCGACCCTACTTAATGTCTGAAGTCCGCTGGGGTCAGGCTCGCCAAGGGCATCCAGCTCAGAGCAAAACACACAGAGAAGTGGTTGCCATTGCCTGCCTCTGCATAGCAACCCTGGGCTTCCTAGACATACCTCTGCAGGTCTTCTGCCCTGACCTGGATCCCAGCAGCTGCAGCAAGCTAATCAGGACTGGCCCGTTGGTTCTTGGCTGGGAGCCCATCAGGGAAATCTACGGTTATACAGTTGATTCTGTGATTCAGCCGATTCTGTGAAAGCTTAAGGGGGTGGAAGGGGACAGTGGATGAGTGATAGGGGTGTGAGCATCCTGCATAGTGAGGAGGGCTGGACTAGATGACCCAGGAGATCCCTTCCAACTCTACGATTCTATGATTCTACGTGGCTCTTTTGGTCAACGGGAATGGCCAAAGTGGCTCTCCACAAAATGTGGACAGAGTGTCGTCAGCATGGTGGGTCAAAACAGGCGTGATACACACAGCCTTGGAGGACTATTTTCCTTGTCGTAGTGGCTTTGACCAAATAAGTGGGGTTTTTTTACATCCCGCTTATACCCCGAAGGAGCCTCAAAGCGGCTTATAAACACTTTCCCCTTCCTCTCCCCTCAACGGACACCCGGTGAAGTAAGTGAGGCTGGGAGAACTTCAAGAGAACAGCTCTGAGAGAACTGGGACTGGTCTGAGGTCACCCAGCTGGCTGCGCGTGGAGGAGTGGGGAATCAAACTGGGTCTCTGCATCAGAGGCCACCACTTTTAACCACAACACGATACTGGGGTACGGAGGAAAGAGGTTGGAGTTAGCCAGGTTCCCCTGCATTGTGATCGAATTAACACCCACTTCCTTGCCAGGCTGCTTTTAGCCATGGCGAGAAGAGAAAAGAAAACTCAAAAGGAGAGAAGACAACAAAGAAAAATGGTGAAATCCAGCCAGTTGGTAAGCAGCCGCTGGGGATCACCTGGGACAGGTTCCCTTCCTCTGGTTGCAGGTGTGAATTCCAGAGGCAGGAACATGCAGGTGCATGAATGGAAGAGCAGGATGAAGAGCCAGAGGGCTCTTGGCGCTTGGCTTGTTGTCTGGGACACCAGCCTTATATTTAAACTGGTTCTCTTCTGTTTTGCAAATTTCTGTACATTGCTTTGGGGAGAAAGGCAGAACCAAAATGCCCAAATATTTCCTTCCTTCCTTCCTTCCTTCCTTCCTTCCTTCCTTCCTTCCTTCCTTCCTTCCTTCCTTCCTTCCTTCCTTCCTTCCTTCCTTCCTTCCTCAATCTCTCTCTCCCTCCCTCCTGTCCTTCTTTCCTTCCTAGTCCCCCTTTCTCAGTTGAACTCAAGGTGGGTTACAACACAGAGTTGATAGGTTGGGATATACAACACAACAGGAATTAGAGTTGTCAAGCCAACCAGATGTCTGAAAACAGAGGAGAAGCAAAGCAAAGCTTAAGACAGGCTTTTGGGAAACCCTGGGGTTTCTTAACGGCCCTGGTAGGGTGGGAGTTCATTAATTTTCTATATATTTTTTAAATTTGTTAAGCATTTATCAGGTCATATATAGTCCTGTCATACATAGTCATGTCAACTTGCACCTCTCCCTCCCAAAATGGCCAATGATGGGCCTGGAGGGGGTGGGATGGGGAGGGGCTTGGGTGGGCGTGTCCAGAGCTCCCTTCCCACCCATATTCTGCACAAATGCGCCACTTTGGGGGTTTCTCGGAGCCTGAAGAATGTTTCAGGGGGTTCTCAACAATAAAAAACTTGAGCAAGGCTGAGTTAATTAATATGACACAGGAAACAATGCAAAATTAAACAGCAGGATTTTGCTTATAGTGAGCTTGCCAGAGTACAATAGACTAATAAAAAGAAATACAAAACAGAAGAGGGCACAGACTGTCTCGGGCTTGGTGCAAGGAGACGTTTTGCTCTTAAGCTCCATTTGTGTGTCTTCCAGGTTCTGCCCTGAGCCCCCTGGCGCTCCTACTGTGCCCTGAAAGATGCCTCTTTTTGTCTTACCAGTAGGGAATAGAAGCCACAAAGTGGAATCTGTCTGTCTGCCTATCTGTCCATCCATCCAACATTTAGGCCATCCCTCTCCAAATAGTCTTGGGGCAGCTTACAACAAAGCGTAAAACAACAATCCAATTTCCAAACATCATAAAAATTTTAAGATTTCCTATTAAAACGACATTCCATTTCGCCCCATAATCTGCCCAAAAATGGCACTTACTAACAAGAAAACACATCCAACTCCTGCCAGGTAAGGTTACTAACCTCAAAAGTGATGCCTGGAAATATCCCAGAAGGAGAACTGATCTCCAGACTGCAGCCACAGAAACTTCAAGCCAGCAGAGGGACCTCCCATCCCCGTACTCCAGTGACCGCTGTGGTATGGCCAGGCGAAGGCAGAAGACCTCCAGGATCCATGAAGACGTGTAAGAAAGGGACCCGAGAGCTGAGAACTGTCTTGTAGAATCCTAGAATCCTAGAGTTGGAAGGGATCTCCAGGGTCATCTAGCCCAACCTCCTGCTCAATGCAGGACACTCATAACTACTCCTGGCCCCTCCCTCTCGCCATCTGCCTATACTAATACCAAGTCTTAGAATCAGCATTGCTGTCAGGGGCCATCTGGCCTCTGCTCCCAAACCTCCAAGGAAGAAGGGCCTGCCACCTCCCGAGGAAGCCTGTTCCAGTGAGGAAGCGCCAGATAAGGTCGGCTTGGGGAGGTGAATCCTATGGCATTATTCCCCGCGCTGAGGTTTTACCGCCAGGCTTCACCCCTCCAGATCTCCAAGCATGTCCCAATCCAGAACGGGCAATGCTCACCCCTGGGAGTGATCCGGGAAGATGACTGAAAGGCCTGCTCAAGAGAGAAAACCTCACCCAGCCCGTCATTAGCTCGAAGAACCCACTGCCAGGACATAGAATCATAGAATCCTAGAGTTGGAAGGGGCCATCTAGTCCAACCCCCTGCTCAACGCAGGATCAGCCCAGAGCATCCTAAAGCAAACATGCGGCCACTTGGCCAGACTCTGGACTCAACAACTCGCTACGGGGAGCTGGACCTCTTCACTGGGCCCGTCTGCCACCGTTTTTCACTTTGGGCTGCAAAATCTGGCCCTGCAAATAAGCCCACGAGCCTCTGATAGTTCTGAAACATTTGGGATAGATCCAGGTGGGGGGCTGTGTTGGTCTGAAGCAAACAGAACCAAGGTTGAGTCTACACGTCATAGAATCACAGAGTTGGAAGGGACCTCCTGGGTCATCTAGTCTAACCCCGTGCACTATGCAGGACACTCACAACCCACTGTCACCTGCCACCCCCTTGAGCCTCCACAGAACCAGCCTTCATTCTCGGTATGAGGTTTCTGATACATGCCCGCTTTCTAGTCTGGAAACCACTCTGAATTCCGGGCCCTGCGTTGAGTTGGGCCATGTTAAACACCCTTGGTGACATTGGGCTAATCACATTTAGAGTTCTGGAACGGGGCAGGTCACACCCAGAGCCAGTTGCCAACTCTGGGTTGGGAAATTTCTGGAGATTCGGTGGGGAAACCATGGGAGGGTTGGCGACGGAAGGGACAAATGGAGGGGCTGATGTGGATTTCCTGGGTTGTGCACTACTAGATGATCTTTGGGGTTGCTTCCTGCTCTATCTATGATCTCTGTTGTCTGGGGAGGGGCTGAAATTCCAGGGGGATTGCTGGGCAGGCAACCTTTGTCCCAATTGGAATCTCTCCCACACAGACTCCTTTGAAATGAATGGGAAAACATTTCCCGTTCACTTCAATGGGGCGTGTGCACGGAAAAAATTCCTCCTGAACCAGATGCTTGCATAAGGAACATGCAGTGACATGACCGAGCGTTGTTGACAAAATGTATTTCATCCTCATCCCTGGTGGCCTTTCAACAGGTGAGTGCACTGTACCTGCTCATGCTTGTTTTGCAGCTCCTCCTGCCTCCGTTGGGTTCCCCATCCAAAGGTCTGGTACCCCCTCAGTCCTGTCTCATCCTCGTCCACCTGGCAGTCAGCCCGGTCCTCTTTCTTGCCAGAGACCTGGAAAGCCCTTCCGACAAAAGGGATGCACACACAGGCTTGGTGGATGATTGTCCGGGACCCCCAGCTCAGGCCTCATCTGCATACAATGTATTTGCCTTGCCCAGGTTGGAATAAGCGGGTGGGACCCACATGAAGCAACCACCTGGGCATGGAAATATCCCTGGGGAAAGGATTGGGTTTGCCCGGCTGTACTCTCTGTTGCAAGACCAAATAATTTGGCTTGATAGAAAGCCACCTGCTTGCCTGGGGGGGGGGGGTGCAGTGGGTTCCCTGGTAATGCAAAACCAGCACAGTTTTTTGAATGGAGAGGCTAGAACCCAACTCTCTGATGTGTGATCTTTTATTCTGCCAGGTTGTTTTTCATGGCAGAATGATGGAAATTGGACTCCCCCTCCAGCCGTTGGAAGTGGTACAACCCATTTGGCCACCAGAATTCTAACCTCCTCTTTCTGGACATCAGAAGAACATCAGAAAAACCCTGCTGGATCAGACCAATAGTCCATCTAGTCCAGCCTCCCGTCTCATGCAGGGGCCAGCCAGCTCCTCTGAATGGCCAACAAGAGGGCAGAGAGGCCGAGGCCTTCCCCTGAGAAGAACACTAGAGGAGCCTTGCTGGATCAGACCACTGAGGATCCATCCGGTCCAGCCTCCCATCCCACACAGTGGCTAATTGCCACCCTGGAGTCTGGAAAGAAATTTTTCTCCAAGCCAGATCGGCCCAGGGATCCTTGAGGGTTTTGCCTCTATCTTGGCCGTGGCCACTGGAGGAGTTGGGAGGGCAGTTGTGAATTATTCACATTGTGCGGGGGTTGGACTAGATGACCTCTAGGGTCCATTCCATCAAGCCTTTATCTGAATAGTGCAGGCTAGGACGATTGTGCCTGATCTCAGCTGCTAAGCAGGGTTGGCCATGACTAATCTTTGGATGGGAGATCACCGAAGAATACCAGGGTCAATGCCAATCCACCTCTGAATGTCTCCCCGGGTCCACCTTAACCACCTCCTCCCCCTCTTTCTTTTTCGGCAGCTTCCTCTCTCTATTGCTACAAGTGTGAGAATGCGAAGTATCACAAGGACTGCAAGGAGGTGAAATGTTCCGACATGGAGATTCATTGTGTGACGGCGACCAGTGAATTTTCTGGTACGTTTCCACGAGAGGTGCAGCCTGTGGGTGGGCTGCCGGAGGAGCCAGCCAAAGCGCTGGGCTTGAGATCCTTCCCTCTGAAGCCGAATTTGCCAGGCACCCCGGGTTCACCTGGGGGCGCCCCAACTGAGGGAAGGGGGTGACATCTACAAGGAGTGCCTCAAGAACAAACTGAATGAATCGATACGTTTATAGATAAGTTTGCCAACTCTGGGCTGGAGAATTCCAGGAGATTTGGGGGTGGAGATGGTGGAAATTGGTGAGGGGAGAGAGCTCAGGAGGGGTACAGTGTCACTCTAGGACTTCTGCTTTCCCTAGATCAGTGGTTCTCCACCTTCCTAATGCCGCGACCCTTTAATACAGTCTCTCATGTTGTGGTGACCCCCAACCATAAAACTATGCCAGTGTTCTTTCACAGAAATTAAACCAAAACAGACCAATGGCATTGGCTGCTTCGCCTGGCCAGGGAATCACCGCATAGACTGGACTGCCAGCCAATGCGGTGAGTTCTCTGGGGGGCGGCGCTGCCTTCTCCCGGCCGCTCCAGTGGCCAGGAGAAGGCTCCAGAGAGCTGCTGGTGGGGAGGGAGCCGCGCCGCCTTCTTCCGTCTTCGGGGAGGGTGGGGGGCGGGACCCGGCCTTCTCTCGGCCCCAGGAACTGGGGGCCTTCTGCCTGCCAAGCAGAAGTTCTACCACTGAGCCACAGCCTCTACCTAGGACACTCTCTGTTGCCTGTAGCCAAATCTCTGACAACTTCTCCCTCTCCCTCTTCCTCCCTCTTCTGGATTCTCTACTTTCCAGGTCAGAATATCTCAGTCTCCAAATGGTGTTCTCCAACTTGCCCAAAGCCCGGCGAAATCAAAGGGGGCAAGAGAACCGTGGATTGCTGCCAGACCGACTACTGCAACAGGGGTGCCGGTGGTGCCAGAGGCAATTACGCCCTCCTGGGTGCAGCTCTGCTTGCCAGCTGTTTCTACGCCCTCCGGACTGGGCTGTGATGGAGGTGAGGCCAGAAGACACGGAGAGGGTGCCTGCCGGAAGCTCGCGGGAGACGCTGACCCCCCCCCCCCACTGAGACTGCTTTCTGCTGCCCCACAAGTTGTTATGCAGAACAGCCACCTTGCCTGCATTGCCTGGGCATGGCGTGGGATGCCGCTTTACAAAACCTTCCCATGTAAAAACTCCCCGCATGAAGTAAACTAGCACTTCAGGAAGAAAAGGGTTGGTGTGGCCAGTCTATGGAGAAAGTCCATGGTTTGTGTGTTAGGGAGGGTGGAAACAGTCAAAACTATTGGAACGACAATACTGACGCCAAAATTACAATGCAGAGTAGACTTCTGCCCCCTTATTTCACAGAATATCAGGATTGTCTCTTGGATTTCCCCCAGACTGCTCTCTCTCTCACTTCCTCTCTCTGTGCCAGTCAGTTGTCTTATTGTTCTGCTTATGGATCTTACTTCCTTTCCTGTTTTCTTATGGTTGCCAGCCTCCAGGTGGGTCCTGGATATTTCATGGAACTAAAATGATTTCTAGAATGCAGAGATCAGTTCCTTTGGGGGAAAATGGCTGCTTTGGTAGGCGAATCCAATGTATTCATGCTCCATTGAAGTCCCTCCTCCAGCCCCTCCCTCCATAGGCTCCACACCCCAATTTTCAGAGTTGGCAACTGGGTGAAACTGGCTCTGGCCTCCAGCTTGCCTTGGGATATGAACTGGCATCCCAAATGACTCTTCTCTCCCCCACCATGTTCCCAGACGCTAGCAGGAAGGAGGCCCATGGAAGCCCCCCAGGAGTGCCAGCAGTCCCCAGGGCTTGTAACCCTCACCTCCCTCCCCATATGTGTGAAGGGGGGCAGGGAAAGGCTGAGGGACAGTTAGCAAAGTTCAGTTTTGGTTACTGTCCCAAGGAAGAATCTCTCATCTGGATGAATCATAAGTTGGACGGTCCTGAAATGCGAAAAAGAAGAAGAGTTTGTCCTTTTCTCTACCCGAAGGAGTCTCAAAGCAGCTTCCATTCGCCTTCCCTTTCCTCTCCCCACAACAGACACCCTGTGAGGGAGGGGAAGCTGAGGGAGCCCTGATATTACTGAAGTTGGTTCTTAGATGCCGCTTTTCCCTACATGAAGGAGGCTCAAAGCGACTTTCAATCGGCTTCCCTTTCCTCTTCCCACAACAGACCCCCTGGGAGGGAGGGGAGGCTGAGAGAGCCCTGACAGAACTGCTCTGTGAGAAAAGCACTACCAGGGTTGTGGCAAGCCCAAGGTCACCCAGCTGGCTGCATGTGAAGGAGGAGCAGGGAGTCAACCTGGCTTAACCACTACACCAAGCTGGTTTAGCTGAGGCATGCTGCTCTCTAGTGGTCAAAACACAACAACGCCACTTTAGGCATTTGGGACCCAACTGCTTTGCCCACACATCTTACTGCAGCTTTACAGAGCTGTAATCCTTTAATCGTGATTTTGGATTCTGCGCCTGCCTTACACACCCTTCTTTGTCCTTTGGTGCATTTATTAAGCAGCTACAGTAAAGGAAGCCCACACACTTTTCCAAATCAGGGTGGAAAGCCACGTATGATGTGTGTGGGGAGTGTCCAAAGTTTTTCAAAATTCATCCAGATGCAGTTTTGCAGGAGTGTCCAGCAAGCGTCTTCCATTTAAATCCTCAGGGTTCAGGTGTTGTGTTTGCATTTTAGCATAAGTTCATTGAGTGGAAAGGAAAAGAAAAGAACACAAGCAAAAGATGTTGAAATTGACAAGAGTATTTTTTTTGAAATTGACATGCAGCTGCCACTAGGGCAGGGGTAGTCAAACTGCGGCCCTCCAGATGTCCATGGACTACAATTCCCAGAAGCCCCTGCCAGCGAATGCTGGCAGGGGCTTCTGGGAATTGTAGTCCATGGACATCTGGAGGGCCACAGTTTGACTACCCCTGCACTAGGGGATTCTCAGCTGTGTTATTGACCCAAATGAAGAATGGGAAAGAGTGACACCATCTCATAACATGGGGGAACATGCTGAGTGTGCACAATGCCCAGCAGAACCCATTGACACTGGCACTGCCAGCTGGGTTATGTGTTTGTATGTGTGTAATGAGGACCCTGAAGAAGAAAGACAGGAGGAGAATAGGTACTTTCGAATTAGGGTGTTGGAGACGAATGCTGCGAACACCATGGACAGCCAAAGGTACCAACAAGGATAGTTTTAGAGAGGAGCAAACCAACTATGTCATAAGAAGGCAAGCTATTACAGCTAAAGCTAAATTACTTTGGACACATCGTGCGATCAACGTCGCTAGAAAAATCATTAATGCTCGGCATGGTCAGCGGCAAAAGGAAACGTGGTCACCAAAGGATCCGCTGGCTCAACACGATCAAAGCCGATACAGGGATGGCCATGAACCAACTGAAAGAAGCAGACAGAGACAGGGGCGCATGGTGAAGAATTTCCTACAGAATCGCCAAGGTTCGGACACAACTGAATGGATGACATCATCATCAATGTGTTTGTATGCGTGTGTGCCAGTGCGAATGGGTTGCAACTCCACCACACTTTGCCGAGGACTGCAGTTTGTATTGGGGAGGAGTCGTCTGGCAGAAGCTCTGGAGAACTTTCTAGTCTCGTGCCACTAAATTAGACAAAATATGGAGTGTGTGCACTTTTGCCGATGCCCTAGTACAGCTGCACAGTAACACCAATTTCCTGCCCTTCCTTGCGTATTTGCATATTTTGTGATTCTCTAATTAGATCCTGCACACTAGTGGTGGTTTGGGTAGCTTTTCAAAGGCGTTTTGTGTGGATGGTGCTCTGTCCTCAAAATGGGTTTGACCCCAAGCAATTCTTAAATTTGGCCATTTGCAGAAAGTCCGTGTGGTTGTAAACGAAACATGAGCAGGCAGTGTGATGCAGCGGTAAAAAAGGCAAATGCCATTTTGGGCTGTATCAACAGAGGCATCACATCAAAATCACAAGATGTCATAGTCCCATTGTATACGGCACTGGTCAGACCCCCCACGTCTCATATTGATTTCTTTCTGTGCTAATAATCCCCCTCCCCCCCTGTTTTATTTGTTTGCAGTACTTCTTTATTTTGCACAGGGGATACAGCTGTTTGCCTCCTCTCTGATCCCTCTTTCAAGTAATACCAATAGGGAACAAAATCTTGTACAGCTGTTTTTAAACTTCCTCCCTCACTGTATTTTTAATTCAGTGATTTGAGACTAGCTATAGACTCATATCACTAGAAATTAAAATTAAAAAGAATTAAAACAACAAAGTGAAAATTTGAGTTTTCACATTGATGAAGAGGGAGGATGGTGGGAGGTGCAGAGTGGGCAGATGACCTCTATGTGGGCAGGGGAGTGACCTTCAGGGGGAGGGGAAAGGGCGGAGGAACATCTAAGCGAATCCATATGCTTTTGAATTATCTTTGGCTTGGAAGGGAAACAGTAGAAATATCGCCACCAAAGCACTCTCAGAAAATCTGGGGAAGCAGCAACCAGAAAGGGAACTGAGTGCTGAAGGGAGGGAAATCAGTGCCAAATGGCAAAGAAAATCCAACAGATATACATGGTAAAGCAAGGGGAAAATACCAGTGCAAGATAAACCTTTGTTGGGTACCTGTGCTAAAACAGTTTTGAGTCCAGTGGCATCTTTAAGACCAACAAAGTTGTATTCAAAGTATAAGCTTTCACATGTGCATGCATTTCCTCAGAGACATTGCAATGGAAGTTACCAGTCCATCCCTACAGGCAGAGGGTGAGCAGAAAATTAACATAATGAAGATATTTTAAAGATTCAAGGACCAGCTAGGAATAACGAGCCGTAGTTATAAAGGAATCTTGCACGAAACTGAAATTCTAGCTTCTCTTGTTCAGAACTATTCTAAACCCCATTGTGATTACCATGCCTGCATGCTTGGAAATTGCACAGGATACCTTCCAGCTAGGAATATAGGTTCTTGTTCAAGGAGCCACCTTGTTAAATCTGCTCCTGGTACCCAGGGCTAAATTCAAGTTCAGCAGCACCATAGCATTCAAGGAGATTGGTATGACAACGAGATTTTGAGCTCTGAACCATCTTGCTGGGAGGGCGGTCTAAAAATCTAATAAACATAAATGAAAGCTTATGCCTAATTCTCTCTCTCTCTCTCTCTCTCTCTCTCTCTCTCTCTCTGTTGGTCTTGAAACTCTAAGCTACTGGACTCAAATTTAGCTGTTCTATAGCCAAACATGATGGCTGCCCTCCTGTTACCCAGTCACTCTTCAGGAGGCCATCTAAGCTCCAAGCCAGCTCTGACCTGGCTAGCCCAGGCAAGCCCGACCCTGTCATATCTCAGAAGCTAAGCAGGGTAGACTTGGGCTAGTATTTGGATGGGAGACCTCCAAGGAACGCGAGGGGCCATGACCTGGAGTCAGGCAATGGCAGACCACCTCTGAACATCTCTTGCTTGGCTGCCAGACAGTCCATCTCTTGCTTGGCTGCACTGCACACATGTCAGAGATAATAGAATCAATAGCTCTGTGCTCTGCTTGAAACTGGGCTCTTCTCAACATCCTTGCAGCTGCACCTACATCTTCTTTTACTCTCACCTTAGAATCATAGAATCATAGAATCATAGAGTTGGAAGGGACCTCATGGGTCATCTAGTCCACCCCCTGCACTATGCAGGACACTCACATCCCAATCGCTCATCTACTGTAACCTGCCACCCCTTTGCCTTCACCTTGGCCAGTTCTTCTGACTCATGAATGGTAGTAACTTTTTCTTCTGCAATTTCTGTGACTCCTGCACCAACTTAGAATCATAGAATCATAGAGTTAGAAGGGGCCACACAGGCCATCTAGTCCAACCCCCTGCTCAACGCAGGATCAGCCCAGAGCATCCTAAAGCATCCAAGAAAACGTATTTGTTTTTGACCCAGAATGCACCATGATTGACCATTTAAATCTGCTGCAGCCCCTCCCCCGCCATTGACCTTCTCTTCCTGTTCTATTCTCTGGCCTCCAGATCCATTAGCTCTGTCGTAATCTACTAGATTTCTTAGATGCTGTTTGTATGACATATGCGCAACACCCTTAAAAGGTCCTTTCATTTTACAAGGAAGCAAACTGTCTCCCCAATGGATTATTCCATTCATTTAAAAATGAAATTTATTAAAACATTTATATCCTGACTTTTCTCGTGGTCCAGGGTGACTTACAACAACAGGTAAATATATTCCCAGCTAAAATAAAAAAGAAAACAACCCCCCAAGTCCTCCGTTCTTCCCCATGAAAGATGCCTGCCATGTTACGTTCTTATGGCTATAAGCATAGACCGCTTCAAGAGGGGCCTGGATTGACATCTGGAGCAGAAGTCCATCAGTGGCTACAAGGTGTAGATGGGACACTCCACCTGGGACATCTGCTCTGTACCCTTGGTGCTTGGGGGATGGCTTCTGGAGTTCTGGCCCCACAGGTAGACCTCCTAATGTCACATGGTTTTTGGCCACTGTGTGACACAGAGTGCTGGACTGGATGGACCACTAGCTTGATCCAATGTGGCTTGTCTTATGTCTGGGTCAGCAATGCTCTCTCTTCTTGGTACTTGGGGGGCCACAGTGGGAGGGCTTCTGGATTTCTGGCCCTGCTGGTGGACCTCCTGAGAGCACCAGGGTTTGGCCACTGTGTGATACAGAATGTTGGACTGGATGACCCACTGATTTGATCCAACATCTCTTATGTTCTTATGTCTGGAGCAGTGATGCTTTGTATGCTTGGTGGTTGAGGGGCCCGAGTTGGAGGGATTCTGAAGTTCTAGCCCTGCTGGGGGACCTCCTGATGCCACCTGTGTTTGGGCCACTGTGTGACAGAAAGTGCTGGATTGATCCCACAAAACTTCTCTTATGTTCTTATTCAAACCTCTGGCAAACAGGCAGGCCTTGCAGGGCCCCCGGAAAATTTCCAAGGAGAGAGAGCCACAGAGGAAGATCCATGACAGAAGAGGCCCAGGCTCTGGTTGATGCCAGGCAGGCCAACCTGAGTGGTGGGATAGTCAACAGATGGCTGACAGATGACTGAGGCTGGCGCCAACCAGGAATATATTGAAGGAGCTGGTCCTCGATACTTTACATTATTTATAATTTACCTTATTTACACTGTAGGTTATCACTGAGACCGAAGGCGAATGATGCGTTGTAAGTCAAATGCAGTCAATAAAACAGGATGAGGATGCAGAAATTTAAATCAAGGCACCATCTGGAGTGATCAATTATTACATCCTGGCAAATTTGCAAACCCGCCAATGTTTGTTTATGATTTCTTTAATCCAATTGGCTAAAGGTGGTTATTGAAATTCATATGTGATAAAGGTGTGTTTCAGTATACACCTTTAGCCAATTCAATGAATGGAACCGTGAATAGACATTGGCATGAGGTTGCAGATTTGCCAGGATGTAATAACTGGCCACTTATTGGATTTAGGGGAATTAGGCATGTTAGAGAGACATTCATTTGTTCTGATTTTCATGATAACCAGTCAAGTAGGGATGCCCTGGCCAGGATAGCCTAGGCAAGCCCAATCTTGTCATATCTCAGAAGCTAAGCAGGGTCAGCCCTGGATAGCACTTGGATGGGAGACCCCAAGGAAGTCCAGGGTTGTGGCATGGGGGCAGGCAATGGCAAACCTCCTCCGAACGTCTCTTGCCTGGCAGCCTAATAATCTAAGGACCTCGTGGCTATATTAGAATCATAGAATCATGTCCCATAGGATAAATAGATAATAATCTATACAGTATAATTAAGTGCATGCTCTTTTGTCGATGTGTTGAACCCTCCAAAGCGTTCATGGAGGAGGCTTTGGAATATTCAAGATGCACACCCCCTCTTCCCAGAAACAGTTTTGCCTGCAAAGGTGTGGGAAGCTCATGATCAACTGTAATGCAGGAGCCCCTCCCTTTAAATTCTTCCCTCCTGCCTTGGCAGGCTGGAGGAGAGCAATTAAAGGGACTGCCCTCCACATTATAACTGATTATGACAGTCATGATGCCTGATGCCTGATGAGTGGCTGCCATAATGGCCTGTCATGTGTGTGTGTGTGTGGGGGGGGGATCCAACTGCTTTTAAACACTCCCCACCAAGGCCAGGAGCATTTAAAGGGACTTCCCACCCCCTGCTTTACAACTGATCATGATAGCCAAGTGGTGATGTCATGATCAGCTGTAACATGGGGGGGGGGGGTTCACTCGGTTTAAAGGGACCACACTCCTGAACTATAGCTGATCATGACAGCCCCATGGGCTCAGGCAGCCTGTAGCCCATTGCATGTTTTGTACAGTGGGCTTTACTGCTAGTAAATAAAGAAATAGGGGCAGCCTTTCTGAACATTACAAATGTGGTCATTGTTTATTTATTTGTTATATTTATATACTGCTGCTTCCAGAATAGCTGGCTCGTGGAGGTTCACAATACACATAAAAATACAGCATCCAACCTTAAAACATGAATCAGATCTTAGAAAACACATTAAATTAGAGCAACATTTCCCCAAGATAATAAAAATCAAGATGGCGGTTAAAATATAAAACTCTTATCCCAACGTCTCAAGCAGTTGAAAACTAGTACAGAACATAGTCAATGACTGGTGATGGAAACTTTTGTATACCACCAATTTTTCATTTAACGAAGTGCAACATGAAATCATTTCATGCACATGACAGCATTGATATGTTGGAATAAGTGTATGCATTGTAAAGACATGCTTTATAGAACACAGATCACAAATCCATAATAAAAACATCAAAGCACCTTTTGAAGCAAATTTTGTAGAAAAGGGACACTTTGCTGATGAGCTACTTTTTATAGTAAGCAAACATTTATCATTTACATATAGAAGAAGAAGAAGAGCTGGTTCTTATATGCCACTTTTCTCTACCATAAGGTGCCTCAAAGCGATTTACAATCTCCCTCCCTTTCCTCCTCTTTGATGTTCAAACAATGTTATTCCATCAGGAGGTGACTTGGATTTACATGTTAAAATGTGTACACACCATGGACTTAATGTAAATTTGGAACTGTCATGTCATTTATAGACGTTACTTCCTTAAGACCAAGAAAAAAATATTGCATGATTATAGGTTTCAACTTAGATATATAATATTTGTTATTGAGGAAATAATTAAATGCATTATATGCTAATCGTTGTATACTAACTAGCTTTAAGGATGTGGCAGTTTTACATGCAGCTTCATGACATTACAGGGATGAGTTTGCTTTAAAATGGGCATTGTTGTCAGTATGCTGAGAGAGTGTTCTGCCGGCTATTGTTAGAATGGAAGGATTACTGAAAAATCACATTCGGAGAGATATGCTAAGATCTATGTGCAGAGCCAGTTTGGTGTTGTGGTTAGGAGTGCG